>NW_020291605.1:0-455041 GCF_003184755.1 Aspergillus piperis CBS 112811
GTGTGGTGTGCTTGGTCTGTAGGCTGTAAATATGATTGATGACTACTACTACTACTATTACTGCTGCTGCTGCTGCTGCTGCTGCTGCTGCTGCTTAAGTTGACCTGGGATTACGTGCTTCATAAGTAGACACAGGCTTACCTGTGACTGCACTTCTCCGTAGGATTCGTTTAAAAGAATACCATAAGTATAGGCCATTGCACAGCTCATTAACAAGTTCATTAAGTACCTACTACTCCTATCCCAAAAACACAGAGATTCAAACCACGAGCACAAGACGAACTCAAGGAATGCACCAACTATAAATACTCTGTCTTTCTCCTCTCTCTCTGCTCCATCCTCCTCGCAGGTGGTATAGTAATACATTAATCAGTTCGACAGTAGTGTAAGTTCCCCTTTGATCCGGCCATGTCTCTTTGGATCGCAAATGTTCCCACCACTTGTGTCGGAATTCATTTCCTTCACCAATAGGGAAATAATTTCGATGATTAGTGTCGGGACATGCGTCGTTAGGGAATAAATTAATCGTAAGGTAACGGAAAACTCGTTAGGGGTAAAAAGAAAACACAAAAGGCATCAAGGAAGAACGACAAAATCATATCGAGCGGGAATCTCAAACCGCAAATATAGAGACAAAGATGAGAGGTTGATCAGTACTTTGGCGGTCTTAATGATCGTATATGATCCACCAAGGTAAGCTGATCTTCACCACTTTCTCATCTTATTTTAAACAGACACCGTGACGGGCTCCCGCTCCTCTTCTCGACCCCGCGACTCTCCGTCCACAGTGCTGGCCACTTCCTCACCATCCTCTACCTCGTGCTGGTAGGTCGCATGCTGATCCGCGGGCACCCAAGAGTCACGGCCCATGGGCTGGTCCTGGCCGGAAAGATCGACGCCTTCACGGCCCTTGAGGGTCTCACGGTGACGCTGAGACAGGGTGCGCGAGCGCTGCGAGAGAGCGGGCTTGACCGACGCCTTGGAGGTGACCCAGTTGGCGAGGGCCTCCTCACAGTCCTGGATGATGGCCTTGCTGGCGTCATATCCATCATAAGCATGGCGAGTCTCGCCTGGAGTAACCGGCGTGTCATCGACCAGGTCCAAGAGGTGCTTGCCGTAACCAGCGATGAGGGCCACCTTTTCGCAATGCTCCCTGAGTGCGTCGAACTGGTACTGGAAGGCTGCCTTGAGTTTCTCACGGGTGATGTTGGAGAGCTGGGCTTCAGCCACGAGGGACTCGGCCTCGGCACGGACAAGCTCTTGCTCCAGAACGACGATGCGGGGAGAGTTGGGGTCCTTGTACTTGAGCTTAGCAATCTCATCGGTGATCTTCTGCTTGCCTAGAAGCGTATGCATGTTAGTGCTAACAATGGGTAATAGGACGGAAATCACATACGGTCGCGGCTGGGCTGAACAGAAGCCTCGATGTTGCGGATGCTCTTGATGGTGACACGGTACTGGTCATAGCGGTCGACGAAGAGGTCTTCCAGTTCACCAATCTCATAGAGCAAGACTCCCAGCTTGTCAGTGACGTCGGAAACATCTTCGTCGCAGTTTTCACCCCAGATGGAGAGTTGTTGCTGCCAGCACCCATGATTAGTCCTCGTGTGTCCCAAGAAGTTGAATCGCTAGACATACAGCAGTTTCCATACGCTCCCTAGAAACCATCTCCATGCTGCGCATGACGTTCTTTTCCATCTTCACCAACTGGGAAAGCTTCCTGGCAAGGTCGGGCCCGAAGGCGCCAGCCGTGTTCTTGCGCAAGGCATGGCCTGAATTGACATTGTCAGTATAATCACCATACAAGGCTCGGCTTGTTCTCAGCAGATAGTGGTTGCCTAGTGCCCCTAGCATAGGGAGTGACCAGAGCCATTGACCTCCATCCAGAATAAAGATCCAACAGTTTTGGGGATCACTCACCAAAACCACCCTTTCCAAAGATTCTGTTTGTCTTGGTGGAAGACAATGGCGGAGGAGGGTTCTCAATCTGCGAGGCCGTCGGCAGGCGCGACTGGCGCATAGAATAGGTGCGATGCATGGCGAATTGTCCGAGTGCGAAAGGCTAGACACAAGGGATGAAACGAAAGAATAGAGAAGAAAGCCCCCAAGGTTGGCTGCAAATCGGACGAGGCGGTATCTTTGAAGAGATTCTTTGCGCAGGAGTGACGTGTGTCAGGAGGGCGCGACGGGATGCGACGGAAGAGGGATCAAGGCGAGAGGGGTGGGCAATGCAACGGGTCCGAGATCGAGACACGAGATGGTCCAAAGTGGGAAAGGTGGGTGAGTTGTGAGTGGTGATGATGGTAAGGAACCACGCTTGAGAGTCGATGAGCAGATGGATCAATGACACTTGCGAAATTCCTTCACTCAAGCCAGAGGGGGAAGAAGTGGGCTTTTGGGTGCTTTTTCCCCTTTGAAGGCTGGGGGAAGAGTGGAGCGAGTTGGGCTGGAAATGAAATGAACTGCTTGTGGTTGCAACTCTAGAGTCTCGTTCGTGACGTCGAGACTAGACCAGCACTAAACCCGATTGAGACGCTCCAGTATTACAAGGTGAAAATCAGGCAGTAATTTTGGTTGATCACGAGCAACGCAAGGCGATTGGCAAATTTTCTCTTGCAATTAACTTCAATCCAAAGGAACCAGAGGAACAACCTATTAGAAAATTAAGGGGATTCGCAGGGGAACTGGGATCATCTCTCATTGCAAGCTTCATATATACCCATTCTTTTTTTGATTCTGGTTTCCCCGGAACCCGCGACGTCATCACGACCCAAAGAATCCGCTCAAAAATAACTGATGTCATCGATTTCTGGTCCCTCGATCAGTCCAACAGATGAAGCGAAAGTTTGACCAACTCGTCAATGTCATACAGAGTTTGAGCTATTCTCATATGGTGATGGTGTCTGTTTTGTGGCTTGCTAGCTGGGGTTTTTGTTTTGTCTCATGCCCACAATGATCCTAACTAATTGATTATTCTTCTCATTCTAGGTGATGTCCTCTACAGAACCGCCCCGATGGCTGGCTCGAGCAATTCTACCAAAAACCCCCTTTTCGAAACCACACGATCGAGATAATCAGGGCGATAGTCCAGACCGCTGCGGGACTATAATTTAGTCTCATATAAACGTACAGATAGTAGGTCCAGATAGTACCCATCGCCTAGGTGATCGCCGTCTCCGCATTCGGATCGCCCAGGACCAGAACTCCTGGAACTCGGGTCCAGCGGCACTTGCTTAGTGATTCTGCAACATCATGACGAACGGTGGGGGGGCCTTGTTCATCTCCCGTCAACACATGATGTTATGCAGAGTTTTTCGTCCTTTGCCCTATGGCTATCAAGCTCTTGTGACACAGGCACTTATACCCCTTTCAGATGAGATTCGGCAGTAGCTTACGCCAGGTTTTGTACTTTTTTTTGACGCTCCGGGTCAGTCAAGTCATATCGTCACCAGGAGTTACACCATCGACAACGCTGCCCCACAGGTCCTCAGTCAACACTGCTTCCCAATGGGGGAGAGAGTTTTCTAAGTCTCAAGCTAATCTTTTCAAGCTTGAATACAAGCCTGTGGAGTCCATCTGCTGTCTCAGCATGGACCGCATTCTGTTAAGCTGGTCTTGTTAGCGCTTCCCACCCACCCGATGCAGCAGCTACTTGTGTACAAAGTACTTTCAACCCTTTGCACGGCTACTACTGCCCTTGTTCTCCGTTCAATGTGTTTTCACCCAACACTTCACAATGAGCCCTCCCCTTACGCGTCTTAATCTTATCTAGTGTAGTATGTCGCCGTTATTGTGTGTCATGAAGAATTCTCGTAATAGTCGGCTGAAGCACTGCGGCTTCGTCCTATTACTTAGCTCACTTTTCGATACACACACAGTTATTTGCAGTTACACAGAGTAGAAGCAACAAAGTAGAAGCAACAAAGTAGAAGCAACAATATGCATCCGAAGAGTGACAAGTGATCTCAATCACGTGAACCATGATTTGCATACACTGTAGTATTGACAAGAGATGGTTTTATGATCATCTTCGCACTCAATTCCCAATAGGGGCCATACAAGTTTCTACCATAGACTGGGTTCCTCGTTGATGAACTATGGCTTATCTGCAGCGATCTAATCACTAGCAAATGCAAACCCCTCAGATTCTGGCAGGCGGTGTCACGTGCCACACCACATCCCACCATCTCGTTACGTAAGCATATTCACAGTGGATGGAAATTCTGGAATTTTGAACGATGATCGCCATGCGGGGGAAGCAACCATTTGTAGATAATGTGCCTCGAAGAATGCATCCCTCCGTTGAGGTCAGTGGTAGTCTTATATATCAATCATACTCAACATCGCTGACCGTCTCCAGCACATTGACACTTGCGTCCCCGTAACGGCGCTCAAAGCGTTTGAGTTGAGGGATGTCAAGCTTCTACTCCAAGCCCAAGGCACTTATATCAGACTCATTGATGAAGCGAGTGGGAACCTGCTCGCAGAGCTGAAGGCTTTTAAGCGAAACCATGTGCACGGGTTCGTTGCTCTTAGCCAACAAGAGCAAGCTGCTGGACCCTCTCATGTCCGGTTCATTGCCTGGGGAGGACAGTCCGTGAGAGCTTTTGACTTGTTCCTCTCTGTTCAGGAGCCCAGTGCAAGACTCGTGGCTGCAAGTGCTGAATATCAGGGACCGGATTGGATCCTTGCTGGTTGTGCGTCCAGCCAGGAGGAGTCCGCGACTGCATATGTGTTGACGGCCCACAATGCCGTTCTTGGTCTGCATATAGTAGATGGAGACGGGTCAAAACATGAAAAGGCTGTTCACATTAAGCCACTTGTTACTGGTGTCAACACAATCCTCTACTCTGCAGATATCGTCGCCCTCTCGGACTCTCACATCCTGATTGCCGCAGGGACTGTTTTCGGAGAGATCATCGTTTGGTCTTCCTATCTGAATGAGTCTGGAGGAGCAGTCGGCTCGATTCATCACTTTTTTACGGGCCATGAAGGGTCAATCTTCGGGGTCCGGATATCTCCTTCTATTGCTTCCTTGCGCGGTGACCAGAGCGGACGACTGCTGGCTAGTTGTAGTGACGATAGAACGATCAGAATCTGGGACATTTCTGACTGCGAGCGTACGTCTCGCCACGATGCGCCGGCGTACTCGACCGATGGATTTGAGCTCCGGAGCACTGGCTTCGGTGCTGTAGCTCATGACAATGAGGTCGGTTCCGAGAAAACCATTGCCAGTGCTTTTGGGCATCTGGCTCGAATTTGGGGCGTTAACTTCCTACCTGTGGGAGAGGGATTAGGCAAAGTGAATCTTATATCTCGTGGTGAAGATGCGACGTGCATACTATGGGATCTCACATGGGACCCGTCGTCACAGACACCCCAGTTCAAGCTGACCGAGGGCATCTCCATCCGCAAACACACTGGCAAGCACGTCTGGTCCTTGGAGGTGCGCAGCACCGATACTGAGGCGGTGATTTATACCGGCGGCGCTGATGGAGCCGTGAAGAACTTTACCATTAAGGCAGACGAGAATGGATCTCTCGTTTTACCCAATCTACACGACCGCATTACGATGACAGTTGATACTCAAAATCCGGAACCCCACGTTGAAACGTCCATCAAAGGCTTTGATTTTGTCTCACAGAACGAGTTCATTGCTGTGACTGCCCGTGGCGAGGTTCAGGTCGGTCATATCAATGCCCAAGACTTGTCTAAACAACATATCTTTAAAGAAACATTATTCGTCGAAGATGACCTGCGATCTTATTCAGTTGTTGGCAGCTTACCACAGGAAGGTATTGCCCTTGTGGGTAACGCAAGAGGTTCGATTCGGCTCTACAATCATAACGTCAAGACCTTGACAAGGCTTGTCGACGTTGGTCAAAGACCTTTGATTTTGATCCCCCTCGACTATAACCAGGTTCCAGAATCAGAAGCAAACTTGGTATTTACTGTGTCTTATCCAAACTCCGAGATAGCAGAGCTTTTCATGGTCTCGTTGTCAGGTGATGGACCGTCCGTGGATAGAATAACTATCAATCTCCCGTACGGCTTCGGTATGGCATCTGCATCCTTGGTATGTGGTAAGCAGTACCTGGCACTCGGCTCCCTCACTGGCAATTTCGCTCTGTATAAGGTGGCCAATACCAAGAGTATCGAACCCGTCATGCCCCCAAGCAAGCTACACGGTCGTGAAGGACTTAGCTACATCACGTCATTCTCGTCGCTATACGGCGAGGAAGAACAGCTGCATCCGTACTTTTTGACCTGTGGACGGAGCGGGACCTACGGCGTGCACAAGCTGGTTATCTCAGAAGGCGCGGAGCCTTCAATTTCTCTTCAAACCCTGCATCTGGCCTCATTGGCTTTCAACTGTGAGATCCAAGGAGCCTATATTGACAAGGTATCTCAAGACCTCATGATCTACGGATTTCAGCCCATGGACTTTGTGCTTTGGAACGAATCCGCGCAGACAGAAGTCGCTAGGCACAAGTGTAATGGCGGCCGGCGCGCCTGGGCTTTCCAGCCTAACAACACGAAAGCTTGGGCTGGGTCACTCCTATGGATTCAATCCGGCTTTAGTGGCATGGAGATACATCCGGACGCCAGCCGGACCTTGCGTTCTGGCAGCCACGGAAGAGAGGTGAAAGCTATGTCTGCGACTCAGCAGGGTGGACTGGGCCCGTTGTTCGCGACGGGATCGGAAGACACAAATGTGCGTATCTTTACACCTCGCGATCCGCAGTCTGAGAACCGCTGGGGTGCGTTCAAATGTCTACGGCTCCTGCGAGAGCACCACACGGGTCTTCAGAGTGTGGGCTGGTCCACGGACGGGCGCTTCCTCTTTACGAGCGGTGGTTACGAGCAGTTCTTCGTTTGGCGGACACGCTCGATTCCTCGGTTTGGACTTGGAACGACATTGGATGGAGAATGTCCCAAGAGCGACCCCAACTCTGATCTTCGGACAACGAGTTTCGACGTATTGGAGGTGGAGGACGAGCAGGCAGAGGGTTCGTTCCTAATCTGCCTGACCTATTCCAACTCCACCATCAAGGTAAGCAGACCATACACTCTTTTTAAAGCGATGCTAACTCTGCAGATTTTCCATTACACCTCGTCGACCGAAGGAGGCAGCTTCACCCTCTTAGCGAATGGCACGTACATGAGCAACTGCCTCACGCAAGCGAACTTTTTGCGCAACGGCTCATCACTGAGCCTAATCACAGCTTCCACAGACGGCTACTTTACACTCTGGGACCTGACCTCCGTTCTGGAACCTTTCTACACGATCACATCACCGCTGCGTATGAAGCAGACCATCCAAGGAGCATCCATCACCCCAGCAACCATCTCATGCGAAAACCGCTACCAGATCCATTGGAACAGCATCAAGAGCCTAGAACTGGCCGATCTATCAAACACCCTGTCCTTGATCGTCGCCGCCGGCGACGACAACTCGATGACCGTCACTCTTCTAGATACAAGCATCGAGAACGGCGCGGCCACATGCACCATCGCAGTCCCCGACGCCCACGCAGCCTGCATAACGACGACAAAGATCCTCACGCAGCACGTGAACCCAAGCGACGGAACTGCTCGATTCGCCGTCGCATCGTCCGGCAATGACCACCAAGTCAAGATCTGGTGGGTCGACATTGACACGAAGATGAGCGGGGCGGACCGGATCCAGATCAGCAAGGCAGCGGAGCGATACAGTTCTGTGGCGGACATTTCGTCGCTGGACGTCCTCCACGATGCGTCGGGAAGTAAGGTGGTGGTGTGTGGTACTGGCATGGAGATGTTGCGTCTGCAGCTGTAGTACCTACTTTAGATGATTTGCACATACTATACCAATAAACATAGAGACATAGAATAGAGTGTACCGCGGATTACGCTATTACCCGGGGAACTAAGCAAGCCACCCCGTAGCCAAAACGGCATAGTCAGCTCGATCAATTGCTTGATTGATATCCGCGTGATGTTCTTCTCCCTCCGATTTGCTATCTGCAGGATGCAAGCAAGCATGCATTGCTCGATTGCTACCCCGCAACACCAGGGTTCAGGACGGGGAATCCTCTTTCCATCAACCGCGATTGAGGTCTGATCGCAGTCGGCTAAATGATTCCACAGGATTCAAATTCCAATGGGTTACAGCTGGGTCCAGAATGGGCGTGATACATACCCCTCTTTTAGTGATACTATATAATAGTATCCAGAAGATCAGCACAGCTTGAAGCTTCACGTTCTACATAGCCAAGACCTTCATTGAACCTACCATCCAGACAGTACAATCACCCCAGTAAACCAACATGAAACTCCCACCCTCCTGGCTCCTCGCCAGCGGCATCACCATCACCATGACCGCTATCCCCACAGCCACAGCCAGACCATGGACCCAAGTACCACGACCAAGAGCAGAAAACACCACCACTAATCCCACCTACTTCTTCACCTTGTACGTCCTCCACAACCCCCTACCCCTAATTACACCATCACCGTCACCACTAAACGATGAATATAGCGGAGACTCCTACTCCCAAACCGGCTTCAGCGCCTCAGGCACCCAACCCTCCGCCTCCAATCCCATGGGCAATCCAGACCTAGGTACATACCCATCCCCATCTCACTCACCATACTAATACTCAAGGGTAAAAAGGAATCGGCACCACAACCAACGGCCCCAACTGGATCGGCTACCTAACCACAACCGAAAACGCCTCCTTAGTCCTCAATTACAACTTCGCTGCGGGGGGCGCCACAATCGACAATGCCCTAGTCCCCGCATACCCGGGTGACTTGGCATCGCAGTTCCGGCTGTTTGAGGATGTGTATGCCCAGAAGCCGGAGACTGCGCCTTGGGATGCTAAGGATGCGGTGTTTGGGGTGTGGATTGGGATTAATGAGTATATTCCTCCCTTCTCCCTCCCTCCTTCTTCCCCTTCTTCATTATTCTCTTTGTGTATTATTTATGTGGGTGTGGGTGTGGGTGATAGCTAATGGGTATCGGGGGGGACAAAGTATAGGAAACGCATACTACTCCACCGACGCAGCGACATACACACCCAAGCTCATATCCCGACTAGAAAGTCTCGTGGAGGAGGTATATAAGAACGGGGGCAGGAAGTTCCTGTTTCTGAATGTTCCGCCGACGAGTCGCAGTCCGTTGTTTTTGGATCAGGGTGAGGAGGTCGTCAAGCAGCATGCAGAGTATTTGGCGGTTTTTAATGAGAATTTGGAGGGGATGGTGGAGAGATTTAACAAGGAGAAGGGGGATGTAAGTCTTTCTTCCTTTCTTTCTTTTTTTTCTTGGTTTCTTTGTGTGTGATGGGTGGAAAGGAGAAAAGCTAACTAGGATGTGTACGTACTAAGGTAACTACCGTCCTCTATGACTCGTGGTCATTCATGACGAAAATCTTGGATGATCCGACAGCGTATGGATTCCCTAATGCCACGTGTATCGATGATGATGGGACGTCGTGTATTTGGTGGAATAATTATCATCCCGGAATGAAGTATCATCTTCTGCAGGCGGAGGATATGAAGGGGGTGATGGGGGGGTTGGGGGGGTGGTAGTAGTATTATTTTTATAGTATATTATTTATTTGTTGGATAGTACTGCTACGTATACTGCTATATTTGAGATGATATATATATAATATATATACTAGTGGTTTGATGTGGAACTTCTAGTTACTGTTGTCAATGCTCAGCTCAGTTTGTTCATTGGTTCATTGTTGATATGTAGTATAGACTGCACCGGTTATATATTTTAATGAGGGACTGCCCTACCGTATTCTGGCTGAATGCATCGTTACTATTACCATGTCACTGACATGAAAGCTCCACCTATGCACTACTCTATCCTCTCAGATGTTGATCCTTCTTCTCCCGTCACGGACCTTATTTCCGTATCAGTTTCATGACCCTGACCCTGCCAAGGCGGATCATTGACCGAGCGTAGTCCCTGCTTCGACTTTATCCGCCCTATAGGCATTGATGATATCTGCAGGTGTGAAGATCTGCAACATTTTCTGTTTGAATATCCGTTATTCTCTACAATTGGACGTTTCAACTTGAATAAACGGCGGAGGAAATGTCTGGCTAAGTTGCTACCTCCGTGCTAAATTGGGATAGTTGGGGTAGAACGAAAATATAAAGCTTGGATACTCTCATCTCCTTGGACAATAAATGTAGACTCTTAATCGAGCAGTCATCATGAAGTTTCAGAGCACTCTGCTTCTTGCCGCCGCGGCTGGTTCCGCGTTGGCTGTGCCTCATGGTCCTGGACATAAGAAGAGGGCGTCTGTGTTTGAATGTAAGGTTCCATTTGCATCGTTGTTGCGAAGCTGACAGAATAGGGTTCGGATCGAATGAGTCGGGTGCTGAGTTTGGGACCAATATCCCTGGCGTTTGGGTATGTATCATTGCCAAAGTATAGGCGTATGCTGATGTCGCAGGGAACCGACTACATCTTTCCCGACCCCTCAGCCATCTCTACGTTGATTGACAAGGGGATGAACTTCTTCCGCGTCCAGTTCATGATGGAGAGGTTGCTGCCCGACTCGATGACTGGTTCATATGATGAGGAGTATCTTGCCAACTTGACGACAGTAAGATGACTCTAGCCTGTGTTGAGTAGTGCTGACGAGATAGGTGATAAAAGCGGTAACGGACGGAGGCGCTCATGCCCTTGTTGACCCTCACAACTATGGCAGATAGTAAGTACGCAGTCCCCGTAGGTGATGCTTGCTAACAAAACAGCAACGGCGAGATCATCTCCAGCACGTCGGATTTCCAGACCTTCTGGGAGAATTTGGCCGGCCAGTACAAAGATAACGACCTGGTCATGTTTGACACTAGTAAGTCCCCACAAGCCCGTTGCGGATCATGCTGACAAGGCAGACAACGAATATCACGACATGGACCAGGATCTCGTGCTGAACCTCAACCAAGCAGCCATTAACGGCATCCGCGCCGCAGGTGCGACCAGCCAGTACATCTTCGTCGAAGGCAACTCCTGGACCGGCGCCTGGACGTGGGTCGACGTCAACGACAACATGAAGAATTTGACCGACCCCGAAGACAAGATCGTCTATGAAATGCACCAGTACCTAGACTCCGACGGTTCCGGCACCTCGGAGACCTGCGTGTCCGAGACCATCGGAAAAGAGCGGGTCACTGAAGCTACACAGTGGCTGAAGGATAATAAGAAGGTCGGCTTCATAGGCGAATATGCCGGGGGTTCCAATGATGTATGTCGGAGTGCTGTGTCGGGGATGCTGGAGTACATGGCGAATAACACCGACGTATGGAAGGGTGCGTCGTGGTGGGCAGCCGGGCCATGGTGGGGAGACTACATTTTCAGCATGGAGCCCCCAGATGGAACTGCGTACACGGGTATGCTGGATATCCTGGAGGCATATCTTTGAGGTCTGGGTGGGTCGCAGATGCGGTGCATCGGAGAACTATACGGAGTATCTTGTCCGGGTGGGCGGTGGTGGTACAGAGAGGAGTACTAGTATACATTAGTGGCAGCGCACTGACTGACGTCACAAGGCATTCCGTTTTGGACGCTCCATCCTTGTGCATTCTGTTGAGTGTTACCTGTAGGCACTAGGCAGTGAGGCACGCCTGTCGCTGAAATAGTGCACGTTGTACACCGTAATAAGTAGTCAGTGGGTTCTTATCAACGATCATCGAGTATAGCTCAACGAAGTGCGTATGAAGTAGGGATCTGACGACCCACTGATCATAGGATATACATAGTTCTCCTCATCAGCCTTATCGGATAAATGATGTTCGTGGATGAACACCGCGATGTTGTTGAATGCAAGAGAAAGCAACGAGTGCAGGTATGGCAGTGAAGGGATGGTCGAGGCCGAAGGAGGAACCATGGATGAGAGACGGGCCCGCCAAGACGCTCAACGTAAGCCCGGGTTAATAGTCTGGTCGATCGGATGAGGGTCAATCCCGGCACTTTTCCCGTCTGCCGCGACGGTTGAGAATTGAAACAGCAGATTTGCTTCTTTTCATAGGTGGTCATGAAGTCATGACTCGACTAGTCGTGGTTGATTACGCCAGTTGCCTTGCTAAGAATACTCCGTGGCGATGATCCATCAATCACTGTTGAGATAACTCACGGGGCACTTCATCGGACGTCCCTGAGGCAGTACCATGGGACGGACAGCAGGGAATATGTCGATGCAGAAGAAACTTCCGAGAATGTCATGCATACCAATAAAAGCATCCAACATGGACCGCGTATTGCCAAGCTCAGAATGATGAAGCCTAGTCAGTGGAGGTTCCGTGGTTGGTGGGCTGAGGGTGAGACACGCTCATCCAGAGATCCAGGCTCACAGGAAACCTTGGGAATGAGATGGTTAAGCAGATCCCCGATGATGACGATCGCTACTTCACTGTACGGTGCCTCTTTGGTCCACCGTGTATCAGATAGGTTGGTTGTGGTGATACGATCCAACTCGACCCGATCGACATAAATTGCGCAGGACTACTCAGTTAATGACCAGAAATCCCGTGTGTGTATAAAGTTGATGAAATGGAATACATCAACTGACTTGATAACATATTAGGAAACAAGGTTAATATCAGCGTAATAATGATAATAATGAGGAAGAGGACGCGTATTACCCCAGCCACTTTCTGACGTGGCGGTAGGGCTGGTGAGTCTCCGCCACGAGGGTCAGTTTCCTCAATGGGGATTAGTCCCTTGCAGTGTGTTCTGTGCAATGTCAACAGAAATATTGCTTGCTATGAAAATATCTGCTCATTACCAGAACCCTTTAAAGAAAAAGGCTCCACTATCAACCGTGCTGGATCCCGCGTTTGGGTTGCGGTGGAAACTCGCTCGAATTTATTATAGAAACAAGCGTGGCGTAGTCCATCATCTGCCCTCCGTGATTGGCCCGCTGATCAACCAAACTCTCTCCATCTGACTGCGCCTCCCCAATAAACTAAATTCAACGCAGTAAATAACAAGTAATTTTGTGTTGATCCCCCAGCAGCCTCTTTTATAAAATCATCCTGTCCCAGCCTTCTTCTCATCTTACATCTCTCACATTTTTCATCACCACCCATCAACCCTGATACACTCACGTTCAGTGTCCTGCTTCTATTTATTTAACCACCTGTTCGGACCTGAGATCAAAACTACCCCCCCGATAAGCAAGGGAAAACAACCACAGCATACATACATCCCCACGTCATCCTCCACATCAACCGTCACCATGGGTAAAGGCGGTCGCATTGTCTGCATCTTCACTCCATATGTCCTCACCATCGCCTCCTTAATATGCATCATCATGGTGGGCCTGGGCTGCACAAAATCCAGCTCCAGCACGCTAAATGATCTCTACTTCTTCAGAGTACGTCTTGCTGACCTTTCATGCATCCCCACTCAAATGTCCGATCGTACTGACTCCGCTTCAGGCCAACCTCAAGAACATTACCTCCGAAGCCTCTTCCACCGCATCGACAGTATCCTCCGTCGTGAGTGACCTGACCGGTGTTTCGGATGGCGATCTCTCCGCTGCGCTCGAGGAAATCGAGAAACAATACAACATCGAGGACTTCTATGCCATTGGTCTTTGGGGCTACTGTGAAGGAAACATCACCTCCAACAACAGCTATCAAACCAGCAACTGCTCCAAGCCCGAGGCCGAGTTCTGGTTCAACCCTATGGAGATCTGGAACTTGGAAGAGACCGGTCTGGAGAATGCCCTTCCCAGCAACGTCAAGAGCGCCCTGAACACCTACAAGGCCGTTTCCAAGTGGATGTTCATCGCCTACGTCATCGCCTTCGCTCTCACCATCGTCGAGCTGGTCGTCGGTGTCTTTGCTATCTGCAGTCGCTGGGGTAGCTGCGTGACCAGCTTGGTGTCTGCTGTTGCTTTCCTCTTCACCGCTGCCGCTTCCGTCACTTCCACCGCCATGTTCGCCGTCCTCAAGGGCGTCTTCAAGTCCGATCTCGAGCAATACGGCATCAAGGGTCAAATGGGCAAGAACATCTACGTCGCCACCTGGCTCGCAGTCGCCTTCTCCCTCGGAGCCACTCTCTTCTGGATCATCAGCTCCTGCTGCTGCTCCGGTCGCTCCCCTTACAACCACCGCAACCGCAATCGCGCTGTCATGGCCGAAAAGACTCCCTACACCTACGAGGCTCTGGGCCCTCACGGCCAGACCCAGCCGATCCCTTACACCAACACCTCTTACCCTCCCCCGCCTCCGATCCACAACAACCAGACCACGGGTCGCACGAACGCCTATGAACCCTTCCGTCATGCTTAAATGATGGTCTATTACCAACATCAATCACAAAAAACACTTCCTGAATAAAAAAAAGGAAGGAATATATTCAACATTTGTTCATACTGGCGTTCTGGTTTGGGTTGGCTCGGTCATGACAACAACAACAACCTGATGATGACATTTTCTATTTTATATTTTACTTGTGTATTTTGTTTCCAGCCAAAGAAAAGGCAGGAAAGCTAGTGTGCATACCCGTGATACCCCGAGTATGGAGGGTTTGGAACTTGGATTATAGAGCCCTTGGTCCGGTCTGATTCATTCAGTGCTGCGACTCTTGGCATGATGAATTAATGCTAGTTGCATCCATCTATTGTATATGAATTGAAAATATCTACCTTTATCCATTTTCACTATTTTATTTGGTAACTAGCCATTAGTACTTCTTTCGTAAAGGGATAGACATAAGTTTTACATTATTGCCTGCGTGATTGATTGATACTGTTCATTCATGGTGGAGCCGATCAAGGTATAATCAATCGATACCCTGATTTAGTAAGGGGAAGAAGGGAGAAGGGAAAGATGCAAGTCGCTTATTTGGAGAAATAAGATGCTTACCTACTACCTTAACAATGCATTTGTCATTTGGTTCAACTGAACAATGCTTTCTATTCGGGAAGTGGACAATGGCCCCGGGCCATTTGTAACTATTGCCCACCTCGTGCTGTATAGCGACTCTTCGATTGAAGTACCATCTGGCCTTGCTTTGAGAACACAATACCCCTCTTAAACAATCCACTTCCATTCTTCCCATCGAAGAGGCATTAGAATACGGGATTACTGGCTTAAAGATCATAATATATATGAAGCACACTCCTCATATCTCTCATGAATAAAATCTTAAATTAGAAGACGAAATATAGTAGCGACCTTAATAATAGTAATACAAACAAAGAAGGTAAAATAACTATCTTAAAGATACAGCTGAAAAAAAGGGTATACGAAGAATAATCCCCTAGAAGATAAATGAATTAGAACCATGAATTGGGGATAGAATCGCCCTCATCGACGATATCCAGGACGCTGGATCACTCCCTTCTCGTCAACTGGCAGGTATGCGCCGCCCCGTCGGTTGCGTTCGGAAAGAACGGCCTGGTCCGCTCGTGCCCATTGCTTGAAGGGCGTGTTGGGGTCGTCGGACCAGACAGGGCCTTTGGGACGGATGTGTCGAAGGGACACGAACCAATTCTCATTGATACTTTCCGTGTCGGATTCGGGTTCAAGGTCTGAAAGCTGCTGCTGCTGCTGCTGCTGCTGCGCGAGCTGGGCGGCATCTTGGGTCTCTGCGCCGAGCTCAATGCTGGCTGTTTCGTGCGTCTCGTCAATCATTTCGTCGTCTTCGTCTTCGCCTTCGTCTTCCTCGTCTGAAAGGTCGGATCCATAATCTGCGTCACTATCTGGGGGTAGTGGTATTGCGTTTGGCTTTGCTTCTGAATCGGTGTCATCGTCTTCATCGTAACTGGACTCGCTCACCATGTCGGATTCGGTTGAGCCTTGTGGGGAGTGGGGGACTGAGTGGTGCTCTAGTTCCAACTCATCGTCCTGCCCTGTGCCTGCTGGGTTTGCCATTGCAGCTTCACTTTCGGGTATACTGGATTCCAAGTCCGGTTTGGGTTGTTCGTCCATAATATAATCTCCACTCTCTGGGACGCTAGAGTCCAAGTTATCTTCCTGGCAGGCTTCGTGCGCAGCTGAGGGTATCTCCGCGCGATCGACGGCAATTTCCATGACACTGGACTCTGGCTGTCCCGGCTCTGCCAGCTCTTCAGCAATGGCTGTTCCCGCGCGAGTGTTGACCTGGCTTCGCGTCTCCTTTTCGTCCAAAGTAGACTTCAAGTACTGTTCTAATTGCGCAGACGGGGTGTCTTCATTCACAAACGGGTCTTGAACGTCGTAATAAGTTTCGCCAGCAGGCACGGAAGACTCCAAGGGTTGATCGTCCACCGGCGAACCATCCCGCTCGTGCCTAGTCTCATTGACTGGAATACCTGATTCCGAACCCCGTTCCGAGTCTGTCTCCATAGCCTCTTCGTCCAATACTGGGAGGTCTGGTGCATTTGTGTCGCGCCTGACCTTTGTTTGAGGTGTTGGAGACGACATAACACATGACATATAGTCCATATCCGTATCAGACTGGGTTCCCTGAGTCTCAGGACCAAAGGAATGGGTGTGGAAATTAGTGAATCGCTGGACAAGACTCCCCGTAAAAGAAGCGTTTGCTTTTGGAGATGCGATATCGGTATCGGGTGCCGCGGCTTGATCAGCGGGAACATACTGGGCCGCATTTGATTCAATCCCATGAGTGGTAATGCTCCGTTTCTTGTATGAAGGCCTAGAGTAGGACGACGAAAAGAACTCTTCATATGCCAACGACTTGGTACCCGCGGAGAGACACTCTTCGATATAGCGTGGATAATCCTCGAGGTGCTTGATTATGAAGTCATCCCATAAGAAAGACCGCTGCAAGTGTCCCTTGGAGCGGACGGCGTGGAGTCTCGAACAAAGCTCGGTAAAGTGAGCGAAGTCCCCTGAATAGTTCGGATAATCACGCCGAAACTTTTCATACACCCTTTGCGCCTCCTCCAACTTTTGGGTGGAGTGGTTGATGTAGCTTCGGCGACGAACAACTATGTTCAACGCTGGTTCTTCAGCTGGCTGTTGATGAGACTCCATCTTAGGCCGTTTTGCAGGGGACTCTTTCTCCTGTTCGACCTCCGACACACGACGTTTTGGGCGCGACATTGTGGGCTGATCAAGGCCCGCTACAACTGCCCCGATCTCCGAAGGTATTGACGAAGGCATTTCTCGGTATGAGGAGAACGGATCTGACTTCTGTGAGTTGTGCATCTGGCCATTGGTCGACACACTGCGCGGTTGAACTCCTGAAGCAGATGAATTGAGCCCCATGTCCGACGTCGTATACGGCGTTGTGTCTTTATGCAGACCGCCGTTGCTCACTTGTGTACCAAGTATATCGGAGTTCTTAGTAGCGGTGGCGCCATCTTGACGATCCTGCGGTGAAGTCCCTTTGGATCCACTACTGGCATACGTGTTCAGGATCCGTGACTGAGATGACGATTTCGCTGCGTCAGATGACAGCTGCCCATCGTGACGAGTTTGTAAACCAGCGTCCTTTTTAGCAAAGTCTCCAGATCGACGGCTAACATTGTTGTCTGGCGTATCCACAACCTGCACATGTTCGCGAATGCGAGGCCCAGGAAGTGATGAGCCAGAGCTTGTAATCTCCTGTTCTGATTGACTAGTAAGTTGCACTTGTTGGACATCACCAAGCGGGCACGGAACGGACGTGTCCATCATCGAGTCTTCGCTTTCAGCATCAGACATATCCTGAAGATCTTGAATGTAGTTTGTATCTTCCATCTGAGTCGCCTCACGGCCAACAAGCTGACCATCCCCGTTGGGGCCGAGACCGATAGGGCCCTCCTTAGTCTTGAACATCGGTTGTGGTATGATTTGATTGCCACGAGCAGACTCCAAGCTACCTCGCGGCGGCTGTTCGGATGTCTCCGTTTTTGACTCTCCTCCCTTCCTAAAGGTACGAACACGCACTGGGCTGCTATCTGCAGGCAAAACCTGACGTGAACGTGACCCCTGCTCTGGGGAACTTGACCATTGTGACGTCAAAGGCTCGCCCTCTGATTCCGAATCGGTCTGAGGTGTAGGGCTGGGCTGGCTAGGAAGAAGCTGGCGAGATTCAGTCTCCATATCCACAGACATCTCCTCTCGAGCCATGCGACTCCTTCGGAGTGCCGTTTTGTTCCATTGATCAAGGAGTCTGGGCGGCACATGCCCTTGTGGCGTGCTTTCTCCTGGAGATGGTGGTATCCACCGGCGCCTATGTTGTTCCAGCAGTTCAGCTTGCTCTTTTGGGATTTCTATGTCTCTCCGTCGAATCTTTGTCATTCCATGCCAAGGATCGGTATGCCTGGGATACGGTCTCTCCGGTTTCATAGATTGAGGAGAATGTTTAATAGGACTTCCCTGAATCGTAATGGATGCTGACCCAGTCTCTGTAACAGCAGCATTTGACTCTTGTGCATATTCTTCGCCTGGTGGATCACAGGGTGGCTGGCTGACTCTCTGGGTCGCCGACTCACTTGGAAGTCGAATGAGGGTATCAGGTTTCCCTGTCCCCGTGGCATTCTCAAGCCTCGTGGGGCTGATAGCCGATGAACTTCGCCGGACAGTCATGGAGTTGGGGGAAGGTTTGGTAACCTCGGCACTGTTCTGTCTACTCCGAAGTTGTTCTCCAGCCTTTGTCTTTCGTCTGTGCACAGGGTCACTACTTGATTCGGGAACATTCGGCGCTCCGGCACGCATTTCTGCATTCCCCAATAAACTATTTGTCATATGAGAACAGCTAACAGACGAGGTACGAGCCGCTGGACTCTTGAAAGCGGACATTGGGGGTAGTTGGGACATGAGAATGTCTTGCGAAGCAGATATCCGAGTGTCTTGGTAAGCCTGTGTTCCAAAAGTGTCATCAAATGGTTCCGCATGTGCCACATCTTGCGCCTCAGGGCCTCTGAGACCGTGAACGACATGTTGCATCAATTTCTTGACGGAAGGATTCTTATTGACGAGCTTGCCCTGCGGGGCTGATTTGATTTTGCCGCGGCCCCAGTCGATATCGAAACGTTGAACATATAGATGAACCTTCGGCTCAACTATCGTATACTCCAGGACTATCTGAAAGTCCAACAACTGGACATAGTAACCCCGAGCCAGGTCCGCGCCCAATGGATGTTCCGGTGCTGTTTTTCCGTATACCCGTAATGCCTCATGTGTAAGAACAGCCTCGATCTGGGATTTGGAGTCGGTCAAGATTAATTTGGGTACATCCTCTTGCTCCCTCCACTAGTCGGGAAATATAGTCAGTACAATAGTCCTTATAGCCGCAGGAGGTTGATCAAACTTACACCTTGGATCAAAGCCGAATGCTGAACATGGGCAGAAAAACGAAGGTTACTACCATCATCTTCGTACTTAGTACTACTAGCTGAACCTTGACTATAAGATGCGAGACATCTCTCAATGACGGGTGCAATCCAGATCTCGGCGGAGGCCATCGTGAGGATCTAGAAGCAGGCAAAGGCGAGCGAGCTTTTTGGTATAGGGCCACATAGTCTGGTGATAGATTTCAGCAGATGAAGATTTGGTTAGTGTACGTATACGGATCCGCGTTGGTTTTCATTCCATCTGCAGGAGCAGAACTGTATAGTGGGTAGCAGTACTCATGATCTTATCGCTTCGATTATTTGAGTCTGGCTCCTAGCGCAAGCTGCGCAGCTCATTAATTTGTTCCCGGCAGACGCGACCTCGTCGGCAACCGACGCGCCTGACCGCCTTCACTGTGGCGTCTCAATGCACTAGCCACACCACCAGCCACAACGCGGTGGTCGGCGCGAACCACGTCATTGGGCAGCGGCACATGTCATGGGCACCGCCCGAATCCCTGTTGCTGCTAATCGACGAGGTCTAGACAGTAGACAGTGCAGCCTGTCTCATTCAGCATCTCTTCTCCCCCGCTTTGCTCCTCTTCTCTCATCGGAGACAAAGGCTGCCTTGCCTGCCCTCCTCGGTGTCTTCGACTGACTAATTTTCTTTTCATCCGACTTCCCTCCAGAGAATGTGGAGTCCAACTCACCCATGCATGGACACTCACCGCACAGACTCCGATCACCGAGCAACGGAAGCTTCTCCGCAGCAAGATACCGCAAATGCTTGCCACCCCTTGCCTTGCTAAACCCGTCTGATTAACGTTCGATAAGATTCCGCGGGGATATCTGCTTTTTCGTGTCCCATCTCGGGGTACGAAGAAGCCTGTATGGCTTCCCAACAGTCCCAAGGGACTTCGAGCCCCTCCGCCTCTTCTGTCTTCCTTCCTCTCGGTCGCCGCGGTTCTCGAGCTTCTGTATCGACGCAGGCGGAACGTGAAAGTCTGCACGCAGCCCTCGATCAAATACATACCGCTGCCTACCAGTCGGACGCCTTGACAGTTTTCAACGAGTTTACGAGCCCTCCTGCCCCATCATCTGCAACAGACGAGAAAACCATATCCGGCGAGCTGCAAGGTGGGCTGAGCGGGCTATATAGTCGCTTTAGGACATCGGTGGGTGGTATTGTGGGCGGGGTTGGGAAATCTTCAGACAAGAATACCGCGGATGATACTGGTTTAAAAAGTCCTCCGTCAGAGCGCTCTTCCATAAAGCCTACCCATGAGTCTTCGGAATCCCATCAGCAACATGCGGGCTCGTCACAAGGCTCAAGGCTTCACTCACCGGCTCCTGGGAGCCAGCACTCCTTCCAGGATAGTGTTTCTGGAGCCGGGAAGAGCGCAAAACATCCTCCCAAATCAACGAATTCATCTTCGAAGCCGTTAATATCACCTGCGCTGAAATCCCCGGTGCCACCGTTACCCAAAGCTACGGGTAGCTCAACAGCCATTGACCCGATGGTAACCGAGCTTCATGTGAATGCTACTCATGCCTCAAGTACGAACTCGGTCAATCTTTCCACTAACAGCCTGCAAACTGTGGAGTCCGCTGGCACGGACAGGGAAGATGGCCCTCATACTGCATCCATGTCCTCATCGGGTTGGAGCCAGCGGCTCTCGAATTCCCCAGTATTACAGGTCAAATCCAGTTCCGCGAACGAAGCTCCAGCAGGCCATGATATCAGCAGAACGTCTACCATGGGAAGTCAGGTGCCTGAAAATTTTCGAAGGTCGGATTCACAGGGAACTCATGAGATAGAGGCTGCTTTGCCTGGCCCGCTGCGAAAGGCTAAACGTTCGATCGATGGAACCCAAGATGGTATCCCTTTCCCGCCTGAAAGGCTACGATCGAATTCAGGCGCGTCATTCAGCTTGGACAGAATCAACACGGCCTCTGGATCAAGGACGAATAGCGTCACTCAGTACAACAGCAATGAGGTAGCTCCATTCATTGAAAAGCAAGTTCCCTCTGGAGTTGCTACGCCATTGCCAATGCCCGATGATGAGGCTCAACGGAAGGAATTACCAAAGCCGCTAGTCAAGCATAAGACTGGAGAAAGGCAGTCCATATCGAGTGCCAGCCGGTTGCCAGGATATGTGGCATCCCAAGCCTCCACAGCAGAGTCCGTAACTGGCCCACCACCGCTGGCTCCATTAAACACGTCTGTGGACCGCGTTTCTGGCACAGATGGAAGAAGCTGGCGGCCGCATGCGAGTGGCGATGGCGTCATGTCCCAGCTCCGAAGCAAGCTACTAAGCAAAGAATTTTGGATGCGAGACGAAAATGCCAAAGATTGCTTCCATTGTGGCGAACCTTTCTCTACATTTCGACGAAAGCACCACTGTCGGACCTGCGGGCAAATTTTCGACTCTAAATGCACATTATTAATCCCGGGTGACCGGTTTAGCCAAACCGGAACAATACGTGTGTGCAAGCCTTGCGAGGCAATGATAAATGGCCATGACGACGATTCTTCCGAGTTCTCTGACAGCGAACAAAGCCCCATACCGCTCCATCCCCGGATGTCCGAATTCGGGGCGGGAATTTATCCGCGTATTCCTTCTGAGGAGGATGATACCTCATCGGTTGTGTCTCAGTCCATCGAACATGTGATGAAGACTCCTACTATGGCCATTCCCGCGACACGGCGTGCAGGAGAAGGCCACAACCGCCGCTCAGCTGTGCTTGAGATTAGCCCAGATAGACCTCTAGCCCGGCCGACGTCCTCAAGATCCTTGAAGTCGTCATTGAGTGGGAGACCTCATTCAATGGGCCACAAGCGTCACCATTCCCGTCAGCAGTACATCCGAAGCTTCAAACCTCACCACGATGACCGTGCACCGTTCCAGCGGCGCCAAATAGATGATGCCGTGCATGAGTCCCGGTTGCCTGCATTTCATAAAGATAATATCATCGATCCTGACCTGGCACAGTACCTCTCTGATGATGCCTCCAGTGGCGAGGAACAGCCCAATCTAATGTCTGCTGTATCAGAAGGCTCGTTGTCCAAAAGTGGTGGAGAAAGTGAGCGTACTACATTTAGCGGACTGCTTGCAGCCATGAAGAAAGGCCGACACGCGTTTGGAGATCGAAGTGTTGCTGGTTTAAACTCTTTTGGCCGCGAACCAGATGATGGTAGTGTTAGCAGCTCGAGAGCAGTAAATTTGCCTCGCGCTTCCCGTCGGCGCAATCTTAGTGTTGCAAGTAGTATTCATCAGCGCCACTCTCCGAGAGCATCGAAAGATAGCATGTTTAACTCCCTTGAACAACCGCCTGCTGTTCATGTTCTGCCCCCGGGAGTTCCACCAAGCGGCTTCAAAATGACCAGAAGCTCATCTATGAGAGGAGCAGGTGCGCCTCCGGTCGAGTTAAACAAGGCTAGCCTGCAGCATGTTCGCAAACTGCTACGACAGCTCCTCAAAGACTCGTCCGTGCCAAACGTCTCCAAGTGGGAAACGGCTCTTTTGCCGATACTTCTTAAAGCAGCGGACGAGGTCGTACCGGACGTACAGGGAGGTGACGATATGGATATTCGTCACTATATAAAGCTGAAAAAGATCCTGGGTGGCCGACCAGGAGATACTTCCTATGTTTCCGGATTGGTATTCACGAAAAATCTTGCCCTGAAAAGTATGTCGAGGAGCATACCGCAACCAAAGATCTTGATAATAGCTTTCCCCCTCGAATATGCAAGGCATCAGCAACATTTTATGAGCCTGGAACCTGTGATCCGGCAGGAACGTGAATTCCTTGCGAATCTGGTGAGCAGAATAGCTGCTTTGCGACCTAATTTACTTCTCGTTGAGAAGAACGTCTCCGGCTTGGCCTTGGAGCTGTTGGAAAAGGCCAATATCGCAACCGCATACAATGTCAAGTCGTCAGTACTTGAAGCTGTGTCTCGATGCACTCAAACAAGGATCATCACCTCTATGGACAAATTGGTGACCACCCCGGTGCATAGTGACTGCGGCAGTTTCGATGTCAAGACATACGTGTACAATGGCCGGAAAAAGACGTACATGTATCTTTCTGGCTGCCGCAAAGAATTGGGTTGCACGATTGTTTTGCGCGGCGGTGATAGCGAGGTGCTTGCAAAGGTCAAAAGAATCACTGAATTCATGACTTACGTTGTCTACAACCTCAAACTGGAGACCTGCTTGATGAGAGATGAATTTGCGCAGATGCCGGCATTGACTGATGCTGAGAAGGAAAAGAAGATAGATGCAGGGCACGACTCTAACGAGGGGTTGAGCAGTTCCTCGCCTAAAGACACAATAACCGACCCGGAGACTGCAAGCGAAGTGCCCGACGACGTTCCGAGGCCAACTTACTACGAAGATATTGTTCGGGACCATGAAACGAAGGTTCTATCCGCGTCTCCGTTTGTCCAGTTTGAGCCACCCTACCTGCTCATGCGTGCCCGAGAGATGGAGCGGAAATTGGCTTATCTTAAGCGCCTCCGCGACAAAGACCTTAACCTTGACCAGCCAGCAGATGAGAAGGCTAAATCCCAGAAATTCATACTGATAACCCCTGAAATGGTTCATGAGTCACCCGAGGGTGCTCCACCTAAGGTTAAAGAAGTCCTACGCGCAGCCCATGATGCTGAGTATGATAGAGCTCTTCATCATTATCAAACCCAGAAACGTCAGTGGGAGGCTTATGTCGCCGGAAGCGTCGGCCTTTTCGATCCGTACGCCCACCAAAACATCGTCGTCCTCTTCAGCCTTGTCTGCACTACAACGTCAATTCCCTGCTCTGGTCCAGATCTTCTTGCGCTCGAGTACTACAACGAGCATGGCGGCGACCCGATATTCGAACCAGACTGTACTTTAGGACAGTATGTCGAGGATATCTGTCTCCATGCAAATGCAGTATGTACGGCAAATGGTTGCGAGAAGCGAATGTTTGAGCACCACCGTCAGTATGTGCATGGTGAAGCCCAGATAAGCGTTTTCACCCAGCCCTACCCCTCAAAACTGCGAGGTCTCCAAGACACAATTTTGATGTGGAGTTGTTGCAAGATCTGTGGTAATGAGACTCAGGTCTTTCCGATGTCGGAAAGTACTTGGAAATACTCATTTGGGAAGTATTTGGAACTCTCCTTCTGGAGCAAGAACCTCCATGCTCGAGCGGGCATCTGCCCTCATGACTTGCAGCGTGACCACCTTCGCTTTTTTGGCTTCAAAGATGTTGCTATACGAATCCACTACGACAGCATCAACTTGCTTGAGATAATTGTTCCTAGAACTCGGGTTACATGGAAAGTGGACAATGACTTGAAACTCAGAAACGAGGTGTATCAGCGAATGGAGCATCGCATCACCCGGTTCATGGTTTCAGTCAAGGCGCGGCTGAAGGGGATCAATGTTGAGAGTGTTATCCCTAAGCAAGCCGAAGATTGCAAAACACAGATAGAGCATCTGAGTAAGAAGGCCAACGAGGACCACATCCTCTTGATCAAACAGCTACAGGAAAAATACACCAACTCGCGATACTGGGAAGTAATCCCTCTCAATGAAGTGCTCCGCTCCGTTCAGGAGAAAGTCGTCGAATGGGATGCTGCCTTCGCTGAATTTGAGAAGAATTTCTTCCCCTCGGAAAAAGATATCAAACGATTGGCTACTCTGCAGCTGAAGAAAATCTTCCTGGACAAGGATGTGTCGGTGATCCCCGAAGAGCCTCCTACCACACCAAATGAGGCTGACAATGAAATCATCGAAATGCCGGAACGGATGCGACTAACGCGCCGTATGACCCTTTCCCCGGAGAAGGCCCAGGATGTCCTAGTATCTGTTGTCGAAGAGCATTCGGGGGAGAAAGATGTTGCAGGAAGCCAGGAGAGTGATGCCATCAAGTCCGATGATGTCGGCTCTGCAACTCTCTCTTCCAGTTCAGGGAGCTCGCAGTTTTCACCCCCGCAGGCTGAGATTGCGGCCGAAAAAGAGGTGCAGCATCTGGATCTCGCAACACCTTTGAATCACTCTGAGCATCCGGTCCTAGCCCCGCCCACCACGAAGGCAATAGACAGTCAGGAGCCCCGGGAGCCCTCGGAGCCACTGGAGCCATCAGAGCCAAAGGCTACCCCTACTGATTCTGACGTGAACCCGACGGAACCCACTCCTGAAGAGCCAAGTGTTCGTCAGAGAAAGAAAAGCGATGAAACTGAAAGAACTCCAACTCCAAGTCGTTTCCCATCTGCTATTCCCCGACTTGCCGAAGCTACTTTGCGACGCAGTGGAAAGTCTACATCTCCACCATTATTTCGGGCTCAAACGCAACCTGCTCCTTTCCACAGGGACCTCGGAAATGATACAACCCCAATAAAGGGCATGAAAATCGCCTTTGGCAGATTGACACCGTCTGATGGAGCTCCAAGTCCTCCACTGGACTCCAGGTCAAGGTCTTCGGACAACAAGAAGCTCTCGGAACGTTTCAATCTGGCCCTCCGAAGTGGAAGAATGACACCAGGCTCATCTCTCATACCGCGTTCTATCCCGACCCGAAAGAATACCCGAGTCTCGAACCTGGCTAAACACTTCGAACAATTGAGCCGTGAGTTTGAAAAGGAACGACAACGAGAAAGAGCGCGACGAGCTGCCAAAGGTACTCATTCTCGCGCAATCCCAATAGCTTCCTCGAAACCAATCGTCGAGGTATACAAGAATGTCAGGGAAGCAGTTGAAGAACGGGAGCCTTCTGGCGAAGGGGAGGATTTCATACCCCCAGCATCACGCGTCCCGCCGGACCAGTCAGGCAGAAACAGTGAAGATATGCCGAGGCGGGATTCTGAGGAAGAGAGCAGGCAGGAGGATATTACACAGGAGCCTTCTGCAGCTAAGGAAGAAAAGGAGGGCGCTAGCCCGGAGGACGAACATGTCTTATCTGAGGTCGAAGGTGAGGAACAAAGTGATGAAGACCGAGACGACCTGCAAAGACTAGACTCGAATGATGAGTTGAAGATGTCGCCTGAAGACGAGTCGATGGACCTGAAAGAGTTCCCCAAGCATGAGAGGAGTACGCTATTGAAGCTGCTGACCAACTTCTGGTCAGAGCGTTCTGCCAGCGGTTGGGCACCTCTAGATTATCCGCTTACCATGTCCGATCACGTTTTTGCGGATTGCGACATAATCGTGCGGGAGGACGAACCAAGCTCCCTGATCGCGTTCGCGCTGGACTCCAGCGACTACAAGGAGAAATTAGAAGCCATCCAAAGGCGCTACGAAGAGCCTGACGAGAAGGACACGTATGAAGAGGATGGCAACGATGCTTTGGACGAGACCCGGGTCGAACATGCACTCTTGAGGTCGACAGGTACACATCTGAAGTATCAATTCCAGGAAGGTCAAGCGAAAATGCTGTGCAAGGTATTTTATGCGGAGCAGTTTGATGCCTTACGGAAGAAATGTGGAGTCGCAGAGCGGATTGTAGAATCGCTCTCTCGATGTGCCAAATGGGACTCCAAGGGAGGAAAGACCAAATCCCTATTCTTGAAGACTCTCGACGATCGCTTCATTCTCAAATCGCTGTCGCCCATTGAAACACAGGCATTCCTGAAATTCGCCCCAGCGTATTTCCAGATTATGTCCGAGGCACTGTTTCATGAGCTGCCGTCTGCAATTGCGAAGATGTTTGGTTTCTACCAAGTGATCATCAAGAACCCCGCTACTGGGACAGAGTTCAACTGGTTCCTCCTGTTGATGGAGAACTTGTTCTACGATCGTGTTCCTACTCGAATTTTCGATTTGAAGGGCTCCATGCGGAATCGCAAAGTCCAGAGTACGGGAGAACGGAACGAGGTTTTGCTAGATGAGAACATGGTGGACTTCATCTACGAAACACCGTTATTTGCGCGGGAGCACTCAAAGAAGCTTCTGAGCCAGAGCGTCTGGAATGATACTCTATTCCTAGGGCGCCAAAACGTGATGGATTACTCACTTATGATCGCTATCGACGAGAGCCGTTCAGAGCTCGTGGTTGGCGTGATTGATTGCATCCGCACGTACACCTGGGATAAGAAACTAGAATCTTGGATTAAAGATCGTGGATTCGCTGGTGGTGGAAAGAACAGACCTACCGTCACCAGTCCGAAGGAGTACAAGAGTCGATTTAGGGAGGCGATGGCGCGATACGTGCTCCAGGCCCCAAGGTATGTTTCTGAAACCTCACATTCTCAAAACCGCAGCATTCACTGACATGGCCATAAGCTGTTGGCACCAATTCCAAAATTCCCAGCTCTACAGATACGCCCCAGTCGAACACTACCCGAGCCAGAGTTATGCCGCCGCGGACGCTGATGCCCTCGAGGAGATGGCAAGCTGAGCGAATTAGTTCCCCCGCGGACCGTTCTGTACTGATTAAGACCCTCATGACGGATATGACTTGACGAACACGACATGATGTACCAAAAATTCCCACTTCCAGTTCATTCATTGATGCTACATTTGCACTTGGCGTGTCGATCCAACTTTTGTGTACGGTCTTTGAGCGGTATTTTCTCTTTTCTATTACTTTTGCTGTTTTCTCCTCGTTCCACAAGCATTCCTTCATTTTAATGAATGCACGAGACCACACCACCACACCACCACACCACTACCTAGACTAGGACTTATCATAATACCACACACCCAGCCATAATGACCATGATGATAACACAAGCATAATATAATAAAACAGCAATCTGAAGTAGCCATCTTACATTAAATCCCAACAGACACAATAATCTAAAAACAATACCCGAAGTAGTAAAACATAGTAGTAATCCTTTTTCCGGAAGAACCCCGCGAGTGTCACACATCCCGAACACACCATCGGCTGAATTCGGGACGCTCGGGTTACCACTCGGGAATCTGATTTGCTGCTCCGCGGTTTTAGTTCTCCTTCAATTCAGTTTTGGGCAATTCGCATTTCCCACACCGTCGCGTGCGCAGATTTTCTTTCTTTTTCTTTTTTTCGTGTGGCTCCCTCTTTTTTTCTCTTGTCTTATTCCCCCTTCTTCTTGCTTTTTGTGTGTTCGTCAATTTGTTGATTGTGATTGCTCTCTCTCTATTGCTCCCAGACCGGGGTGTAAAAGGGCTATCGGGATAACTTAAACCTAGTAGCCTTATGCTCCGCGCTACGACGAACTCACTATTTACCATGACTAACTGATTTACTGCCAGTGGCTGCTGCTACTAGTTTTACCACTCACGAGCTATGGGCTGGATTTCAAATGTGAAAGATTGACAAATGCCTTGCTTGCTTGCCTCGGTTGGGGGGGCTTCTTGTTCCGTTCCCCCGCACGAGAGAGGAGGACTCGATTCGAGGGGCTTTCCTCTCTCTCTCTTGCGCCCTCTTTCTCTCCTTTTCTCTTTTGATTTACTACTCGGCTCCTTCTTTCCTTCTGCAACTGTCTTCTTTGACTGTTGATTGTTTACAAACTACGTCCGATTATGTCTTCGGACATGCCGTTCATGGCTTACGTCGATGCGATTCGTTATCGACGAATATTAACTCTTTTGCTCGACGAATGATGGATTCTCAAGTGATCCGGGTTGCATTTCCACTAACAAATCATACTGACTGACTCTCAGGCCGCTTACTTTGTTCAAGACATGAGAACAACTTATTAAATTCTAGCTTTTGATCGCAGCAAAGTCCACCAAACATGGCTGGCTAACTAACGTCAAATCAAAATACATACACATTACGTTCCCAAGGTGTGTGTCTTCCCCCAGCGCATTTCGGGCTCAAAGTGAATGTGGTGGTAGACGCAAGTGCGCACTCCTGGTGCTCCTCGTCCTGCCCCGACTAACGAGTCTCGCAGTGAAGACACAAGCAGTCTACCGCGGGCAGACTACCTGGGTCGTCGCATGGCGGCGAGACCGGTCTACGATATCCAGAGACACACCCTTGACGCTTTCTATCCAATCGCTGTCGTTACCGTGTCATCCACCAACCGGTGGCATGCCAGACTGCTTTTGCATTTACTCAGCCAGGCCAAGGTTCTCCTCAGCAGGGACCACACGGACGGTGTTGGTGTGGCCCATACCGCCGCGCCATCCCTGGACACAGACGATGTTGTCACCCTTGTTGATGATGCCGAGCTTGAGTGCGTGGTTGATACCCCACTTGAGACGGCGGTCAACATCCTCCTGCCAGACCTTGACGTTGAAGTCGGGCTTCTTCTCGGGGAAGAGGAAGGGCCAGACACCACGGTACAGGTGAGAGTACTGGTTTCAACACGTTAGCACACGACTCTCGAAACAACACTAGCTTCTCGACTTACCCGGGAGGCAGCGGGGTTACGGGTGACCATGACAATGGGGCACACGGGGCGGTACTTGGAAAGGTAGCGAGCAGTTTTACCGCTACAGATCTGTCAGCACTCATCCTACCCGACTGGATATATCCAAATGGAAGCGTCGCTACATACCTGGTAGTCAAGACGACAATGGCACCAGCGTTGAGTTCCAGACTGGCGCTAACGGCAGCCATGGCGATGGACTCGACAGTGTCGGTGGGGCGAGGAGCAAGGTTGCGGAGCTCATCGAACACGTTGAAGTGAGGGATGGCGACCTCGGCGAGCAGGCAGGTCTCGGACATCATCTTGACGGCCTCGTTGGGGTAGTTACCCTTGGCGGTCTCACCCGACAGCATGACACAGTCGGCACCGTCAAGGACGGCGTTGGCAACATCGGACACCTCGGCACGAGTGGGACGAGGGTTGTATGTCATGGACTCGAGCATCTGAGTGGCACAGATGACGGGCTTACCCTTGATGTTACACTTGGCGATCATCATCTTCTGGGCGATGAAGACCTTGGGGGCGGGGATCTCGATACCAAGGTCACCACGGGCAACCATGACACCGTCAGTCTCCTCGAGGATCTCGTCGAAGTTGTTGACACCCTGCTGGTTCTCAATCTTGGCAATGATCTGGATCTCCTTGCCCTCCTCACCCAGAACCTCACGGATGTGGCGGATGTCGCTACCGCGGCGGATGAAAGAAGCGAAGACCATGTCGACCTTGTTCTTAACACCGAACTTGAGATCGGCAATATCCTTCTCGGAAAGGGCGGGGAGGTCAACGTCAGTGCCGGGCAAGTTAACACCCTTGCGGGAGGAGATGTTGCCGTTGTTCAAGCAGCGGACGCGGATGGTCTTGTCGTCTACGACTTCGAGGACCTCGAAGGAAAGGATACCGTCATCAACATAGATGAGCTTGCCAGGAGAGATCACCTTGGTGATGTTCTTGTAGTCGAGGTACCTTCAAGACGACTGGTTAGCGGAGTCCGTGCACAGACAAGTCTGGGCTGGTCTCCCGATCCACTTGCAGTGGTCGGAAGAACGCGGGGAGGAGGCTTACATGTTCTTGTCGTCGGAGGCGGTGGCATATTGATCATCGGTGGTGATGTTGAGCTCGTGGCCCTGCTTGATAGGGATATCCTTATCATCGGGGGTGTTTCCGGTACGGATCTCGGGACCTTTCTACGGAGGAGTCAATTTGGGGATCGCGACCGGCCAAGGGACCGGAGAACTTACGGTATCGAGAGCAATGGCGAGAGGACGTCCGACCTGGGTCTTGGCGGCCTCACGGGCGTTGTCGATAACAGATTGGTGGTACTGGGGCGGGTCAGCATACTGTCATGTGCCAATGCACGGATGGGGACCGCTTCTTACCTCATAGGAACCGTGGGAGAAGTTCATGCGAACAACGTTAAGACCGGCTGCAAGCTAGTCAGCTGATTGATACCTTCCAGAGTGAATGGGTTTTATCGGTCGTACCAGTGCGGAGAGAGTTGATCTTCTCCACGGAGTTGGTCTTGGGGCCTAAAGAAAAAATCGGAGGTTAGCTTGAATGAGGTCAAGTGCGGGGTGCGAGGTCTTCATCATCAAGAGATGACAATCGCAACGACACAACTGGCAGGAACATACCGATGGTGCCGATGATGGAGGTGCGGCGGAAGTTCTTGGAGGGCACCATCTCAGTGTTGAGCTTGGAGTGCCACTCCAACTTCATGCGGTTGCTCAGGTGGTCGAGGGAAGAGCTGGCGGCCATCTTGACGGATGATTGATCTCTACTGAACTAACAGGAAAGACAGAAGAGAAAGGGATTGATGGAAGATGGAAGAGAGAATGGAGAGAGAAAGAAGAAGAGGAAAGAGGAGAAGAGGGAGAGATAATAGGGAAGGAAAAGACGGGGCCGGTGAGCGAGAGAAGAGAGAGATGGTGGACTAGAGGAGGGGTGCCCGGGAAGGAAAAATGTTGGCGGCGGTGATTGGCTGGATCGGCCCTTTTTGGTGGGATTCCTGCTTTGGGACACTTTTTTCTGTCGGTCGGTTCCCCGCGGGTTGAGAGAGCAGAGCAATCAGTACTCCGTACTTAGTTTAGTTGTGCCTCCTGCTACGGAGTAGTTACAATCACACTTCTCATCGCCTACCTAATTCCCATTATTAATGACTTTTTCCCTCTCCGGCACTATCGCTGGGTATCAAAACTCAATAATTTGCTTCGTGATCCACCTTTCACTGCTTTTGCTTCTATTCTTTGACTTTGATCGGTAGATACACCCCTGCTGCCTCTGTCCGCGCTTTTCACTGGTCAGCCAAGGGTTTCCGCCCAGCGATCAGCAGCAGCTTTTTGTCCACTTCATCCTCAGGCACCTGCTTCCGCGCATCTCAGGCATTCATACGCCGCATGCAATAATAATTGGTTGGGAAGATCCAAAAGCAATTCAAGCCCAAGCCACAATCTGGCAGATACACCCACACAACATTCCCCTACTACCTATCTACCTACGTATCTATCTACAACTAACTTTGTGAAAAGTAGAATTCTGGCAGGACCACATGATCCCCTTCCTCACTGTCCAGTTGACCCCACATGGTCGCGGATCCATCCTCTTCTAGCGAGGTGGATTTGATGTCTTTGTTGGTGCTGATTTTTCTCTCCCTCCTCGCCTAAAGAAAAAAGCCCATTTTCCCCATTCCCTTACGCAAGAACTATTTCCCTGACTCCATCGGAATCCATAAGGCTGAATTTTGCTCTGCTCGGATGGACCCAGTTGCCATTTATGGAGAAGCTGTCTCTTCTTTTTACCTGGTCGTATGTGGGTAAGCAATTTTACTTAAGGTAGGAGATAATTTACTTGGAGGTTTTCTCTTCCTGTTGGAGGTTCTTAACTCCGAAGGTGTGCCGATTCCTCTATTTTGTCTTGGAGATAGATGGTTAGGTTAGGATGGGAGATAGTAGTAGCAGCAGCAGCTGAACCACATATATCCGAACTGAAGCTTGGTAGTTTATCTTGGCCTATTATGCTCAATATAATTATGTAAGTCGGTCATATGAAACATTCATGGGTTGTTGCATTGAGATATTCAAATTTTCTGTGATTGGACGCCCTAAAGGCAGACAGCAAGTAGTAGGTAGTAAAAGGTCTTCATGACCAACATCACTCATACCCTCACTACCACCGCACAAGTACCTTCTACATACAGAGTACATGAATTACGAATCCCGATCTACACCTACCTACTTAGCACCTGATTCTATCACCATAACCACCCTCCCGACTCAGCCCCCGGTGAATGAATGCTATGGATAATCTGCAATATGCATGCTAGGCCATTCCACTCCGTGACTACAAAGCCCGCCGTCGGCTCGGCACACTTCCTCTTACAAGGATAATTATACTTAGCACAGATACATACTTAATGTGATATTAGTCTGCAGAGCCAAGCCCCGGTTATCTTCACTCATTCCCCTTCTCAGTAGTGTTTCATCCTGCATCCACCCGCTCAGCTACTATTTGCAAAGTACTGCCGACTTGGCGGTGATGTGATTGCGTACTCTCTACGGAGTAGTTTTGTTTGGTTTTGTTTAGATTGGTTTCGGACTTCGGAGAATGAATGAATGCATGCTGATCTACTTAGTATTGATGTTTGTTTGCTCAGATTTGCTTTTTGGGTTGAGTTGGTTTGGTTGTTGGGATAGGATACTAAATGGGAGTGTGGGTAGTATTTATGATCCATCCTATCTCTAGGTTCATTCCGGAGTACGTAGTACGTACTATTTATGAAGTGGTAGAGTACTCCAGACTTAAGTAGTAGGTAGATAGGCAGACACTGCCCCTCCATACTTTCCCCTCTACTATGAGCAGCAGTAACAGTGGTCGCTCGGCTCGGCTAGACAACTTACTAACCAGCTAGCTACACACCAGCCACTCCCTCAAACCCAGCCACCCAATTGACCCATGACCACCAGCCCAGCCTCGCTCACCGCCTCGCACCAAATCAGTCGCCCACGTCATGTGAAAGCCACGTGAACTGGATGACTTCCTCCGTGGGGTGACCTGATACCTACCTACCTATCTTTGTTTTTTTCCTCTATTGCCCACTCACAAAGAACAATCCCACGCTCATAACCTTTACTATTCCTATTGATACAATCCGTTGCTGCGAAGCACTCAACCTGTCAGATCATCATCCCCAAATCTTCCTATCACCATGGTATGTCACGTACCCAAACTTGAAGCGGACCGGATATGGATGGATAGGAAATAAGGAATAGGATGGGATGGGATATACTAATATTCATGGGTGCATTCAGCTCGGACGTCTCAGCCACTACGCATTCGATGCGGTTCTTAGTACGTACACCCTTATCCTATCTTCTCTTGTTGGTTAAGTTGGGGTTTGGATTTCAAAGCTGACCTATTTCGCAATCTAGTCTCTGCCTTCCTGGCTGGCGTGAAGCGCTCGACTGGATTAACGTAAATACTACACCCCATTCCTCTTTTTTCCTCTTTGGTCACTGCGCTATCGTATGCATCCTATTTGTGACGACCAGTAAGCTAATCAGTTCATCCCGCGCACATCCCCCAAACCCTGGGGGGCATCGCGTGGGGTCTTTCACAGCCCCAGTCTCAACTCCGACAAAATCACCGATAACAAGGACTTCAAGAAGTGGATCGATAACTACCTGGGTGTTGGCGAGTGGGTGATGGATCAGTCTGTGGCTGTGTTGGGGTCCACGAGCTACTTCGAGCGCAAGCGGTAGATTTATCGCTGCCACTGATACTTCTTAATTACCGATCGCGTCGCTTTTCCTGAGTCGGAGTCGACGGTCGGCTTACGAATGGATTGGTTGGATCCCTGGTGGGTTGGGCATCTATGTGTGATTTGCCTGGGTTGGGCGAGTACACTACTATGCGAGGCTGGGGGTTTCTGGCTGAAGGAGAGATTGCGATATAAGGCAAGAAAGGGATTAAAGGGTATGGACCCCGTCGCGGTTGAGGGTATGGCTGCGATGGGTCGTTGCTCATGATTGATGATGGCATTTCGGCTCGTGTTCGAGTAGCGCAAGTCATGGCGTTGGGTATTTTGCGTTGACTGTATACCTTGATCCATGCTCCAATGGCAGCTCCCTTTGGAACATTTGCATCTCTTCTCGATATGCCTGTTTGTACATAGGTTCCCTGTTGAGGGATAACTCATCTGTATCTCTGTTCTCCGCTGTTTAGCTAACAACGGCCATGTTGTGACCGGACTACCCATCCAGGTTGCTTCCGGTATTTTCTTATCCACCAGTACAGTCACCGTGTGCAGGTCACTGACTAGCCTTGGAGTTATACAAGAGTATCCATTCTCAGGAGTCCGGTTCATTTCAATGTGGTAACCTCCGCAGGACCCGCCCTTGGACCGCGAGTGTGGTCTCGCAATAACAGATGCGCCCAGAGTGAAAGACTGATGGTCCATGCAAGCCTGTGTGGGTCTATTATAGCACGAAAGTGCTCGCTAACATGATTACCGTCAAGGGCGTCCACGCATGTAAAAGCCTAATCGCCAAAAACAAAGAGCCAGGGTATGTTCTGGAAGCACCGTAGGGTATGGAATGAGTGACGTGATTCGTTCAATCGTAACTTTCGTACTATGTAAGTATCGAACCTATGTCCGGAGTAATTCGTCGATGTCCAGACGACGGTAATAGGAGATATGGCCCATGGTTTCCCAATAGTGTGCTACGCACTCTGACGAAATCAGAATAAGTTGGGATGAGATGAACGTATCTAAAAGGAATATTAGCATGCATAGCGAAAAGCTGGGCATTTCCAGATCGGACTTACCATCTCTGAAACCGAGGCCCGCTACATGACCTTTGCTCCGTACTATACGTGCTCCCTGGAAGAGAGCTTCCTCCGCAAGGCGGACAAATCCTCCAGGGCCAACGTCATCTGCTGAGAAAGATATTTCGCCGCGAGGGACGTTAGGGTCTCCAGTGAGCTTGATGGCCTCAAGGCTGCATCGCTCTTCTCCGTGATCATGTTGTAGGAAAAGCAGAAATTCGCATCCATGTGCCGAGTAGTCTCCAACCCAGATGCCTTGGTATGGTTTCTTGTCTGTAGGCGTATACAGCTCGGGGTCAAGTGTAGCATAAGTCGACAGCGTCTCGCTCCGCCCAGCGGTGAAGATAGGCATACCCAATCGGAAGTGTGCCCATCTTCTAATTCGAAACGCATGCTCGGAAATTTTGTCCAGCTGTGGAGGGTGGTGTTCCCACTCCGGATCAACTTCACCACGATAGACGCGGTGTTTAGTTGGAATGGTTTTAGGAGGCCATTGTCGGTTCGCCACAATATCAGAAGTCATTCTGGCGGAGCAGAGTGAAAATGAGTTGAAGACATGCTGCGTCTCGAGAGGCATAGGCATGCGCGTTTCACCGCGCAAATATAACGGCCGACCCTCGTGATGGTTTTTCAGGAGCAAGACTGGATCATCTAACCAAAGACTAACTTTAGGATTGAACGTTTGGATTATAACATCTGGATTCCAGTCCCAGACTTGGAACTGGTGCGAGCGACGTTCTGCGATGACCCGATAAGCCTCTATGACGCCCCGTCGGTGATCGTAACGGGCGAGGATCAAATTTCCCGTGTGCTCGGTGTCCGCAAACCAGATCTTGTTGCGAGGAATGAACCAACAGGGATGATGGGCGATATAGAGACTGCGAAAGGAGTCAAAGACACCTGTTGTGTGTATGGGTTCGGGAAGATTGGAGTTGATGATATTGGCCCATAAAAGTTCGTTGGTCGCATGCTCAGCGAAAGTGCGGCAGGTAGATGATAAGCGAGCGAGATCTTGAGCCGATAGAAAAGACAATATATGCTGGACTAGCTCGGGAGGAAGGTCTAAAAATGAAGCGCTGGTTTCTCGGGGATTGTTGGAAGTTGTTTCCGATAAAGACGCCTGGGGATCGCCGTCCATCTCCACGGGTGCCTGTTTCCGTTCCTCCCAGGCCGGCTGATTGACAAGCGCAGCAGCCATCACGAGTCTCTTGGATGGAGTTAAAGCCGAGAAGCCAAGGGTGACAGGCGCAGCAGCAGATGATCTGCCAGATAGCGCTCGGAATAATTGAGTTGGCAGTGAGCACAAGAGCAGGGGAGATAAAGTAGTCAAGGAAACAAATGGTTGACGATCTGCATACTAAGTTAGCTTCCAGTGGATTAGCGAGGGGAAGGCAAGTCCAGCTGGCCGCCCGCATGACATCACCCTTGCAGCCGCCCCGATCACCTCATCAACGGAGCTGTCCAGCCAGATGTCTAGGTAAAGAGCGGTGCATCCCTGCGAACATTGTGCGAAGCATGGGATGACCAGTATTGAATGGCGTTATTGGGAGATCATTCGTTTGGCCACAGCAGTTCGCAGGGAACTTCCAAGTTGTCGTGGTGGGCCGCCGGCAGTAAGAGAAGTTGAGTTGAGGGGGAAAACGTCAATTTGGTGCTCGTCACGGGGATGGGCGATAAGATACGGAAACAATGTCTTTTATTGGCTAGTCACACAACAGATACAATACGCCTTGTCTTTCCCCTATCGATACTACATACAAGGCAGGCATTATCCGCCGGGTGCCTCAATAACAAACTTGTCTTATTCACGATTTGGAATAACAAAGCAAAACACAGCCTGAAACGCAAGGCAGCCGGGGCAGTCAGGTGACCGGCGCAAGGGTGGGTTTGTTTACGCGGTCCCAATCGGGCAATGGCCCTGTCCTTCAACGCGTCAGGAAGGCACGATGGGCCCTTGCCTAATCGGGAAAAATCACAATACTCCAGTCCCGTGGTGATTGCCGTCAACTGTTGTTCCGAACTACCATCATCATTACTACTACTCTATATATCTATTGGTTTGGTCTACGGCCCTATAACATCATTATTGTCTTAGCCAAGTGTCACTTAAGCCCTTTTGTTTTACCAGGCAAAACAAATCAGGGGCTGAGAAGATCGTGCGACAATTGACTCACCCCAGTCGGACCAGTACACAATCGCCATGGACACGAGACAGGCAAAACGAAAGAGACAAAGCAGCTCTTCATCTGGCCAACAGCCCCAAAATCCTCAAGAGCCTCCCACGCCAGTCTCGATTAGAAGGACTCGTCGCACCGAGTACTATATTACCTCCGCCACCTCTTGCAATACCCCTCATCAGAGTAAGAAGGTTCGCTTCTCAGACCCAGGTCCCGGGCGGCAACATGGTTCTGCCCACTCCACCGGCCTCACTCCGGCCATGCTGCGTTCTTCCTTCGAAGAACGCGCAGAAGATGATCCTTTGATTCGGAGCCCAAGCCGTCGCCAGCGACGGCGCTCAACCCCTCTTCCGCGGTCTCGCCGCAGTATGGGTGCTCTCGATGCTGCCAGTACAGCCTCCTCAGAGCATGTAGTGCAGTTTACACCGCTGCGACAACTTCTAGACGCGCGCACGAAACGACGAATCCGGCGGATAGGCCTAAGTGATGAGATCAACCATCTAGAGCGCGAGAAGAGAGAATCCGCCCAGTACGAGAAGACACTTCAAACACTACTACGCGAACGAGATTCGTTGAAGAATGAATTGGATTCGGTCAAACGAAATCAAGACGTATCCAAGAGTATAGCATCCAGCGAAGAAACCACTTGGCTGTCGCCACAATCCATGATCGAACAGGTGTCATCCGAGAATATCCGATTAAGGGAACAGCTTTCTTTCCCTTCTCCGGGTGCCACAACAGACCATGATACTATCAGCAACTCGGAGGGAGAAACAATGGTGATTAATGAGAGCGCATGGGATTGTGATACAATGCTTATATCAAATTCGCCGGATATTCGAGGCGTAGATGCCCGGATATCAGTGCCTGATAACATCTCGCTTCTGAGCCAAGGACATGCGAATACCGATGCGTCGACTCAGGCATCCATACCTGATTACAGGCAGGAGGCAGAGATTATTGCGCTTTCAGCCGATCTCGCAGCTGCCAGGAAGGAAAAGCGTGACTTTTTTGACGCTTGTCGCGCCCGTGTCGCTTCGTTTAGTGGAACTGCAATTGAAGGTCTCCTTCGCCAGTCCTCTCCGCCGCCAGACTTCTTGGAACAAGTTCTGCCTACCTTGGCCCAGACACTGCGGCGTGCTTCTGATGCCGCCCAAGCACTAGACAACGTTACGGAAGAGTTGTCGGGTCTCGGATTTCCTGGGAACAACGCTGAGGAAATCATCTCTACGATGCGCGATCAATTTCGCGCCGCGCGCCTTCAACTCGAACGCGCAGTTCCTGGCGAGACCGCCAACGCCAGTCTCAGTGATGGCAAAGCAACTCTTGGTGCTTTGGTAAAGCGGGTTGAGATACTCGTCAAGAGCCTTGGGGACGAGCAGGAACGACTGGAAGGCTCCGTAGGCCGGGAGAACGCACTTCGGGGTCAATTCGATACCCTGTTGGCTCGATATGAGGGAGCATCGAAGAAGATTCATGACTTGGAAGAGTCTATTGCCTCCTCCGCTGGAGACATGCTTCACACACGAATGCGTATGCAGGAGCTTGAATGCGAAGGAAAGGAACAAGCCGTCAGCATTCAGCGGTTGAATGCAGCCCTCGACAAGTACCACGAGGAAGTCAAAGGATTAGAGGCCCTAGTAACTGAATTGGAGGATGATAAGGCGAAGAACAACGAGTCACACAAACAGGAAGTGGACGAACTACAGCAACAGCTGGAAGAGCAGGCCCGCTCCCTTCGTACTGCCGAATCAACCGTTGCGGAGCGGGAAACTCGCATCCGGGAATTAGAGGAGGCCCTTGAACAAAATCGCACCAGTGTGCGTGACCTCACAGCTAGAATTGAGTCGCTCGAAGCTGAGCGCCAGCAAACGATACAGGATCTGGAGCAAGAAGCAACGGAGCAGCAACAGCGCCTTGAACAAGAAGTGGGGTCGATGAATGTGCTCGTCTCGGAGCTCAACACGTCACTAGAGGAAGCCAAATCAGATGTTGACCGACTTCGCCGGAGTAACACTGGCCTGGAGGAGCAGCTGCGCCTCGAAGTTGAAGCAAGGGACAGCCTGCTGGATAAATGGGCTGCAGAGCAAGCGCGGTCATTTGCTATTATGAAGGAAACCGTCAATAGCGAGCGACGGAAAGCCAGAGTTCGCACTGCGAACTGGGAGCTACGTTCGGATGAGATCCAATCATCAGATGGTCTGAATATCGAGCCCATCACACCGGTCAGTATGACAAGGTTTGTCGACGTGGAAGCTGGCCGGGGGAAACATCGTAAGCGACTAGACAGTGGGGTAGGGATACTCACCGACGACCTGGAAGATGCAGATGCTGGTATCATGCCAGAGTCGTTGCCTTCTGATCCCGCTGAGTTGCTGTAGTGCGTTTAGTACATGAGAAACATTGGAACGTTGTTCGCTATGCATGAAAAAGTCTGCAATATATTTTGGTTAGCTATGCATGTTATTGGGATAGTCTGCTAAGTCATGTACATCAAGCCTTGGACATAATGAAATGATTTGATAGTTGTCTGTTGTGCTCCTGTAACTAGTAGCGAACGAAGGGCAGTAGTGTTGCACGGCGCACGACTCAGCCAGGTGTGGGAGAGCTCATCAGGTCAACTATTATCAACGCCAATAACATCTCACCCTTCAAAGGGCGCTGGATTTGTGACAGGTCCAAGTCATTTTTAACCAACACTTGCTGCTTGCATATAAGCAGATGCTACAAGTACATGTGGTACCATAACACCTGGATCAGTTGCCTTTGACCTTGCACTAAGTAGCAAAATATATTTGGCAATACTACCTGGTGGTGCCGACGAGGCAAGTTCGCATGATGATACGTCTTTACGCAAAATGATCAAGCTCCCCAGGACGCATCAACTTCCTTGGTTCGAAACATGCTCACATTCTTGACTGTCATCCGCATACTTTATCCAAACGAACTGGCTTGACAGACGCCTGTAGCCCAGCGTGTCAAGAGTCACGCGCAGTGGAGGCCTACCTGCAATAACTACATCTTTAGCTTGAGCCTGGACCTCAGTGGTCAAAGTCCTTGCTTAATTTCTATCTATCGATGATTATATTTCCGGTTATCAGTGCATCTAGTGGAAAATGGGCAATGGTAACAGCGGTCTGACGGCCAGCTTTGGGGCGTTTCCATGGTTGAGTCGGACTCCCCTGCGTTATAAGGTTCATCCCGCGGGTGGGGGCGCTTTGATCTTCTACTGAAGTCTGGCACAGCTTCCCCGTCTCCCCTTGTTTGCGTCAGGGCAAGGCCCTGCGGAAACCCTTTTTTTACTCTATACACAATACTACAATCAATTGATTGCTCATATTGCTGACGACAAGGGAGACAACCGTGCCATGGGGGACTGCAGTCAGCAGGCGGGGGGGACCACAAGCTGGGACTACTGCCATGTGTCATATCCGAGGGAAAGGGAGAGAGAGTGTGTGTGAGTGAGGAGGTCAGTGCATCTGAACCCACCGGGGTAATTAAAGGAAAGCACTAACAGCATCCTTTGATTATTCCATGAATGCTCTAGAAGGACTAGAATGGCACTAGAGGGAAATTGGTCGCCGTTAGCATCCTCGCGTCCATCCCTGATCCACCAGGGGTTTCCTAGGGGAATGCGTCATCCAGGAACCTGTCCACGAACACAGCAACAACTATCTCTACACAGTAATATTACTACACCAACCATTTGTGGGCTGACGGGGATGATGAAACTGGATTTTGCCACCAGAAGGGATGCAAGATCGGGGGGGCCAGCATGTGAACTAAGGTTTGGGACAATCGGGATGCACGATCAAGGTTTCGCTAAACTTGTGTCGCAACTTGCAAGGAACTGCAAGCTGGCCTTTTTAGGGGCGTGGGGGGAAAGGGAGACGATCGGGGGGAAGTGCAGGAGATTGCAGGAAATGTCCCGGCCAGTCGGGGCTCCATGGTGACCATGACAAACAGTCAATTGAATTGATGCTGCTGTGATGAGAATGATAGTATACGTAGTACGAGGCATGGGTTTCAGCTGGTATGAGGACTGTTTCATCCCACCTCAGCAATAGGATCATCACTAGCACCGCATCAGTATTGACTGTGTATGAACTTTGCAAGGAGTTGGTGCCGATTATTCCGTCGATCGCAAAAGAAAGGATGAGAGTCATTCCCTGGGGGAGGTCAATAGTGCCGGAGACTATCAGGTCAAGGGGGGGGGAGGTGGGAAGCATCCACCAAAAGGAAGAGAGGGATTATTAGGTATTCTGGGTGGTGATTATTCAATAATACGTAAGGCCATCCAGGCAGAGACCGACGAGAAAACGAATCTGAGACGGAGCGCCATCAACTTGAAGCCGCGGATCCGACCCCTGAACCCGCTGCCTCAGGCGTCGGGGCCTCGTTGCTTTCTCTCTCTCCACTTTCCTCTCTTTAGTTGGAAGTGTCTCTCTTTCTTCCTCTTCCTCTTCTTCCTCCTCTTCTTCTCCCTCTTTTCTCTCTTCTCACCTACTCATCCTCATCCCCCCTACCATCATTCATTCATTCATTCTATTCACAGCTTCCTCACTCCAATTCCCTCTTTGTCCACCATGGTTGTGTTCACCGCGGTTACATTGTCTCACCTGCATTGACTTCGTTTCCCCCCACTACCGAACCACTGTTTGCCTCCCGCGTGTTGTTAACAGATTGGGTCTACTGTTTATCTCACGTCACCCCGTCCCTCCTCTTTCTGGGACGCGTTCATTCATCCTTGTGAATGCCCTCCGATTCCTTCGCTTCATCCGTGCGAAGCGCTGAATCTCCTCTTCGCATCTCCACCTTCGTCGATTCTTTGACCAACCCCTCGAGCTCCGATTCTCCCCTCCCCAGTCCCATCCGTCACGATCAATACCCTCTGCTGACCTCCCGCTTCCGCCACTTGTCGCCCAAACGAGCCGCCATCATGAACGAGACAGGCGGCCATCCTGGTGTGCGCAACCTTCTCGCTAGGTTCGAGAACAACCAGAACAGCACTACTTCCCCTCCCTCCCGCGGTCGATCTCCCGCTGGCTCCGAACATTCCGCAACTGCCAGGCCCTTGTCCAAGGTGCGCGCTAGCTTCATCGCTGTCGATGGAGCCACCCAGCCAAACCCTGTCGCAGGGCTTCGCAGCGTGAGTGGTCGCAGCGATAGCCCTGCTGCTCCCTCTCGGGTCAGGAGCTTCAATTCGGAGGATTTCGAGGGTGGCTTGAGAAGTCCGTTGTCGGTGTCACCAACCAGCAACGGCTTCCCTCAGAAGATCACCGAACAGCCCGTTGCGGCCTCGGAGACATCGCAGAATGATGTGTCTGAGAAAGTTGAGCCTGCCCCGGTAGAGCCTGAAAAGCCCTCAGAAGAGGTCATCGAGGAGACCCCTGCACCTGCTGCTGCACCTGCTGCTACGCCAGCCCCAGCTTCTCCTGTAAAGGCCAGCAAGGTCTCCACCCCCAAGCCGACGCCGACCAAGACAGTCACAAAGCGACCATCCACTATCCAGGTGGGAAAGACGGCACCCAAGCCTGCTTCCAAGTCGCCAGCGCAACCCCGTACCCCCACCTCTCCCGCCAAACCCGAGGACAAGACTACTCGGACTACACGGGCTGTCCAGCCGACGGCGACGAAGACTGCGACCCTTGAAGCCCCCAAAGTCGCACACAAGCCGAGCCGGACATCCCTGAACACTGCGACGAAGCCCGTCACCAAGCCTGCACGGCCCTCTGTGCCTGCTCGCGACCTGACGAAGCCGACAGCCTCGACCGCATCTCGCACCACCAAAGCGGCCGCCAACCCCTCTCGCCCGGCTTCGACAACGGCTTCGACTTCGTCTACCGCCAAGAAGACCACCACGTCTACTCTGACCCGCAAGCCGTCCACTCTGAAGAGCTCGACCACTGCAACCCAGAAGCGCGCGATCACTCCGACCGCTTCCACCGCGCGCAAGCCGTCGTCTCGTACCTCCCCTCCTAGCGGAAGCGAACGCCCTCATTCCCGTGTGAGCAACACGAGTTCCAGACCGGTCGACGAGGGATTCCTGGCTCGCATGATGCGCCCCACAGCTAGCTCTGCTAGTAAGACGCACGACAAGGTTGAGGTCAAGAGCCCCCCGCGGACCACCAAGCCGGCCCGGGCGCCTAGACGAGTTCCCTCTAAGCTGGATACCCGCACGTCCCGTCCGACCAAGGTCGAGCAAGGCAAGCCGCTGGAGAAGCCTGCGCCTGAGGTGAAGGCCGAGGAGCCGGCCGAGGTCGTTTCTGAGGCCCCTGCTGTCCCAGAGAAGCCTGTTGAGGTTGTCGGGGAAGCTCCCACGCAGGAGCCTGTGCTGGAACCCGTTCAGGAGCCCGTTGAGACCTCTGTCGAGCCTGAAGCTGAAGCTGCCGCTCCCGTCGCCGAGGCTGCCCCTGAAGTCGATGCTACCGAGGTTGCTGAAGCCGCTGAGGAACAAGCTACCGACCTCCCTGCGGTTGCTGAGACTGAGCCCGTTGCTGAGGCCACCGTGCCGGCGGAGGAGCCAGCCATTGAGGTGCCCGAGACTAAGGAGGTCACTGAGCCCGAAGCTCCTGCTAAGGAAGCTACTGAGGCTTCTACTGAGGTTGTCGCCGAGGCTCCTGAGGTTGTCGAGGCCCAGTCGGGCGAGGTTGATGTTGACATGGGCAAGCTCTCTCTCAACTAACTCTCTGCGGAGCACTTGACCAGTTAAAATAGATTCTTCTCTTCTCGTTTCTTTCTCGTGACATATCTTTTTATACCCTTGATAATCGTGATGCGACCAGGTACATATGCTTGTCTCCACGTGTTCTTGATATTGATTTTATTGTTGGGCTTTACCCTTCTTCTCTGCTTCTTGGCTTCTCTGTCTTCCATTTTGGTCTCGGGTTATCTTTCGGGATCTTGGTGTGGAAAGCCCCTTGTTGACAGTCGAACAAGACCGACGACGTGCATGTCGGAGCATTGCAGGTGGAGTTGATTCGGATGTGATCTTAGCGATGTGTACGGAGTACTGCATCTTGCATAGTACTGGGTCCTCTGGCATATTCTTATCCTTGATTATTTTATGCTTTGGTGTAAATTATTGGTATTCAGTAAATGATAGTTTGTTAATCTTATCATAACATGGCAGTACACACAGCAACATTTCCTACTTACATAATGGATCTTCGTGATCAAGCCAACAGCTAAGTAGAACACAGCTACAGCCTGCATTGTTCTAGACCACTACAGCGTCTACCTTGGGGGAACGCCGAGCACATATTTACTAATAATGCGCTCGACTGCATGTCACGCCCTACACAGTACAGCAGTATGATCCTTCGCCCATGAAAGGATCCTTCCTTCTCTCCACCTCAAATTACTCATTCTATTTATATTGACACCGAATCCAATGCCATTCGATCCGATTTAAAATCGACTTACCATGTGATGGATAGCATCATCACCAGACCACAGGGAGATAGTCAGCTCATGAAGCGGATTTTCAAGCCGTACATGCACACAGTAAATAGTTACTAACTGGGTATCCGGTGAATAAATATGCTCAATACTGCTCTACTAGCTGCTGAGGTCAGATTCGTTGATGTGATTCACGGAACAGAATAGCACGTGCCTGTACCTGTTTATTCTAGATTGGATTAGTTCCTGGCAGTACTTCGTTCCTTCTATAGTAGGTAATTATAACAGCAATAGAAATAGTGAGCACTGGAGTATTAAAGGTGTCATCTGCCCTCTTCATAACTCACTCGCTGAATCCTCCTATTCACACCAACACTATCATACCTCCTCCCCAATCTCGTCAAATATCACCCCACTATGACAGGTATATCATCCCCCCTCCCCCGCTCCCCCTCCACATCCCAACTACCATTGACGTTAACACCACCACCCCAGACTCTACCACCACCACAACAACTACATCACCACCCCTCCGCATCGGCGTCCTCCTCTTCCCGGGCTTCCAAGCCCTCGACGTCTTCGGTCCCCTCGACGTCCTCAACGTCCTCTCCTGGTCCACCAACACCAACACCCCAAATACAATACCCTCCCCAACTCCACCCATATCCCTAACCCTCCTCTCCACCACCCTCACCCCCATATCCACCCTACCCCCCTCCCTCCCCAACGCCCTCTCCCAATCCATCCTCCCAACAGCAACCCTCACCTCCTCTCCGCCGCTCGACGTCCTCCTCATCCCCGGAGGCTGGGGCACTCGCGCCCCGCTCCCCGAACACATCGAGTACATCCGCTCCGTCTACCCGTCCCTCAAGTACCTGTTGACTGTGTGTACGGGGGGGAAGTTAGCTGCGAGGGCGGGCGTGCTGGATGGGAAGAGGGCCACGACGAATAAGAATGATTGGGAGAGTGTGGTTAGGGATGCTCCCCGCGTGGAGTGGGTGAGGGAGGCGAGGTGGGTGGTTGATAAGTCTGCTGGGGGTGCGGAGGGAGATGATGGTGTAGAGGTGTGGAGTTCGGCTGGTGTGAGTGCCGGTGTGGATTTGATGTTTGCGTGGGTGGAGAGTATTTGGGGGGAGGAGGTTGCGGGGAGGGTTGAGAGGGTGTTGGAGTTTAGGAGGTGGAGGGAGGGGGAGAGGGATCCTTTTGTTTGTTAGAGGTTTAGGAGTGATTGATATTGTTTATTGAATGTTTGGGGGGGGGCGGTGGTGGTGGTGGTGATGGTGGTGGATAGGGATATTCTCCTGGGGTGTTATATGTTATGGATTGTTGTGTTGATGAGAATTGTGAACGTGAACGTGAACGTGAACGTGAACATGTATGGAATGGAATTGATCGCTGTTGAATCGGACGTGTGAACCAAAGGATACTATGTAGAAGCATTTCAACGCCAGTATAAATGATTCCCATAAACTATCATGCCATAACAAGACGTAAAGAAATGAGGTGATTACAACTTCTTCTCCAACTTCTTCAAAAACCGATTCACCCCGTGCTCCACCTTATACGCACTCTTCACAAAATACTGCGGCCGATGCGGATCCCCCGGCTTGACCATCGCCTCCTTGGCATACTTCTGATGCGGGGAGATCGACTCCTGCGCCGTCGGCTGATACAATTGATTGTGAACATTGTACTCGTTCCCTGACACCGTGGCGCTGCGTTTGGGCCCCTGCTGTTCATACGAGAAGGTCGAATATCCGCCTAGCGACAACTGCATTGGCGGGGTAGATGTCGACGATGAGTCGGTTGACGTTCTGTATATGCCGGGAGTCGGTCCCGCTCCTGCTCCGCCTCCGCCTCCGCCGTAGAGGTGCGCATTGGGGTCGGTGGGAGGCGGGGCGAAGGACATGCGTTGCTGCTGCTGCTGCTGCTGTGGTGGTGGCCCTGGGAGTGACTGATTTGTGCCGATTGGATGGCTGAGGCTCTCGCCTGATAGGAACGAGGCAGAGTAGGAGGGCAGACCTGGGCTAGGCATGGAAGGTGGGAACGAGGAGAGGCCAGCACTCGGAGGTCCAGGGGGCACGTAGTTCCCAGGCATGCTGTAGGGCGGGGCGGGCCCTGGTGGAGGTGGAGGGGCGGATAGACCTCTTGTTGCTGATGGTGCTGTTGCTGTGGCGGCTACCCCCGGAGGCATTTGGGAGGACTGAGGATAAGCAAGACCGTTGTCGACAGCTGCAGCTGCCGCAAGGCCGGTTCCTGTCTCTGCGTCCTCTGGGGGAGGGGTTTTCTCTCGGTGTCTGATAGGCTCTGGCGCCGGGGGTGCAGCGGGATTGTAGGGTAGAGGGGCGGGAGTTGGTTCCGGCGGAGTAGCATCCTGCTGTTCGCTGGCTACAGAATGAATTCCAGGCATGACTGGCTGGGCAGTTGTCGCTAAGCCGCCTAGTGGAGGGGGAGGAGGGAGGTTGCTCGGTGGTGTGATGGCTTGGTAGCTAGGCACGGGGTTAGACACAACCTCGGCTTGAGAATTGCGAGTCTGTCCATTCTGGTAGCCAGGATCGGTGATGGCTACGTTTTCCAGCTGCTGCACAACAGAACTGACGGTGCTTTGTGGTGGAGGGGGGAAGGGATGTCGGTCTGTCTCGATTTGTGACTGCGAGAGATGACGCTCCACCAGATCTAGGAACTGATTGACGTCCTCCGTCGTCCAGAAGTATATGTCTAGAGTGTGCAGGCGGAATAGGGCCGGTGAATCGTTACCAGGCAGTTGCCATTCGCTTGAAATGGCGCCCGGTGGCGGCGGAAATGCCGGTTGGCCTTGGGGTGGACTCGGCACCTGTCCGTCCACGGTCACAGTGCAGAGAGTCGGGAATTTAGTCGAATGTCGGAGGTGGATGTTGTCCAGAGCTACGGGCGTTTAGCAATGAGCCAGCATAATGACTGAGGTACTACTACTAACCGCCATTGAAAGCATCCTGCTCCGGAGTCCCCGGGTTGTTTGCGACCTCAATCCTGATCTTTTGCAGAGCGCTGTTGAGATATAGATATAGATAGCAGCCCTTATCAAACCGGTGATGGACGGGCTTCGGACATGGCGCTGCAAAGTAATAGTGAATATCCGCAAAGCTACACGGCGGTTAGCAAGCTCCTGGCAACAAGATGTGATACAGCTACTGCAGCTGAGATCTGCGGGGTAGCGCTACTCACACAGTTAGTATACGCTCTTCACCCGATAACGGCGGCATAATGGGCGATCAACGTCGATAAGGCCACCAGGGCGTGTTGAAGAAGAGAAGAAAAGAAGATGAATTCCGCACGAAGCGGGAATTGGGGGGAGACGACAGCGCCATGATTTATACCTGGACAAGAGGGGAATTCACACCGGCCTGTAAGATGCAGCGATGCAGCGTGATGCAGAAGCCCGGCGGCTACAGAGCGGCTGAGAGAGCTTCTGGCCGCTGATTCGCTGCCGCCGGATATGTCACAAGAAACATTTGTGCCTGAGGCAGAAAACCCTTTCGGCGCCGCGTTTATGTTCCTCCGAAAATTTCATCTGAGCTTCCGCATCATCGGAGATTGTCTGCCAGCGGGACCTCAAATCCGACCATTGCTGCTGCTGTTTTAGATTGAATCGATAGAGATTCGAGTGACCTTTAATCAATCCTCTCCCCCCACCGCAACAGGTACATCCAACCCTCCACCAGCTCCAGTCGCCGCGCAAGTTTGCTCACTCCGACCCAGTCACTTTATCCCCGTCCTCCGCACACCACAGGCCCCCGGGCCAAACCTCTTTTCAAGATGTCTCTCGTCAACCTCGCCCACGTCTGCTCGCACCTGAACAATGCCTGCAAGGCCCGTCTCGGCCTCACCTCTATCCCCAACTCCAAGCTCCACCTGAAACTCGCCCTCGCGCTGCAAAACGATGGCTACCTCTCCTCCGTCGTCCGCGGAGGCCCGACTCCTCCCCCTGTACACCCTATCCTCGGCAACCCGAACCCAATCGATGAGGTCGAAGGCATCGAGCCCGTGACTCAGAGTAACGTCGCTACCCGACGACTCTGGCTTGGTCTGAAGTACTGGCAGAGCGAGCCCGTGCTGGGCAAGTTGAGCATGGTTAGCAAGCCGACACGACGAGTGACGATCGATGTGGCTGGTCTGCGTCGGGTGATTCGCGGTGAGCGGGATAACACCGTTGAGGGAATCCGCTCGCCTGGTGAGAGCTTGTATATCTCTACGGACCGGGGTATCTTGGAAGCTAGGGAATGTGTGGAGAAGAAGCTGGGTGGTTTGGTCTTGTGCCGTATTCGCTAAGGACTTTACATCGAGAGGGAAGGATGATAGATGGATTACTTTTGATTCTTGTGGTTTTGCATTTATAGCGGAGTTTGGTCAGTCGCGCTGTGTCTCATCCCATGCTTTGTATGTTTTATGTCGCGACTTTGGGATGGATACCTTGTATAGTAACTAGGTGACTTCATGTACGATTTACCATTTTGAAGGCCTGTTTTTCTTATCTTTTGTGCTGGCTGCTAGTGATGATGGCTTGGTTAGGGCCGATGGTCATTCTAGGTGTTGGTTCTAGCTGCTCGTGATCATCTTGCTCTGGTCTTTGTTTACTGGAGACCGCCTAGCTATGGTTCAACGAACCTCAGGGACAGCCAAGGAACGGGTTTAGAGCTCGGTGAATGACGCGGGAAGACATTCTCGTATCCAGGCAGGGTTTCGTGCACATCCACAAGGATCAACCCCTCTACTACTACGATGCTCTCAACAAGTTGCAGCTGGCCAGGTCATCTATCCACATACAGAACTACCCGGTAGTGTCCGATGGCTTACTGCTCCGCCTGTGAGCACCTCGAAATCAGAGTGCTTCAATGATCATGGCATGCTGCTGCAGCTCTACACCGACCTGCCTGATCCAGTAGATTCTGCTGCTTGCATCTAGCAGTGTCTGCTGACAATATCCTGTTATCCATGTGCATGTGAGCTCTTTCCCATGGTTCCCTTTTGTGGCGGTTGTCTCGCTTTGACCGTTCATCGAATTAGTGCACCGGTTTATGAAGCTGCCTTACGCATGGCTCAGCTGTCGTGGCGGCGCTGATATAAGCAACAGGTTCGCCATGCAATATTGGCGAGTACGGAATATTTTCTTCCTGTTAGAACTCCTAGAGTCCCCGTTGAGTAGCCGATACCATAGTAGTTCTCAGTTTATACTTTCCCGTTGGTGCATGGACTCTGCTGCCATTGCCAACACCTCACCGTGCAATGGGAGGATGTCAGACCCTTCTAATGTTAGTCATAGAATTTGGACCAAGTCTGATGCGCAGTGCGTCTGGATTGAGCCAGCGATGTTATCTCCGGGCTGTCCGGATACTGAGTTGAGATCACCATGACCCATTAATCTATCGTCGATGTACCAACGAGATAGGTAGCAGGAATGCTAGTCAGGACGAAGGGGGCATGGTCTGGTGGGATTGTGAAACCACGGTGGGTAGGGCAGGACACCCCAGGCGTTTGTGTCTGCCGAGATAATATCGGGTGAGCTTCAAAGCAATATCAGACGCCACGAATCATCCACACTCTTTACTCGGGAGGTTACCTCAGCGACTTTCCGTTGGGTCGCAATGATGTACGCCATACGCAACCCGGCAATGTCTCACAGCTTGTGCTGGTTCAATCTAATCGAGTAATCGGTTTGATCCACGAGAGAAGACCGTGGTTGCTTCGTCTTCTGGATTCTTCTTGTCCAAGGTTTCCCCTTATTTGCCTCGGCACATTGTTTGCTCAGATGGGGTCATTTAGGGTATCCAGAATATAGGCAAATAGCCAAGGGTCCCCTCAATAGATCGGGGTGGTAAGTTTCCCTATTCATGATCTATCATTAGTTCGATTGCCGTTTGCACGTCAGTGACCTCGTACGAAGAAGTAGTTTCATCAAGTCAGCGTCGGGAAAGGAGTATTGGCTGACACGGACGCCCTGAGTTTGGGCGACAAAACATGCAGCTGTGTGTGCCCAACTCATCGAGGAGCAGTGACATTTCAGGCCGGGAACCTGAAGCTCCCCGCCCTGTGGATTCTCGACTTTAGGCCGCCATCCGTCCTTGACCTTGGTGTGTGTGTGTGCTCCCGATCCACTCCACAATTTATACACCAAATCTCTGTGGTTGTTGAATTGAACTGGGTCCTTCCCTCCAGCATAGGCAGCTGTAGAGCAAATGCGAGAAGCGCATCCTCGACAGTGGGGGTGGATCCGTAGATAGACACGGGCTAGATATCTACCAGTTGGAGTTTGAGATGGACTGGACAAGCGCCAGACTATGGTTCGGTTCAGCAGCACCATGGAGTACAACGATATGCGCATAGCCAAAAGAACGATCTGGAGTGGAGTAAGAATAATGACGGTAGATGCGGTAGCAAAGTCCCGATGGGGAAAGGAAGATCGGGTCTATTTTGGCCTTCGACCGGTGGACTCAGGCACCCAGGCCAGTCCCCGCCGTCCGCCCCGTGATTCGCAGTTTGCTTCTCTTTCCCACTGCAACCTCCGCTTCATCATCGGCCTTGGTCTTGTTCTCCTTCTTCGTCCCTGTCCACAATTGGATCCCAAATCAAGGCCCAGTCGATGTGGGTGGAGAGCATGGGACCATTGACACGGTGCCCAGTAACTTTATTCCCTTTAACTTCCCCCCTCCCAAAGAAAAAAACAAAAGCCCCTTACCCGCAATGTTCCATCAGCAAATGGACTGACTGGCAATTGGGCCAAGGCCGTGAATAATAGTAGGTAATGTTCTCGTCCTTATGCCCAGCGGACGCATGTTCCCTGCCGAGTCCTGCGGTTGCTGCCCAAAACCCTATGCAGCACCGGATCCTTCGACTCCTCATTTCCTGTCCTGACATGCGCGGTTGAGGGCAAGATCAACATACAGGAGTTGGCTATGTCCCGCTGGTGGAGTCTCGCTGTGATTTACTGCCGGGTCCATCCATGGCTATGTACCCCAGTATGCCTGGTGCAGCTCCACTGATTGCACGGAAAACTGGCAGGGCGTCTAGCTCCGGGAGTTATTGTCTGGCTGCTGCGCCGGCGGACTTCCTTATTGCTCTTCATCGTCCCTTGTTCTCCCGGACGTCTCTGGCTCAATCGATCCCCCTCAACCCTGTCGGCGAGGCACGGTGGAGACCTGGCTCGATTGGCCCTGGAAGCAAGATGGATTCGTTGTTTTCCGTATAGTACGAGGTATCTTCCGGCACGCGCTTGCTCCCTGACAGAGCGGAGCCCGGCCTTGAGCAATCCAGTCCTATTGCCACTGACAGTGGAGTTCTTCATATTTCTTCCAGCTTGCCATATCTCACGCGGCCTTTGAAATTAAAAGCTTATCTGGTGCCGTGGGCCGTCCACCCTCTTATTTTATTTTATTTTTTCCCACATTATCTGCTACTTTGCTATAATAAAACGCCCCATTCTACTCGCTGTCAGGCACCATTCTGAAAGGTCTGGACTGAACAGGCTGAGGTTGCCTCGCCATTGTGTATACCCGTTCATTCTTCTATATAAAACATCAGCCTCATGTCCACGGTCCTTTCACCCTCATTGATCGCAATGTCTTCAGGTCTCAGTTATTTCTCACGAGCATCCGGGAGCAGCGGCTCCTGCACACATTCCATCAGCAGTGATGATTCGTGGTCTCGCCACAGGTTAGCCCCAATGCAATATTCTCCTTATTTTGTTCCTGGTGATGTCGTTGGGGGAAGCTCACCTCGTACAGTGGCATCATGCCCCAACAACCGTCCGTATACGGGACTTCGGGCGAGGCGCCCGTGATCTATCATCCAAGGTACCTTGTCACTATCTTGTATCGGCTTTGCTTCCTTTCTTTGCAGAATCTGTCATACTGAGACTCATGTCACTCATCCTTAGCGCTAGAAGGTTCTCCCCTCCGCATATTGAGCGTGGACCCATAGATACTCAGGCTCCTGTCAAGCCCAACAAACCAGTTTCGTCGGAATTCGCTATGCCATATAGCGGACTTCCAGTGACCTCACATGCACTGGGAACCATTCCCGTGTCTGCAGGAGGTGCCTTGCCACGCCCCACAGCTCTGTACCCAGAGTGGGACCACCCTGCTCGCCTCCCAGCGGAGTCACTTAGGCGTGATTACGACCTAGTCAGACCCTACGAAACGTCAGAGTACCTGATTGAAAGAAATAGTCGACGCGCAACGGAGAAGCCTAAAGGCGCTACTCGGTATCACTCGCAGAGACGGCCATCTAATCGTGACGAGTTCGACGGACCCCATCAGTTGCTAGACCCACCATCACCGCGGGTCATAGCAGCCCAAGGGAGGGATTTGCCTCATCTACCTACTAATCTAGATGTCTCAGAGCAAGATCAAATCCTGTCGTCAGTAAACGACCGACTGTCACAGTGTGCCTTTGACTTTGTTGCAAAGTATCAATTCCCGATTCCACTGGAACCGGACAAGAGACCGGTGAGAGTTCCTTCTGACCGCGAGTGGACCGAGTGGGTATATCTCCTAAAGAGACTGGCGACCAAGCGTCGTATCCCAGCCCGGGTGTTGTATAATGGCCAGATCAAGCAATTAGTGACCGTGCTGGAGAATTCCCTGGAGATGAGACATGCCGCCAAGCATCAATCCCGGCCCATCAAGGATGATCGGAATGTTCTTCAGCTCATCTCAGCTGGCACTCAGGTGGCCAAGATCCTCAAGGATGCCAATGCCATGGAATTCCTTGACCGCCTCTATCTTGATACAGAAAAACGCATCCATGATCGACGCAGCCGTCGCGTCAAATTTGCCAGCCCATGAACTAGGGTAATTGCCAGCCTTTGCCTAAATTATGATGATGATGATTTGAGTTATGGCCACACGATCCTGCCTTCCCATGGACCAAGTGCAGACCGCCATGCTCCTGTTTTTGTGGTTTACCCCTCCGCACCTCTGGACGGTTGTTCCCAGGAAGGAGACTTCCCAAGGAGAACAAACACAGTGCCCGTGGAATATCCGGATTACCCGTCCATTGTTTAAGCGGAACTGCGGACCTTTAACTTACCCTTACGGATGGATTGACTTTGTCCAAGCGTCCCACATATGGCCCCTGGATATGGATTCCCCAGTACTGCCGGATTGGCCGATTCGATGATCTCAGGCCATGACCGGCCGAGATCTTAAACAAGTTTGGTTCAATAGATCCCCTTTGATTGGACGATGATGAAGTATGCCATGGTGATATTAGGGCTTCTTTTATGCCGTTATGGAGGTTTCTCGTGTGTTCCTCGGGTTTATTTGTCTCTTTTTATATGTTGTCTGGATTTCCATGATCAGATTACCTTTCGGCTTTAGATTATACTTTTGGTGCCGTTATATGCTTTTGAACCTTATGCCTTGGTTTGGGTTGAGGATTTGTCTATTCTTTATGTTTCTCCTTAAATATCATGTTGTACAGCCCATTTTGGCTGATCCGGGTGGCTTTTTTTTTTTTTTTTTTTTTTTTTTTTTGCATTGCGGTCAACTTCCGTTGATCTAGAGGTTACATGGCTGTTGAATTGCCATGTTTATTGCGTTCTGTTGGCATTTCAGGCTGAACACTTATATGAAACTCTGCGCTGGCTCTGTGCTTGGTCCATTTTTGAATTGTCCACTAGCACTGATAAAGCGTTGTCAGCAGCCAGACTTTGTGTCTTTCTCAGGGACATATACAAATACTTTTTGGACTCTACGAAGCGGGAATACAGTGTTATTTTCACACTATAGAGCCATACGAGCGTTTGCTGGAGGAAGATGAGGTGGAAATACATGGGGCCACACTTGGTGAAAAATTCACGCAGAATTAAAAGTCTGTCATGCGCCATTCTCTGTCCGGACATGAAAAATCGGCCAAGATTGGCCTCAGGCACAGAGACAGAAGGGGCCTTTTTTTAAACCCCTAGTGCTTCTCAACCAACCCGTGCCTCGATCAAGATAGTCTGGCAATTAACAGACGGCTATCATTCTTACATCCCTTACTAACGAACTAGGTACAACCTTACCCCCGACCTCCTCAAAGAGCCATCATACTTGGCGTGCCACTTGTTACCTTTCTTCAAAAACATACGTAACACAACGGGACCAAACAGAACCACGAGAACTGGGCGACTTACAGGCCCAACAAATCATTGCTTTGGAGGTCAGCGGGCAGCCTGAGGCATGACCCAGAAGGAAGTGCATGATGATCACTAGCATTCTCTCTGGAGTAATTGTACTAGCCTAGGGAGTAAGTATCTAGTAGTGTCTGTCATTTGGTATGTGACAGAGATAATTGTACTACCTGTTACACTAGAACATCTTGTTCTAGTGTTATCTTCTTTCAATAGACCTAACATGTTCATACTACCAAAGTATTTTCATATGGTACTTGGAATTTGATCGCATTAACTCGTATCAGGAAATGAAATCCTAAGTCAAGTACTATCTCTAACATGGTTTGCTGATTTTAACTCCCAACCGAACATAAATAAACGTACTTACTGAGACTCTCAAGCTGTAGTGGTTGCTATCAAACCAATTTCATCAGCAGCGGGTTCACCCAACCCATCATGATATATATCTTCTACTACTGTTCCAGTTTCACTACTAGCACTACTCGTAATCACCCCCTTTCCTCTTTCTCTCCCCCTCCCTACTACTAGTACTATTATTCTCATTCCACCCCTCCAAAAAGTCCAAAAGCCTGCATTCAAGCTCCTTCTGCCTACTCACGGGCCTCGGCCCTATCGGCAGCTCATCACCCCATTCAGACTCCGCCTGCTTCGACAAGCACTCCCGCCTCACCAAGGTCAGTCCCAGCCCATACATCCGCCAGCAATCCCATATCGCCATGCCGAGTGCGTACCAGGACTGTAACAGGTCCTGCTGGGAACCGCGTGGGGACGTGGACATTGACTTGCTGCTGCTGCTGCTGCTGCTGCTGTTGTTGTTATTCTCGCGGGTTAGCTGTTCTTCGACAAATCCGATCATGCTATAGCGGCTTGGATCAAGCCACTCGGTGCTTCTTGAAGGGGACCAAGGCTTGAAGCATAAATTAGGAGGTAGTGGTAGTGGAGTTTGCGTGGCTTTCTGATGTAACTTGCGAATTTTGCCGAGGGCTCTTGTAGATGGTCGACGTTGAGCTCGCGGCTGTAGGTCAAAGTCTGTGTCTGTACCTGCATCCGTTTTGAACAGATCCAAATCCTCATCTAAGCCCTCCAACCACCCAACAACAGTTCTTATCTCGCGATGATTAATGCCTAACCACTTGAACCCCTCCTCATCGTCAGTATCTATGTCCATATAGTCATCCTTCATTCTCTGAAGTCGAGCATCAGTGAACAACCTCAGCTTCTTGCCAACAGATAACAATTCATATCTCAGCTGTAGAAGCCACAACGGACGGTAGATGCGATGCTCTTCGAGCCATGAGGGAGGTCCCACGTCGTGTAGCTTGTACGTTTCCATGTACGTCTCTGTGGATGCACTTGTCTTTGGATCTAGGTCTTCTTTGGTCCAGCGGTGCGGATGAACGCTCCGAAGCCGGGTTAGGAGGGTGGATAGACATGCGCATGCTAGACGCTGGATGTTGGCTGCGAGGGTGATCATTTCGAGGAGGGTTGTGTGGGCTGGTGGGGAATCGAAGGAGAGGGAGGAATCATCTTCTCCTAATAAGAGTGTAGTATAACAGATGGTGCGTCTGACAGCTGGTTGTGAGGAAAATTGACGTAGTTTGATGATTATGTGGAAGTGCCGACGGGTAGCAACGGACATGATGGGGTTGTTTTTGAGGGTGGATTTGACAATACGTATGGCTTCGCGGTGGGCTTTGGATGATGTTCGTGCTGATCTTCGTGTTTGTTTCTTTGGTGAGGTGCTGGGGGCTGCTGGGGTGGTGAAGAGGTCGTGTAGTGGTGGGGAAATTTGAATGAGGCTTTCGAGCGTGATCCAGTCTGCTGTGTAGTCGATGATTAGGGAGAGGAGCTCGTATGGAAGCTTGCTTAGGGGGTCCATTTTGGTGCTGATGTTGTGAGTGGAGTTGGTGGTTCTGTTCTTTGGGGTGAACACGATCTTGATATATGTGAGGAGGAAGGTTAAGATGACATATTCTATCGTCAGACAAACTTGTCATGCAGATTTACGTGCTTTTGGCGTCATTCTATGGTTGCATGCAGTCGGGTCTTGCAGCAAAAAACATCAGCTATACTTACATAACACGTTGTTAGAACGCAAAAAAAGCTCAAACAAAAGAAAAGTACTGAGGATTTCCTCAATTTCTTCCGAACAACGTCCTCCACACAGCTCCCAACGACAACCTCTCCGGCCACCTCATCAATACCCCAGCCCCGATCATCACCGACACCAGGACGGACCCTAGCCCAGCAACACCTAACAGCTTCCCCTGCCTCTTCACAGACGCAATCACCTCCGAGTACCGTTGGTTACTAAAGCTTACCCGAGAATACTGTGTCTGCCATCCCAGGCTCGGTACATAGCGATCCAGTGTCTCCTCAACCGTCTTGCGCAACTTGTAGACGGGACTTTTGACTCCCCAGCGCATTTCAAGATAATTCTGCTTAGACAGGTCGTTGATCGCCCAGGTATCGGCCGTACGTTGGTTGGTGTATGCTTGCAATGCTGCGGCACGGGCAGAGGCTCGAGCTTCAGGTGTAGGACTGATAGACTCGTCATAGACGCCGTATTGGTCCATGAAAGAGAAGAGAACGCGAATATCTTCAAGTCCGGCGTTCAGTCCCTGTCCATAGAAAGGCAGGACGGCGTGCGCAGCATCGCCGACTATTACTACGCTGGAGCCGAAGTGGTGCGGTTTACATTTCAGACTGATGAGAGGAAGGTGTGGGTTCTCGGTGAATTGCTGGGATAGGGCTTCAGGCGTAATCAAATTGGGACAGACGCCGGGAAAATTGTAATCGAAGGAGGTCATAAGGTCTTGCGGTGAGCTCTTTTCCAGTTTCTCATAGTGCCAGGCTGGTGCGAATAACGTGCAGGTGAAGGATTTATCAGCCGATGGAAGCGCAATGAACATGAATTCTTTGCCCGGCCAGATGTGTAGATGGTTGGGAGAGATCTGGAAGTCTCCTGTTTCCGGGTGTGGGGGTATGCGAAATTCACACCAAAGCGTGTCGATGTATTCTTGCTGATAGTCTACTCGGGCGAACTTCATCATGTGATAGCGGGAGGCGGAGTGGGCGCCGTCGGCACCGACGAGGTAGTCGAAAGTAATTTCAATCTCGGTCACTGATTCCGGAGTGTAAGCGGTGCTCGGAGTGCGGCGTTCGAGCCAGGCACGGTTGGTGCGGAAGTCGGCGCCGGTGAGCTTGTGGTTGAAGAACATCTTGACGTTTGGCGTGCGCGACAGTTCATCCAAGAGGGCATTGTTGAGAGTGCCGCGGTCAACGGCATTGATGGCCTAAAGGTTAAGATTAGATGAGTAATTTCCGTTTGAGGCTGAGAAAAGTGAAGGCATACTCGGCCGTGGACATCATAAGCTTGCGCAGCTTCCCAGAGCTTGCCGTCGCTTCGGCCGTGGATCATACGTCCGTGCATGGGGATGGCGTCGGCGAGGATGCGCTCTATGAGTTCCTCTCGATTGGCCTGCCGCATGGCGGTGATGCCCCGTTCGGAGAGGGCGAGATTGATGGACTTGGTGAAGTTCAAGGGAATCGTGCTTGGATCACGTAGATCTGTAAATCAACATGTAGTGTGAGAATGGCCCCATACTTGATAGAGATCGAGTCATCAGGAAGATGCGGGGTCGATGATGATAGAGCCATCGCAGCCTGTCGGATGGCAAGGGAAGCAGGATATCCAGGATGACCTGGCAGCGTATAGCGACTAACCTCCGCGTAGTTCGTACATCTCAACATCGTCGCCTCTAGCTGCAGCATAGAGAGCCGCCAGGGACCCCACCGGGCCAGCACCCACGATGACCACTTTCTGTCGTCCAGCAGACGGTTCCGCCATGTTGACCGGAGTCCGTGATCGAGAGAGTCTACCTGGACACTTGATGTGATTTGGGAGTCTTGAGGATGATCCCGAGTCTGCGTAGTATAAAGACCTGCAGATCGGCCGAGCTTAAACTGATATTGAAATGGCAACTGACAGCTGCGTCACACGCATTCCTTCTTTCTTCCATATGGCGGTGGGTCTGTGGAACATTTTTACAGCCAACAGGAGTTTGTGCTAGCCGCCCCCCGCCGATAAGCATCGGGCCTGATTGACCAACGAGCATGTCCCTTTGAGGACCCTTGACGCCGGTTACGCGCGCTTGTTGGCGCTTACTTAGGGTAAGACCGGATACACTAGTCCGGTTCAGGCTAGAGGACTATATACCACACTAACCCAAAGCAGGAATGGAGTGCCTGGAATTGGCCGGGCGGATAAGCGCCACGCCACGCCAGGCCCATCCGCGGGGGATTGTCCCATTTTTTCCCTTCTAGCCCAACTTATATTCCTCCGGCGACCATTTCTCTCGATTCGTTCTTTCCTAGCGGTCATTTACCTGATTCCCTTACACTCGCGATATAGCTTGATCTCAAAATGGCGGAAGTCGCAACGCGGAAATGCATGGGGCTGGACTGTGACAAGAACGCAGGCACGTTGCAGTGTCCGACATGCCTCAAGGCGGGCACGGATAGCTTCTTCTGCTCGCAGGACTGTTTCAAACGGAGTTGGGTAGGCTACCTTACGTGACCCATCCGGCTCACGTGGGTTTGAACGCTTTTCGAGATGATTTGCGAATGCTGACTGGTCCGATGCAGAGCGAACACAAGACTATTCACAAGAAGAGTAATTTCCTGGCCAACCTCTTCACTCCTAAAGTAGTTTCTGAACCAGATCCAGCAACCGGCTTGTACAACCCCTTCCCCGCCTTCCAGTTTGCCGGCAACCTGCGCCCTGTCTACCCGCTGTCGGCTCCGCGAACCGTCCCCAAGACCATCCCCCACCCCGACTACGCCAAGGATGGCATTCCTCGTTCCGAGCAGAAGTTCGTCGGCCGCAACAACATCAAGATCCTGAGTAAGGAGGAACAGGAGGGCATGCGCAAGGTGTGCCGTCTGGCCCGTGAGGTACTGGATATTGCTGCCCGGGAGTTGAAGCCCGGTGTCACGACCGATTACATTGATGAGGTGGTTCACAAGGCTTGTATCGAGCGTGAAGTGAGTACCCTTCCGGGAATATTGAGTTATGCTGTTTAGTGGTGGTTTGGTTTGGTGCTGATGCGATTGGCTACAGTCGTACCCCTCCCCCCTCAATTACTACAACTTCCCCAAGTCGGTCTGCACGTCCATCAACGAGATTATCTGCCACGGTATCCCCGACCAGCGACCCCTCGAGGACGGCGACATTGTCAACATTGACGTTACGCTGTACCACAACGGTTTCCACGGAGACATCAACGAGACCTACTATGTCGGTGACAAGGCCAAGGCCAACCCCGATGCTGTGCGCGTGGTTGAGACGGCGCGTGAGTGCTTGGACAAGTCTATTGAGCTGGTGAAGCCGGGAATGCTGTTCCGCGACCCTGGTAATGTGATCGAGAAGCACGCCAAGTCCCGGGACTGCAGTGTAGTCAAGAGCTATTGCGGTCACGGTATCAACCAGCTGTTCCACTGCGCTCCTAACGTTCCTCACTACGCGAAGAACAAGGCCGTTGGTGTTGCCAAGCCCGGTATGTGCTTCACCATCGAGCCCATGATCAACCAGGGTACCCACCGCGATCGTACCTGGCCCGATGACTGGACCAGCTCCACGGCCGACGGAGGCTTCTCCGCCCAGTTCGAGCATACACTTTTGGTTACGGAGGATGGTGTTGAGGTGCTGACGGCGCGCTTCCCCGACTCGCCCGGTGGGCCTGTGCCCATTCCGGCTGCTGCGGAAGCGTGAGTTTCAAGTACATTGCATGCAGGTAGCGTAACGAGATAGAGCGTTTATGATTACGAGGGTTGGGTGTGATGCGTGCTGTATTGGCACTGTTTTTGGGGTGTTCTAAGTGATTATTATGCCGCTGTCTTTGTTCGTCGTTGAAGATATCCTTAGTGTATAGGTGTGGACCATGACCATATCCATGTTCGTGTATTTTGGTGTCTGGCATTGCGTTGTCGCAGTATAGGATGAAGGTGGAATAAGGCAAACTACCAGCGAAATTATAACAGGAGAGCGTAGTTAGCATTACGTACGCGGCCGGATCGGAGAAGATAGCCTTAACGATAGAGTTGCGATTGCGATATCCGAGAAGAGACCATCGCCATCGGGGCGGGCGGACGAGGAAGTCTCTCCATTATCTGTATTTTCTGACAACTCTCCTCGGATGAGTATGTATGGCCATGTCTAAATCGACATCCACAAATGACACTCGCCTATGCGGCTCCAATTCTGTGTAACCATCGAGGATGTCGTGCCTCGGCCGAGCGAGAGATGGCAGTCGTGTTGCCGATAAAACCAATCAAGACGGACTCTGACGGTATTTCCGCAAGTGGGGAAAAGATGCTTATCTCCACGTGACAATAGCGCAGGGGCCCATTATCCCAACTAGTGGAAGTCTAGTTAGTGAGTCCTTTAGTGAGCAGTTATTACTTATTCGCCCTTCTGCCTCTGACAATCGGTGACTGTTACCTCGCTTCGTCCTCCCCTCCTTCTTCTCCACCTTCTCGACTTTTGTGTCGACTCCCTGGCCCCCTTGGTAATGGAGATTGCCCTTCTCTAGAGTCATTCCCCCACCATGTCTCCAGAAAGGATTCCTTCCGAGACCTCCCCGTTGCTGGGTCCCCAAAGCAATGTCTCTACCACGGGGGCTATTCCCAACATTGGCCGTCAGGATGTTGAGTCCGGCGAGCAGACTCTTCCGCTCCAGGAGGACCAGGCCAAGGATGCTTCCGAGGCGGGGAAGGGCCTAAGGTATATCATTCCGGCTATCTCTTTGGGAGTATGTGATTCCCCATCTATTTGCGCATATGAGATTTCTCGGTAATACTAATGCCGCCCAGGTATTCCTCTCCGCAGCCGACCAGACCATCATTATGGCCAGTTATGGGCAGATTGGCAGTGACCTGGAGGCCCTCAACCTGACCAGTTGGATCGCCACCTCCTACTTTCTGACTTTGACCTCGTTCCAGCCGCTCTACGGCAAATTAAGCGATATCTTTGGTCGCAAAGCATGTCTCTTATTCGCATATGCCATCTTCGGCATCGGTTGCTTGTTCTGCGGTCTTGCGCAGAACATCGATCAGCTCATCGCTGCACGCGTAGGTTGATCTGTTGTATTTTCACCTCGAGACAGTAATTGACGATGGCCAGGTTTTCCAAGGTATTGGTGGCGGCGGTATGACCACCGTCGTGAGTATCCTGATGAGTGACATTGTTCCTCTCCGGGACCGGGGTGTTTGGCAGGGCGTGATCAATATCATCTATGCGACGGGCTCCGGCATAGGTGCCCCTCTAGGTACGCTCGATCAATGGCAACGATTGGAACTCTCTAACCGATTATGCAGGTGGTATCTTATCCGACTTTATCGGCTGGCGATGGTATGTTCCTTCAACCACTCTCATTGCGCATTCTCCTCTAACCTAACCCAGGGCCTTCATCGCTCAAGTCCCCCTGTGCATTCTCGCCTTCATCGCCGTGACTGTCATGCTCGACCTCCCCGCCCAGGAAGACAGCCACTGGAAGACGAAACTGCGCCGCATCGACTTTCCCGGCGCCATCGTCCTTGTCGGCGCAGTCTTCGGCTTCCTCCTCGGTCTGGACCGTGGCAGCAACGTCTCCTGGACAATGCCGATTACCATCGTTTCTCTTAGCGTCTCCACAGCTCTCTTCGCTCTCTTCATTGTTATAGAGGTCTTCTACGCCGCCGAACCATTCGCCCCCGGCCACATCATTTTCAACCGGACCTTCTTCGCCGCATACGCTTGTAACTTCTTCAGTTTTGGCGGCTGGCTCGCCGCCCTATTCTACATCCCTCTCTTCTTCCAAGCCGTCGACGGCGTCTCCGCCACCGTTGCCGGACTTCGACTTCTCCCTAGCATCATCTCCGGCGTCAGTGGCTCCCTCTTCGCCGGCTACATCATGAAATGGACGGGCAAATTCTACTGGCTCACCATTGCCGCCTACACAGGCCTCACTATAGGCCTTACCACCATCTTCATGGCCTCTGGTGCGGTCACCGAGAACACCACCGTCCTAGTACTAGGCATGGTCGCTTGCGCCTTTGGAAACGGTATCGGTGTAACTTCTACCTTAATCAGTCTCAGTAAGCCTCTTCCCCACTTCACTCTCCATAAGTTCCACAGCCCGACTCACTAACCTCACCCCAATAGTCTCCAACTCCACACCCGAAGATCAAGCCGTCGTGACAGCCTGCTCCTACCTCTTCCGCTCCCTCGGCTCCGTCATCGGCCTCTCCCTCTCCTCCACAGTCGTTCAGCAACTCCTCCGCGAACGCCTGCACTTTGCCCTCCGCGACAGCAAAGACATTGATAAGATCGTCGACGGCGTCCGTCAAAGTCTCGACTTCATTAAGACGCTGGATCCGACTACCGGGAGGATCGTTCGTAGCTGTTATGGCTGGGCCACGAATAAGGGCTTCGCATTTTTGGTTGCGGTTGTGTTTTGTGCGTTGATTAGCAGTTTCTTTATCAGAGAGAAGAAGTTGTCGCGGTAGGATATACATATATTTTGGGGTTGGACTCTGGCTGTTGGTGGTAAGGGGACTTGGGTAGATGATGATGGGTTTGCGGGGATGCTTACTTGCATAGATGAGGGGGGGCCTATACACTTGCATAGTGGCTGTATATGCCACTGTCGGATGGTTTGAAAAGATGCTAGAGGTGGTACTATATATATGATGACTCAGATGGCATTATCTGGTCCGGTGATGAAAGGGTTGGGTCAACTTGTTATCCAGCGGATACAAAAATGGATTCGGGAAAAGGAAGCATTAGATCGTCTAATACTAGACTGATGATGGATATTTTTTTTGTTGTACATATGCATGCATTCCCGGGTGTATCTATTGCTTTATTTTGGACCAAAATTAATTCATCAGATGCATGTTAGTGCAGCCCTTGCTACAACCAATATTGACCGAGGCAGCAGGCAACCCAGGATACAAGTGCCAGGCGTAGCATATGTGTCAGCAATTATGAGATACCCAAGTTCCCTCGATGAAATTAAGTGAAGTAATTAGCACCATGATCACGAGCTGCATTTTCATACAGAAGAGTAGTCAACGTTGGGAAAAGAAAAAGAGAAGAAGTGGTGTTGGTGTCAGGTACAGAAGAAGGCGGTGATGGGACTTTGAATATTTTAGCCTTGGATGGCTCCAGCTCCGCCAACTTTCCCCGGAACCCCAAACTGTCAGCCTCTCCAAGTCACACTGTCGCGGTTTGAGAGACAACAGCACCTGCAGCTCCGAGAGTTCCACCGGCGACTCCCAGGGAAATCTCACAAGCATGATCCTATCGGCCTAACCGTCACATTCCTTTGTCGCCCGCCATGTCGGACACACGCCCACGGCTGGCGCTGTCACGATATCGTCCCATTCTCTACCTGCTCTCTGGGGTAGCCGCCGCCTACGCGATCGTCTACATCCACAACTACATTTCCTCCTCTCCGCCGTCGCCTTCCCGAACTTCCCTCCGACGCCGCAGAGCCGTCCGTCGCCGGCGACGGAGAAGCGAAGCCAGCAACGCCAGTGACCATCCCGTTGACGACACCCCGTCGACGCGGGCTATCGCGCACCTGGAACAACTGGAACGCCAGAATGGAGTCTACGGAACATTTCGCATCGAGACGGAGGATGGAAGGCGCGTGGAAAGTGGCCTCCTCCCGTCTCTTCTCGCAACCCGGGACCAGCTCATGGAGGAAGTGGGGGTGCCCCAAGCTCATGCGGAGCGGATGCGCGAGATGATGGAAGACACATTTCTGGAATCTTTTCTGGCACTGGACTTTCCGCCCACACATTTCATACAAGAAGGCTGTCCGGAATGGGAATACTTGATGGTAGAGCTCCAGCGGCGAGGGATCTCGCAGGCCGGAATCGAGAGGGCTTTGATGCGATTCAATGCAGACAATAACTACGGGGAGGAGTTACGGCGGCGAAGACAGAACGGCGAGAGGGTCACTTTGTCGACATCGACCTTCCCTGAAGAGTCACCGCCGGCGCCGAATATGGATGGTGGGGAGACGGTGGTGGATGATCAGAGTGTGTTTTCATGGAGGGACGGGAATAACGATGCCTCGCCAACGAGAGAAGGACAGAATCTGCTCAACTTGTTGTACCATATCGCTGAGGACCAGGCCAGACGTGATGGGTATATCCATCGTGGTGTGACGTGCAATAGCTGCGGAGCCATGCCCATTCAGGGTATTCGGTACAGATGCGCGAACTGCATCGACTACGATCTGTGTGAAACATGTGAAGCCATGGGAGTACACATCAAGACTCACCTGTTCTACAAGGTCCGGATACCTGCACCATTCCTGGGCAATCCCCGACAGTCTCAGCCGGTCTGGTACCCTGGGAAGCCTACCATGCTGCCGCGCAGCTTATCTCGGTCTTTGGCCAAGCGCCTCATGAAGGAGACGAGCTTCGAGAATACCGAGTTGGATGCGCTTTGGGACCAGTTCCGCTGCTTGGCCAACCATGAGTGGGAAGAAGATCCGAACAAGCTCCACATGGCCATTGATAGGAAGACATTTGATCGGTGTTTCGTGCCGAACACATCCATCCGCCCACCGCCGCCTAGCCTGATCTACGACCGCATGTTTGCCTTCTATGATACCAACGGCGATGGTCTGATTGGATTCGAGGAGTTCTTGAAAGGAATTGCCAGTCTCAACAACAAGAGCAATGACGAGCGACTACGGCGCGTATTCCGTGGCTATGACATTGATGGCGACGGCTACATCGAGCGGAAGGACTTCCTACGGGTTTTCCGGGCCTACTATGCGCTTAGTAGAGAGCTGACTCGAGACATGGTGGCAGGTATGGAGGACGACTTTCTCGAAGGCGGTGCTCGGGATGTTGTTCTGGGAAGTCAGCCGATCAGCTCGGCCTTTCCTGGCAGCATTCCCTCCGGGGAAGTCTCGAGGACCGGGGAGGGTAAGCGTCTGAATCAGGATGGCGACATGGAGCTCGTGGACAACGAAGGGATCGTACGAGCAGACCGCGCGGACACAGCAGACCGACACTCGGTTGTGGGAGACGCTGCGGTGCGAAGCCAATACGGCAGCGTGCGACCCATGTTCCCAACTGCGGCTCGCCTGGCGACTCCGTCCGGATCTGGCGTGGCTCATACTTCAGGAAGCAACACCAGAAGAGAAGTCAACGGTGACGATGGTAGTAACATCCCTGACGATGTCTCCAACTCTTCCGGTGCCAGTGACAGGTGGCCTCCGCCGGAGCATGTTCGAGACTACGATATTGTGAACGCGCTTGGATATCATGTGCCTTTAAACGATATCACTGATCCAGTCGATCGAGCCCGTGTTGGTACCGCGGTCTACAACAGAATGTGTGCTCAGGACCGACTCCGGGTTAACATGGCTCGCAGCACGGGCATCCACAACCGCTGGCAGCGCAGACGGTTCTATACTGATGAGGAAGACGGCGCAACTGTTCCGCCCGGCTATCGCAGCGACATGGACGTCGATGGCCTGAGCGAGGATGAGGACGAAGATGATGTCGACGAGCCCCAACCCGAGTCCCACCCTCCATCTCCCCGCTCTCGCTCCTCCTCCAAAGTACGGTTCCAAGACGATCTCACCGACGACTACGACGTGCGCTCCAACCCGTCAACCTCATCTCGCAGCATCCTGGTGGGTGAACGGTGGGGCGGGTTTGAGATTCCAGAGGTCGAAAGAGATGTCGGCAAAGAGATCCTGTATCAAGTCACCCAGCAAGGGTTCAACGAGCTGCTCGACCTCTTATTCAAGCCGAAAGAGGACCTCCTTATGGAGGCCTTCCGGACCCGGGCCGAGCGTAAGATGTGGGCGCGCGAAATCGAACAAGTCGAGCAGGCGGAATCCGGTACACAACTCGTACCGGAGCAAACCAACAACGAGCCGGACGAGCATCCGGAGTCGTCGATGGTCAATCCATTCCGTGACCATTCCCTGGACGAACTGCTCAGCCGGGCAGGCTACTCCGTCCGCAGTCCACCTCTCGAGCCCGTCCAGGACGGTCCAGTTCTTCCCCCTCCCACCCCAGACCTGGGTGTACCCAACGACGACGTTGTCTATCTCGGCGTTCCTGAAGTCGAAGAAGAAGGCGACGACGAAGAAGAGGCCATGAACCCGCGATCCAGCCACGACTTCCTCCGCACCCTAGGAACAGAACACACCCCCATGTCCCCCTCCTCTCACGCGTCCACCTTCGAAGAAGACGACGACGACGACGACGACGCAATAGTCAACGATGACGAAGGATCATCCCGACCCCCATCCACCGCATCCTACTACGATCCCACCCTCCCACACCACCGACCCAACGAACCCGACGAGCCCTACCACAACCACCACGACGACTCCGACCTCATTCTCTCCAGCAGCACCAACAGTCCCGCCTTCCCACCCCAACAAAGCCATCCCCTCCCCGCCGAACTCCGTCTCGAACCCACCGCCACAACCTCCTTCCCAGCCCCCACCTCCCCCTCCATCTCCTCCCCCGAAGCCGAAGCCACAGCTCCCAAACTCTCCCCCTCCCCTATCCACCCCCTACCCCTCTCATCATCGTCCTCTGCCCCTCCTCTCCCTAGACAGGCCAGTCCGCCACGGCCCCCATCCAAGGCTCGCATCGCCCATCTCGCTTACCTAGAGAAGGTCGAGCGCGAAGCCAAGGAACGCGGCGGCAGTGGCGCAAAGCTTAATTTCTCGGAGTTTGCGCAGCGGATGGCGATGGATCGCGGTCGTGCGTTGGCGTTTGTCGCGAGTTGGATTGAGATGGCTAGTTTTTAGGTGTTTGTTTTCTTTTTCTTCTGTGGATGTGAGTAGTAATGGGTGGGTTTGTATTATAGGTTTGTTGTGTGTGAGAGCATGATAGTATGGAAATAGTAGATTCCATGACTTGATCGAGAGTAATCATACTACCTGTCCTTTCTTTTCATCCATTATTGCTATTTTACGTAATAGGTTGTTAGGACAATACAATCAAGCAAAGATACACGTCACGTTCAAAGAAGGCATCATCATATAGCCGATATAACCCATTTCATGCATACTATATCTATTACACAACACACAAAAACACCTATACAGAAAAAAAAGAAACAGCGAGCGAAACAACCCTAATCCCAATACTTAATCAACCCATCCAACCCACCCGTAACAACCTTACTAGTTTCCTGCGGATGCCAATCGAGACAAGTAGTCGCGCCACCTTCCTTCCCACCAGCCAGGATCTTATGGTACATTTTACCCGTCTTCCAATCCCAGAAGCAGACATAGCCGCCACTATCACCGGATGCGATGAACTGTCCGTCAGGGGAGATCTTAATATCAATGGCGTAGCCGGCGTTGTTGTGGCCGCGGAAACTCTTCTTCCGGTTCTGGCGGAATTTGTCTGTGGCGCCGTACACGACGATCTGGTTGTCGCCGGACTGGAAGGCGACGTATTTGCCGTTGGGGTGGGGGGTGGCGCGGGTGAGGGCGAACATGTATGGTTCGGCGATGAATTTGATGGGGACGGGAATGCCGTATTCCCAGGCGCGGAGGGATTTGTCGTCGGAGGTGGAGATGAAACGGCGGTTGTCGTCGACGAAGGTGATGGTGTTGATGGCTGCCAGATGGTGGTCGTATTCTTGGACCAGTTCGCCGGAGCGGGTGTCGAATTGCACGATCTTCTTGTCGGACATACCGGCCAGGAATTCGTGGGAGTGTTCGGCGCCTGGGTTGAAGCGGATGACGTGGGGGGTTTTGCCGGTGCTGAAGCGGCCGAGACATTTTCCGTATTCGGTGTCCCAGAGCTTGATTTGGCGGTCGTAGGAGGCTGTGAGGAAGGTGGTGCCGCTGGGGTGGAAGTCGGTGTCTGTAATGGCCTTGGAATGGCCGGAGAAAGTGCGTAGCAGTTCGCGTGAGTGGTAGGCGTCCCAGATCTTGGCTTTGCCGTCGGCGGCGGAGGAGAGGAGGAGGTGGCCGGAGCGGGGGAAGAAGCGGAGGGAGGTGATGGCCTTGGTGTGCGATTTCCAGGTATGGATGAGTTTCTTGGGGATGAAGTTCTTGACGCTGCCGGGGTCTTTGCGGAGGTCGATGTCCAGATCTTGAGGAATGTGCATGTACGTGCGGCCCAGGTAGTCGAACTGCTCTGCGCCGTGGAATTCGGTGGATTCGACCTTGGTCGTGTCGTCTTGGTAGTCGGTGGCTTCTTTGCTCATGGCGGGCATGGCTGACGGGGCCAGATCTTCCTCTTCATCGACCTCGACGTACTCCTCGTCGCTGGCGAGTTCGCGATCCTCGTCAGCGGCCTCCTCTTCGTAAAACTCCTCGCGTTGGTATTTCGCCCATGGGCCGAGGTAGGCACCTTCACCTTCAACGATGCTGGGGTCACCCTTTTTTTGCCGCTTCGCGCGCAGCGCTGCAGAGGCCTCCTTGGAGGGCTTCATCTGGATGACATCGCGACCACCAAATTGGGCTGCGTTATCAAGATTGCCGACAAACTGGCCCGGGAGACCGGGGTTGCGCGTGTAGCCTAGACTTTGGAAGGTGCGGTGTTGCGCGGCGAAGGTCGCCTCACTGATGGCCGCTTCCTCGGCGAATCCGGTCGGGACATTCTTGCGCTTGAGGCCGTTTGCCGGTCCGGCAGGCTTGAAGGGGTTGACGGGGCCTTGAGACGGCCGGGAGAGATCATCGTAAGTAGCGTTGTAGGTGAGCGCGGTGGATGAGGTGTTAGCGAGCATCATCTGCATATGCGCTTGATCCTGTAGGTTTGTTAGATACACGAGACATTCCGAATTGGGTAATCAGGGGGGATTCATTGCATAGCAGCGATCTCAAGAGAAACTGGGGGACCAAACCTCTGTGTTCACTTCTGGCGCCGCGACAATCGTGGTCGCTGAGGGCACCGTAGGTTGGGTTTGAGAGGGCTTCGCCGAGTCATCGTCGCTAGACTCGTAGCCGGCGCCGAGTAATGATGCCATGATTGCTGCGATGGCTGTGATTCAGGGAAAAATGAACAAATTGAACTTCCCCGATGCGGCGAGAAATGAAGGGGAAGCAAGCTTGGTTTCTACGATCGGCAGAAGTCCCACGCCCGACTTTTACGGAAGGCGGAAACACCGCCCGCGCAAGATTCTCCGGCGGACAACCAACCCTATTTACTATCTAAACAGCTGTTCTTCTACAAGGAATCAAAATATCGTACGCGCACATTGTCACACCGCTGAGGTATATACAGCACCATTATTGAAGACATTAACAGGAAATTAGCAACATCAGAAACCCAAGGAAAGTACACTAAGCAAACAAGAACAACTCAAGCAGCCTCTCCGGCGTGCTGCTCCCAGGCGATCGGATTACCTCATCTATCGCCCATCTCTCTTCCGCAAACCTAAAAAAACATCAAGATCTTGAGACCTCACGCGTTCGCTGTCATCAATGATATGCTTTCATAGTCACGTCATATACAAGGTCTCTTCTGCTGCACGCGCCGGCACACCGACGACAGTGTCAAGCAGCCGGGACGAGAGGCGCAAGTTGCGTCGGGATACAGCAGCGAGACCGATACTCGCAGAACCATGCTCCGTCCAATCTTCCCTAGCCAAAGGAGAAGTCAAGACAATCGCACTACATGACACTTCAGCCCGGGCGGCCGTTGCGCAGTGCGTGTTCCGTCTTGCCACGAAGTCAGTGAGACTCGTCGCGGATCAGGGCGACGATCATGCTGTAGAGGTAGAAGAAGAACATCAAAAGGTGGAAGCCCAGCTTGATGAAAGATTCCTGCAATGTGTGTCAGCGGTCGGTCCGCCTTGAATAGCGGGATTGAAATGATGCAGTCTAACCTTCTTGTGCACGTTCAGCTTGCGGAAGATCTCGGTCGCATCCAGGAGGTGCTGGTTCTCGTAGATCCTGTAGAAAGGGCGCTTGTGTTAGTTGGGCTACACCATGGCGGAGCCGGAAGGACAGCATTACTTCTTAGCGTTGAACGCCAACAGAGGCAGGTTCAGGACGATGGCGACCCAGTAGCCATTGATGATGAACAGGAAGGTCAGGAAGGCGTGAACGGCGGCCTCGGGCACAATGTAGGCGTTGAGGCGGTTGCAGAGGTCAATGGGGTTGATGTAGTCACTGCGGGAGCGAACCGGGATGGTTAGCTGGTTGGGTTCCATCACGCTGTCGCAATCCATGGCGAGCTCTCATGCGGCTCACAAGAGCTCGTCCACGCACACGACAAATACCGGCGAGACAAGAGTGAGGATAAAGACAAGGACATACCATTCCAGATCGCTGTACATAATAGTAAAGAAGACCTGCAGGAACAGGTTGACGGCGTTAATCAACACCGCCAGCAGATAGAGCCAGGCTTCACCGGACATGGTGGGCAAGATGGAAAAGAGATGCTCGAAAGACTCGAAAAGGGTGCTAACAAGAAGACAAGGGGGAGGAGGGGAGCGGAGAGGTAGCCGTGCTCGGGGGCAGGGAGATAGAACAGGAGGAAACAGAGACGAAGGGGTGGAAGGTGAGAACTGAAGACGAAGGAAGTTGGACTTGATTGTGGATTCGAACCGATGGGGGAAAGCCGCGATTGGAGCTGGCAGGCGGTGAGGCTCTTCCGGGGGAGTGACCCGCGATCTGCTGTCAAGTCCGTGGAGTTGGTTACTGGTGACTTTTACTTCCAATCTCGACTCATTATTACGACTTACGACTCTCTGTCTGACACTGAAAATCAGGGCCATAACCCCAGTGTGCGCGAGAAAAGCAATTATGGCCATGACCGCGGACTATGCGCCTGTTGATTCTCAGCCGCTATCGGATACTAGTAATCGCGGCATCGGCCACTATTGCCAATCACCACCACTGCAGTATCGATTACGAAAGCTTTGGCTGCAGAGCTTAGCAAGCGTATGATATCATTAATGCAAAGGACTACCAGAATACGACGGCTCAACGATTCAATGAAAAGTATGTCAAATGTCGGTATGGGCACACACAGCATAGCATAGTATTTCTGCCATCACAAACACATGTCGATGACGTGGGGAAACACGTGCTTCCATCCGCATCTGGCGGCTTCTACTGGCCAGCCCGCAAGTCCGCGTTATAGCTTCACCATCACCAAGTATATGCAGTAGAAGCACCTTCAATAATTGACCTTTATTTACATAGATATAACCCATCATTAGCTAGCTAACGGTGCAATGGAGATCCGTGGCAAGAACAGGACTAAAAAGCAGAAAGAGGAAGAAGACGTCGTATCAGAATGCTCATCACGGAGTCAATACCAGTACACAAAAACAACCATAGCCCGTGGGCTGCATAATAAAACAAGATCAAGTGTGTCGGCATAGATAATTGCCAACACCTTTATCAGACTATCACCGCTTCTCAACTAGCAGAATATGCATCGCGCCATATGCGATTACGATGAATGCACCCGAGATGACGGCCAGTCCGATGACATCGGTCCACAGAGCTTGAGTATCAAATCCAAAAGCGCTCAGAATGGATGCACCGGGAACTTCAATGTCCAGGCCGTATTTGTGATCAATCAAGGTCAGATACGTTACTTCATTGACGATCAGAGCCTCGAAGCCGTAGTGGAAGATGGAAAGCTATCGAGAGTCAGTAACGTGCACAAAGATTTTAACAATAGAGCGACCAAAGATTCGTGGATACTCACAGTTTGCAGCCACAAAGCAGACTTGGGGATGGCGTCGTGGTTGAGCAGGAGACCAGCGAAGAGCAGACTGAACAGCATCACCAAGCTCCCAATCAAATTGGCCACGCCTCCATCCCGGAAGATGATACCGATGAACAAGCAAATATTGGCGGCCGCCAGATTGAAGAGAACAAGTACCAAGATGAAACGGAAGAATTCACCCCAAGCCGGGATCAAGCCAGTCATGGGATACACAATGATACCCATGATAATAGGAGGGAGGAGGCGAAGGGGCACAATGTCAAACACCACCTTGGCCGCAAAGTAGGTAATCGGGTGGTAGTAGCCATTAGCTCGCTCGCGTACAAACAGAAGCCGCTCCCCGGAGAATACCGTTAGACTGGTAAGCGTGCTAAATCCAAACAATGCGAGAATAAAGAAGAAAAGACCCAACCGATTCTGGAAGCCCTTGATGTCGTCGGTCAAACCGTAGAAGAGGTAACCGCACAGAACAGCGAGCAGGATAGAAATGGCATAATGCGTGAGCATCAACATAGGATTCCGATACAGGTTACGCCAGGTTCGTTGTGACAGGATCAGGAACTGTCGCAAGAGGCCAATGCGAGCATATGTCTTGCCGGTTCCAGAAGGAGCAGACATCAGCTCGGGGTTGGTATACCCGTTCGCCACGCGTGCATGCTGTATGGCCGCTACGATCTCATCATGCACGGAGCGTGCGATGTCCGATGCCGCATAATTCGCAACCAAAATGTCAAGGTCTGTCTGTCCGGGGGCCGCTGGGGGTAGCTGATCAGGGTCATCGATGATTTGAGATGGAGCGGTTCCCGTTTGACGAGAAAGACGCAGCCATTGCTGATTGTCCTCGGCGGCATCATCCAAAGGCTCGTCTTCTTCATCGGTTTTCGGAGTAGGGGGAGCTTCGGGGTCCTTCTTGCGCGAGTAGAGCTGTCTGTCCTGTTTCTGTTTGAGGGAGACGCGCCGCTTACTCTTCGGTCGTCGGTTCGCATCGAAAGTACTGCTGCTATCCTCGAAGCTCGCGTTGGATGCACTAGCCACAGATTTGACGGCTCGCAGGCTGCTTGACGCCGTCTTAGGGGGATCGACCCGCACATCCAGTAAGGGGGAGCTAATCTCGTCGCTGTGAGAGCGGGTCACGCTAGCGTGCATCGTGAGGTCGACAAGATAGTCAGCGATGTTGAAGCCTGGTGGGCAAGAGTAACCTGAATGGTCGAAGTATCTTTGGCAAGTGGAGAATGGTCCGGAATAGACGGTCTTTCCTTTAGCTAGGAGAATCAGTCGGTCAAACAAAGCAACAATGTTGGAGCGCGGTTGGTGAATAGTGAAGATGACAGTGCGATTATATGTTTTTGCCAAGGTCACCAAGCACTCAATCACATTGAATGCGTTGTATGCGTCCTATGCAGCTAGTCAGAAAAGCACAGTGTTAGATGGGCTGATGCATCTTACCAATCCACTTGTAGGCTCATCCAAGAAAAGAATACTCGGGCTGGTAACCAACTCGCATGCGATGCCAACACGGCGCTTCTCACCACCCGAGATGCCCCGACCTCTGCCTTCTTCAGATCCGATCAATTGGTCCTTGATATGGGATATCCCAAGTTGCCTTTCGACTTCAAACACTCGCTGCTCCTTCGCAGCCCTGCTCATGTCTCGTGGCAACCGGAGCAAAGCACTTGTCAAGATAGTCTCGTGCACAGTCAGGGTGGGGAGCATAGTATCTTCCTGATCGACAAAACCAATCATACTCTTGAAGTCATGGTCGCTGATCTTCTCCCCATTGACATAGAAATCGCCACGGACAGTACCCCGCTTGTTCTTCCGAGCAAGGATGTCAAGGAAGGTCGTCTTTCCTGCACCCGAGGCGCCCATGATTGCTGTGATCTGACCAGGCTGAGAAGAACCCTGAATGCCACTTAGAATTTCCTTTCCGTTCAAATAGTACGAGACACTGTCCCAATACAAGGCCGCTGGTTTGTGTTCTGCCAGGAGCTTGGCCGCTTCGTCGTCCTCGTCGTCCGAAAGGGGCAGCTGAATGCGACCAAAGTATGACCTGCGTGAAAGATACCATACAGACAGAATGACAGCAACGACGAAGAGGGCACATCCCGCGATGACGCCGGCGATAAGAGGGGTGTTGATCTGTTTGACCGGGCGCGTGTAGCCAGGAACATCTGTCCGATACAGACACTCGCCGGCATTGCAATTCAGAGTAATACTCTTGTCGCCAAAAACAGCTTTAATCAATTCGTCCATAGCTGGCTCCTGGAACGTGCTACCATCTTCCGGACTGCCACCCTCAGTGGAGATCGAGGAGAACGTAGCAGGTCCCGCGATTGACTCTCGGAGAAAGTCGCCGATATCGATAGATCCTTCCTCGCCACAAAGCATGCGTCCTGGGATACACTCGCAGTTGATGTTTTCGCATGTGTAGTGGGTTTTGTTCTGACTATGAGTAGTCTCCAAGCCCCATTGGCACTTATCCAATCCACAATAGAACGATTCTACTCGGCCCACCCAGAACTGAAAGTTGCAAGTCTGGTCTTCGGCCTCGCAAGAGAACGTCACCTGTGGCTTGCGCTCCTTGAGCTGATCAAGGATCTTGCGATTGGTCACATCACACATCTGAAAGTTCTCTTTGACCGTAACACCCTGTTTGTAGCAAACACCCCCTTCACCTTCTGGCATCATCGCATTGCATGCATCATCCGTTTGGCACACGTTGCAGTTAATGCCGTCCCAGCCATCTTCGCACGAGCACTGGTCGCCCTGGCGGGGGGACCTCTGATGGCCATCGGCCAGCGACCCACACAGAGGCTGCGCGCAGTCATCGCCACCAAACCCTGGTGGACAGACACATTTCCCAGTGAACTTATCGCAATCAGCAAACTGGGCGCATTGGAACGCGTCTAGTTGGCAGTTGAAGCACGGCGGGCAACCGTCTGGACGATCGTCGAGTGCGGAGAAGAGCGGAGATACGAGGGCGGCCTCGGAGTAGTTGCTCCGTGCTGCGACCGTCGAGGCCGAGAGTGAGAGGGAGAGGGCGAGGGATAGCTGGAGTGACGATGGCAGCCGCATGCTGGCTCCAAAGTGCGAGAGCTGCCTTCGCACTTGAGTTAGCAGGTAGCTGGCAAGCTGATGGGCTGTCGGACCGAGAGACCGGGTGCGGAGTAAGCAGCGACGACAATGAACGCCTGAGAATCACGATAAAGGATAGCACATCTGGATACAATCTAAAGGACTGTAAGGCTTCCCTGACAGGTTCAGGAAAACAGAATATCCACCAACGTGAATGCACCGACAGAAACCACAACCAAAGAGCCACGAAAGGAGCGGTAAAGGTGGGTGGGAAGAGGAGAGGCTGGATGGGGAAACCGGTTGAGGCGATGACGAGGGCGGAGAAGCGCTAATCTGTGGCCTGACAGCCTGGGGCACCCACCCAATGATAGCCCGGCGCGATGTGGTATTATCGGGTACCTACCGCGACCTAAGTTGCTTCAGAGTAACTACGGCGTATATTGGTCTACTGTGGATCATGCTGTCACCTACAGGGCGCGGTGGATATCAGTAGGATGGCCTCGAATATATTCCGATGGTTCATTTTGACGGCAAGCGTAAATTAACCGGTCATTCGCTGGATTTGCCTGGCTTCATCCACTTTCTCCTCCGTTTCACCCAATCGGGAAACGCCATATTCAATTATCACGTGACTCGGTACCTGAATTCCATGAGATATAAATCAGAAGCTTTCCGACTCATTGAGTCATTATTGAGAAAGGATCGTGTTGTTATTAGAAGTAAACGAGTGTCTGTCTTCAAAAAGCCTTCGCGATGGTTCACATCAAAGAGTTCGCCGTGGAACAAGTATGACCCCTCCCCAACCGGACAACCCCGCATATTTAGAGTAGATGAAGCTAACCGTGCTACTCTGTACAAGTGGATGGACAAATACGAAACCACAGCCAAATACAATGTGGCAGAAACATGCTGTGCGTCAATCTCATTTAATGATCTCCGGGAGCTGTCGGAGGACAAGTCCGACCCGTTGGACTTGAGCATTAAGCTCACTTACGGAGCTATTCGTGGGTCGGAACGACTCCGGGGAAACCTGGCAAGGCTGTACTCGGATCAAACACCGTTGCCATCGGACAATGTCTTGATCACTGCTGGCGCCATCCAAGCCAATTTTCTCCTGCTCTATACTCTGGTTGGGCCCGGCGACCATGTGATCTGCCATTACCCCACATACCAGCAGCTCTACTCAGTCCCGGAATCGCTCGGGGCTGAGGTGAGTCTGTGGAAGGCGAAAGAGGCAGACAACTGGAGGCTGGATATCAATGAACTAGAAAGCCTTATCCGTCCGAATACCAAAATGATTATCCTCAAGTTAGTAAACCCCTCGAATCCCACTGACCGGCTTCCCTGATCAAGATTCTTCGCCTTACAGTAACCCTCAAAATCCTACCGGAGCGGTGATACCCCAGGAGACATTGAAGGAAATCGTTGAAATCGCCCGAAGCTCCTCCATCATTGTCCATGCCGATGAGGTTTACCGCCCGCTGTATCACTCTGTCGAGGAAGGCCAAGCCCCGCCATCGCTCCTGTCTCTAGGATACGAGCATACCGTAGTAACTGGCTCCATGTCCAAGGCATATAGCTTGGCAGGACTCCGTGTTGGATGGATTGCATCTCGCGACCGCTCAGTCATTGAGGCCTGCGCCAGCGCCAGGGACTACACGACCATTTCCGTCGGCCAGCTGGATGATGCTATTGCCAGTTACGCGTTAGCCCCCGCGTGTGAGCCCAACCTCCTTAAGCGGAACCTTGACTTGGCCCGCCGGAATTTGGCAATCTTGGAGAAATTCATCGAGTCTCATCGGTGGGCATGTGACTGGGTTAAGCCGCGAGCAGGTACAACGGCATTTGTGCGTTTTAACAACCGAGGCCATCCAGTGGACGATGTAGCCTTCTGTGAACAGCTGCAGGCCAAGATTGGGGTGATGTTTGTCCCTGGAAGCTCATGTTTTGGGGAAGGAGAGGATTATGAGGGATATGTTCGGATTGGGTACGTGTGTGAAACGGAGGTGTTGGAACAAGCCATGGAGGCGTTGCGATCATTCATGGACGGGGAATATAGGAACGTGCCGGTGAGGAGCCGGAGTTAGAGATCTGCTGCGTAAGTTAGAAAATGAATTTAATAGTCAGCCAAGCCAAACCTGCATGTAGCATGCATTGACCAAGAAAGGTGAAATCAGGTACAACCCGTGCATCAGCCCGTGCATCAACCCGAACATCAAAGTTACTTAATAAGTCCGGCCATAGTTATTGCTTTTAATGTAGTAGCGATGGATGGAATTAGCCCCAACGAAGGCTTATTTTCGGTTATTCCCACACTTTTCACGGACCCATTGGCCGGTTCAGCCACCAGCCAACTTGGCGAGTCTCCACCTGATCAACTGGTTTCTTGTTGGACCATTGAATTACAATAGTTCCAGGTTAGTGGAGACCGTGACCAGCTTCATTGTGTGCACAACCCATCATAGCGCTTGTTCCGTCCAGCCGAGGTAACTCTGTTCACCCGCTCCTCTCCACGTAAGGACATACTTACTAGTACTTAAAGGTGAATTGAATGACAAGGATCTCGTTGGCTCAGCCTCATGGCTGTCAACTAAAAGCTCCATCGATGCCAACTCGCGCTCCAACAGTTTCTTCGTTCCTCTGCTAGTATTTAATACCCCGCGCGCATCCTCATTTCCGGCTCATTTGCTCGTCTCCGTGCTTCCCTTCCTTTTCCCTTTCCTTCCGGTGACCACCAACGGGCAGACCATACTATCAGTGTGCCGCTTCTTCCGAACCATTCAACGTGACTAGTCAAAATAACTCCCAAAATGTCTGCGATACCTGGTCTGTGAGCTCCCTACCCAATTATATATGAAGTATAGCTTGAATTCCGGTACTGACTAGATGATCTACCAGATCTCCCCGTCCCTCTCCCGATCGCTGGTTCGGCGCTGGTAGCCACGCTCGCATATCTAAATGCCAAATTCTCTCTATTCCAAGACAAGCATTCAATCTCGTCCATGCTCAGTATAGCTAGTAACTCCAAGTCCTCTGAGCGAACCGATCGGGTCAATTTCTTCTATGTTCTGGAGCAGCATGCCCGCGATCCGAAAACCAAGGATCGGCCGTTCATCGTCTACAATGGACAGAGCTGGACATATCACGAAACGTACGTGCTGGCGCTGCGCTATGGCACCTGGTTCAAGCAGGTTCACGGAGTCAAGTCACGGGAAGTCGTCGCCATGGATTTCATGAACTCCTCGACGTTCGTCTTTATCTGGATGGGTCTCTGGAGTATTGGCGCTGCGCCCGCCTTTATCAATTACAATCTGACAGGGCAGCCTTTGACACATTCGGTTCGGGCCTCAAGCGCACGACTGCTGCTCGTTGAGGAGGAACTTCGCCAGAAATTCACGTCCGAACAACTAGAGCTGTTTGCTTCTCCTGACTTCCGAGATGGAGGGGATTCAGTCAATCTGGTCTTCTTCACCCCAGAAGTCGAGGCTCAGATCCTCGGAATGGAGCCTACGCGGGAGGACGACACAGCTCGGAGCGGCACTCAGCTGCGCGACATGGCCACGCTGATCTACACGAGTGGAACTACCGGCCTACCCAAGCCTGCGATTCTTCCTTGGAGGAAGGTCTGGGCTGGTGCTGTAATGACCAATACTTGGCTGAAGATGACCAAGGATGACCGGATGTTCACGGTAGGCTTCTTTGATACCCCTGTACTGTCTCTCAACAATACTAATCTCATCATAGTGCATGCCTCTTTATCACTCATCCGCAGCCATCCTCGGTCTCATGCCGTGTTTGTGGACAGGATCGGCCTTGATCATCGGTCGCAAGTTCTCTGCTCGCAGCTTCATGCGGGAAGCCGGGGAGAATGATGCAACTATCGTGCAATACGTGGGTGAAACCATGAGATACCTCTTGGCAGTGCCGCCCGCCATCGATCCCGTCACCGGGGAAAACCTAGACAAGAAGCATAAGATTCGCCTGGCTCTGGGCAACGGTCTGCGTCCAGACATTTGGAACCGGGTGAAGGAACGGTTCAATATCCCTACGATTGCCGAATTCTACGCCTCTACCGAAGGCCCAGGCGGCTTGTTCAACATCTCCTCCAACGACTTTACTGCGGGTGCAATTGGCCGTAGCGGCTTTCTCACCAGCATGATCATCGGTCGTAGTGTCGCTATTGTCGAAGTTGATCAAGAAACCCAACAACCCTGGCGCGACCCCAAGTCCGGTTTCTGCAAGAAGGTCCCGCGGGGCGATCCGGGCGAGTTGCTATATGCACTCAACCCGCAGGATCCCGGAGAGAACTTCGTCGGTTATTACAAGAACAACAAAGCCACGGACGGCAAGATACTCCGCGATGTGTTTCGCAAAGGCGACGCCTACTACCGATCTGGAGACTTGATCCGATGGGACAAAGACGGTCGGTGGTACTTCTCCGACCGTCTAGGTGACACCTTCCGATGGAAGAGCGAAAACGTGTCCACCAGCGAGGTGGCCGAGGTGCTGGGCGTGCATCCAGACGTACACGAAGCCAACGTCTACGGAGTGGCGTTGCCAAACCATGACGGTCGTGCTGGCTGCGCCGCCATTGTTCTTCAGCAACAGACACGCTCTGAGGACCAGACTGTAGTTCTCCCTCCATCTGAAGAGAGTCTAAACAGCCTCGCCGCACATGTGGTGAAGAATCTTCCGCGGTTTGCTGCTCCACAATTTCTCCGAATCGCGGCTGAGATGCAGGCTACGGGAAATAACAAGCAGCAGAAACATACTCTCCGGACACAAGGAGTGGATCCTGCGCTGGTTCCGGCGAGTGACCGGATGTATTGGCTCCAGGGGAACCAGTATGTGCCGTTTGAGGCGAAGGATTGGGACCGACTACAGGCTGGGCAGGCCAAGCTGTGAGCTGGTCCAGTCAGTAGTTTCTGGATACTAGATAAGTGTCGATATCTATAACGCTGTATCTTGTTAGTAGACGAGTGTCATCTTGTTTAAATTCATGTGCTGTAGTTGTTGTGAATACTACATCAATGATTTTCATGGTACATACTAAGCGTGTGTGAAATGTGAAACTCGAATAGAGTTCTGCGCATACTAGCATTATATTAATATGATCTAGTGAGTAATACCAGATATCCTCTGAAAAGCAGCGTTGAAAGGTACCATACAAAGCTCCTGATCAATTATTTTCCAAAACAGGGACATGTAGATAGTGTAGTGGGCCATTAGTCAATCAATCGCTGAGATGATCCCATTGGCGCTATATGATAGATAACCCTTACAGTGTGTCTCGATCCCGAGGACGAGGAAATGAAATGAAAACAGACAAATTCGATCATTCTAAGTCATCAAAACAATACATCAATCACATATAATACCGGAAAGTCCTTCGTAGATAGTTAGTCAACATAATTCAAATACACTTTCTTCCACCTTATCCTTGAACGATTTCAAAAGCTTCGCGGCCGCCATTTGCCCATTCTTCTCAGCCAATTCCACAGCACGCCGATATTGCCGTTCACCATAATTGCCTACCAGCGATGCTCCTTCGTCAAGAAGTAGCCGAAGCATGTCAATTCGACCGTGCTCTGCCGCTCCCTCCAAGGCTGTTCTGCCATAATTTTCTGCAGGAGCAGCATTAACGTCTGCGTCTAGGTCGATGAGCTTGCGAGCAATTCCTAGGTAGCCTTGAATGGCGGCAATCTGTAAAGCGGTGGCTCCGCCATCCTCTGATGGTGCACTGTTGACATTGGCTCCGTGGTCAAGAAGGAGGTTGATCAGGTCCATGTTTCCGTTGTTCACCGCATGTTGTAGCGCCGTGCGTCCACCCGCGCCCTTCCCTAAGTAGTCAATATTGGTTTGCGGGTTTTTAACTAACCGTTGAGCTATGGACACCAGCTGGTTCTTAACTGCAGCCTGTAGAGGAGTGAGAATCTCACACCATTCTGGTATTTCCTCACCATTCTCGTTCACCCAGTCGTAGTAGTAAATCTTGATCTCTTGATTCATGTCCACCACCTGCTCCAGAATATCATCTATTAGCCCAGTGTGTTGACAGACAACTGCCACTGTCAATGCACGGCCGATAATCTGACTGTCCCAGACCCTATATTGGAGAAGAATCTGAAGAGTTGACCTGTCATCCTGTTGTGCCGCTAATTCAAGGACTGATTGCGGGTCCTCGAGTGCGAAGTCGGCATCCTCTTCGTTGTACCATCCCTGGCGAAATTCTTGCGGTGTCCCCGTTGGTTCGATACCTGCATCGAGTATGAGTTTTATAGCTTCTTTTTCACCCGTTACAATCGCATATCCGATCGCGGTGGGTGCTCTTCCAACGAAACCGGCCAAAAGGTGGCTCAGCAGATCAATGTCACCAACATGCACCGCTGCAGCAAGGTCACAGTCGGTCACTCTGGCGCCACGTGCCATGATGATCTCCACGAAGGAAAGGGATCCTGCTTTAATTGCGGCTTGCAACGGAGTTTCTGAATGCTCAGACATATCAAGCATAGTGGGATGTCCGTCGACATTAAGACGATAAGCAAGTAGCCAGTGCGCCAATCCAGGCTTTCCAGTAGAGATTGCACGGGTCAGAACTCTCCCTCCACATACTTCGAGGATGTCTTCGAGTACACCCCTTTCTTGTAGATACATTGCGAGTTCCAGGTTTCCGATTCCTCGGAGCTTTGGCCCAATTAGTGTAGCACCGGCGGACTCCAGCATGTGAATGAGCATTAAATCTCCCTTTTCAATAGCTGCTGCAAGCACTGTTCCAGGCGCATCACCGTAGACTTCATTCAATGGTGCACCTGCTTGGACTAGCATATCAACAATGTCGTTATAACCGTTCTGGATGGCAAGGAAGAGAGCTGAAGAGTTCTGCTGTTTATTCGAATAGAGCATGTGTGTCTGAGCGCCACACTCTATCAGAAATCTGCTCATCTTCATGTCTTTCTGCTTGAGAGCACGTTCAAGGAGTGATAGTCCCCAACCCTCAGATGCAGATTGAATGCCAAAACCCGCGTTAAGTAATAGTTGGGCTATTTCTGTATCTTTAGCCTCAACGGCGAGGGTAAGAGGTGAAACATAAGGAAACCCAACTAGTCTGGGATCAACGTTGACACCGGACTGGAGCATTGCCTGAATAACCGCCAAATTCTTTCTTCGGACTGCAAAGCCCAAGACTGTAGTCTTTTTTAAGCCTTTGTCAAACTTAATATAACAGAGTGCATTTATATCTGCCCCTCTTGAGAGAAGGAGGTTGACCGTCGAAAGATTGCCACACGCCACTGCCCACACCAAAGGATTAAGACCATCCCCATCGTATGGTACATTCACGTCGGTGACTCGATCTAGTATTTCAATGAAAAGATTCATATCGCTGATCTCTGCGGCAGTTGCGAGACAAGATGGCGTGATAATTGCATTATGAGACAGGAATAGCCTGACTGTCTCAGAATTCTTGCATCGGAGTGCATACTCAAGCGGGAGACAGTCGTTGTACGATAAGTTGATATCGGCCCCGTGAGACAGAAGAAGTTCGACTATCTCAATTCCAAGGCTCGCCATCTGAGCAGCAAATTGTAAGCATGTAAGAGGCCCATCGTGAGATGTGTCGACCCGACTATCCGGGTCCATTCCAGCTTCCAACATCATTTTCACAGTGTCCAGATCTAAGAGTCGCAGCGCACTGGCAAACAATTTCTCTGCTATGGCCTCTGCGGTGGGCTCTCGAGTTGATAACAAGATCTCAATGTGCTTCATATTCTTCCAGCCAGATGCATGGAATAATTCCATCACATTCCGGTCATGAGCAGCCATAGTGCTTTTGTATTTGCCAGTTGGACAGTGGGAGACGAAATTATTAGACAACAAGAATAGTTCCAAGTTAAGACTCTCAGTTGTCGTTCGTGGAGTGTTGCACAACCTTGTGGCGAGGGTACGATGCTGGCCATCGAACTCTTCCGGCATTAGAATACTAAGTCCCGTCACTATACGGGAAAGGCTATTGATATTTGGTGGATGAGACAGCGTCTTCCAAGGGATTATCGAACCTAGTCTTTGCATCAAGACTCGGTTGATGTTGTTTGTCAAAGCACCAGGGGATTGTGGCGATGTCACAGAGAGGACGGACGGTAGCGACGACGGATCTATACAACCGTTCAGGTCAGTTTTGCAGAAGAGGGGGGAATAGCCCCAGGAACATACTATCGTCTCGTCGAGGCTCGAGCAGCTTGGAAAATTGCAACCATGGAAGGGAGTGTTTCCAAATGAGCCGCATACCCGGCGTTGCAGGAGTGCAGACAACAATTCCTTCTGGAGTTCTGGGAGAAGGAGCTAAGACTCTATTAGCTGCCTGGGATTCGTGTGAGCAGGATGATATGGGAACACGCTGAACAGACCATTTGGAAGGTTATCCACCGTCGAAACAAAGGTTGTATTGTATCGAGACTTTTTCAGCTTGCTGGGGGGATATTGAACCCCGTCGACATACACTTCGCTCTCTTTCTGGTGTTCCCTCTTTCTCTTGTCGATTCGGCGCCCGATGAACTTGCCCTCCGCTGAGGTCAGAGAATGATTTTTTCGCAGGTTCCATCGCTTGAAGTATTTTTCGTACTGTGACTTTCTATTTTGATATGGGATTCTCTGTATCTGTAGGTGCAGTAGGGTAAGATTGTACTGACCTTTCATCGAACCCGTACTTAGTTCGCATATACTCCCTGACTTCGCTTGATTTCTGGCCTTCATGGATATAGAGACGCTCCAGCTCGGGCCGGTAGGACTCCCAGATGGCGTCAGCCATGTTTGTATGTTGTGGACTTGTGCCTGAGAGGTAGAAGGAAAAGCGTTCTTTCCGGTGGGAGTCAGCCTGGTACTTATAGGGGAGTGAATGGCGAGGTGCACATCAGCCTAGTCCACCAAATAGGGACCAAGTACACTTAGAACCACTAGAGCAGTAAGCCTGACGAATCAAGGCGTGGGCGGGATGGTACATACCCTGCCAGTTTCCTTCCATCTATTGGCGGTTTCCAAAATCTCGATGCACCTTCTTTAGCCCTGCCAGGGGGCTGCACGAATAAAAAATCGACGCTGGTGGAGCGCAGCCATGTTTAGCGTCTTGCCTGATTATTGCCCTCTGGGATTGGTCTCGTCCAAAATCTTGGGATGATAAACCGTGTGCCGTCACTAAGATCCCGGATGATCGAATGCATCAACAAGTGCCAGCCTAAGCCCATCTATACAGAAACACACAGCACGAAGGCCCCTTTCTAGCATATAAAAGGGCACCTTCTCTAATGACCTCTGGCCAAATCCAAACACCAAAGCACTCATTGAAACCTGAATCATCTCTTTCACCATTACCATTGCCCATCCGAGTTCATCATGGAGTGGCCGACCAGTTCATTCCCAGGGCCCCAAGAGGATACTACTAGTACTGCTGCTGGTACTCATCTAGATCGCCTCCCCATCGGTCAATTCCTCTTTCCCCAGTCATCAGCCGCTCCAGTGTCCCAGCCCGACTCCTCCATCTTTGCAAATCACTCCTATGGGGCCTTTGCCTCGATTGCTGGTCCGCCCCGTAGTATTGAACCTCCAGTTTGGACAGTCAATCCGACGGGTGGTCTTTCAAGTGACAGAAACATTCCACCACAAGGCGGTGTGGCGCAGACTGCTCAAGCGCCTTTTGCCTATGATGAGATCCCTGCCGAGTCACTTGATTTGTTGTATGGTTCCACTCGTATTACTGGTGGTCAGCCCCTGCGACTACCAGGAGACTGGACGGATACCAATGCAGCCACGAACCCAACCTGGGTTGCCCCCAATAGCGCCATGAACCACCGGCCACACCCAGCTCCGGGAAGGTATGCGGCCCGCTTCATCTACTACTATCAACATGGCATATTTAACGGTACAATATCTATGCAGTAGAATCCCTCGTGCCCCATCTAATGCTCATAGCCCACCAATCTTTGAGTGCAAATGGCGAGGCTGTTCCAGCTCTACACGGTTCAGCACTGAAGGGGACCTTGTCCGCCATCTTAAATCAATCCATATCTCCCCAGATGCGTATTCCTGTTTAGTTTGTGGCCAATCTTTTGGTAGGAAGGATCACCTCCGAGACCACCAGAGGCGCCGTCATCGTTGCTTGGTCTGAGACTCTCTGTTTATTATTCGTGTTTCATGTTGGTATTTCGGTATTTCCTGTAATCTTTCTCTTCTTATTGCTTCTTCTTCTTCTTCTTCTTTTTTTTTTTTTTTTCTTCAAATATAGTCACTTCGTACTATTTAGATATGTCTGTTCGGGGCCTTATCAGCTGCTTTCTCATTTGATGTTTTCCTTCTAGATATATATCCATTTCGAAGAGAACGATATAGTAAAAAGAAATCGATTTTGTATCATCGTCGCAATTTTGATAAACGGTATTGAAAGAATTCACAGGTCATCGGTTTACACTATTTTGTACCAACTATTATGGGGAAAGTCGAAGAAACAAAAAGTGGGGTACCCATGTCAACATACCCGTTCGGCGAGCATTCAGCGTGACACTAGGCAATCGTATTGGCAGTCTCCTCTTGGCAAGAATTATCGGACAGCCGCGTTGGACACCTATCAAGTGGTTTGGGTAGTAAATTTTACGGAAAATCTAATTATCCCTACGCAACCAATACATGAATATAAGCGGCATAGACATTACGTTCATATATTTGTGGATTTTCAAATGACTACTACCGTGGGTCATTGATTCCCTCTTTCTAACTGTTGTCGCCATCGGGGAAAATAACTACTGCTTACTATCTTCGGATCCCGATATATATATCTTTCAAGCATCACTGGCCTATATTTTCTTTCAATACTTTGTCGAGTGGGACTTCTGAGAAAATGTGTCCCATGCATGACCTGGTGTAGCAGAACTCTTTCCTAACATGATTTCTATTCTATTCATAAACTACCGAATAGCACTTTAAGTATTTTTGAGATCTGCTGAAGCCAGTAATACCGCACCATAAATCTTCATAACAGAGTTCGGCATCATCTCTCGCAGACCGAGAGAATGCGGCGGCTAAATGGCGGAACCATAAAGGCTACTCGGAACATAGCCTCTCGATCTCGGTCTCGGAAACCACCCCAGTAACCCGAGGTACAAAACCCCAGCACTTCCGAGACAGCGCCCTGTTAAGCTCCCCTCTCACTTCCACCACCATCAATCAAACCAAATCATCATACCTTCCGCAATTACAATAAAACTCATATCACGATGTCCCTCCCTTCAATAGCCCGCCATTCCACACGTTCCCTCCTCCGCCCGCAATCCCTCCCTCCGCAACTCACCCGCGCATTCTCCAACCGCCCAGCCCTCCGCACCAACACCTCCGCATCCGCATCCACCATCGCAACATCCTTCCTCACGCGCTTCCAATCCCTCGGCCCACAAACCCGCTCCCAAACCCTCGACGCAAACCAACTCCAGCTCCTCTCCCTAACACTCAACCGACCCTCCCTCTTCCCCAACTCCCCATCCTTATCCAACACCCCGACCTCCCTGCCCACCGGCACGCCCTTACCCGCCGGCTACCACCTCGTGTACTTCACCCCCGCATTCCTGGAAAATGAGCTCGGCGCGGACGGCACCGACACCTCGTATAACCCTGCGTCGCCGTTCACGCGCCGCATGTGGGCCGGCGGGGAGGTACATTGGCCGCGGGGGAAAGATGGGAAGCCGAATTATCTGAGAGTGGGGCAGGAGGTGCAGGAGACGACGAGGGTGCTGAGTGCGGAGCCGAAGGTTGTGAGGAAGACAGGGGAGGAGATGATTGTTGTGGGGGTTGAGAAGGAGTTTCGGAATGAGGATGGGGTGGCGGTTTTGGATAGGAGGTGAGTGGGAATGGTCTCTAGTGAGGTTGGGGATGGTGCTGATAAGGATGTATACAGGAACTGGGTCTTCCGCAAAGCTCTAACCTCGCCGTCGCCTACGGCTTCATCTACCCCTCCAGCGACGAAGGCATTCAACGGCCCGGCTAGTTCGTCTACCCAGACGAGTGACAATGTGCACACGCGCACGCTGCGCCAAACGGCAGTGACATTGTTCCGGTTCTCGGCGTTGACGTTCAACCCGCACAAGATCCATTATTCGACGCCGTGGGCGAGAGATGTCGAGGGACATAAGGATATTGTTGTGCATGGGCCGTTGAATCTCATTTCGATTCTGGATCTGTGGCGCGATACGAGGAAGAATGAAGGTGGGGAGTTGGTTCTTCCGGAGAAGATCTCGTACAGGGCCACGAGCCCACTGTATGCGGAGGATGAGTATCGGATTGTGTTGGAGGATGGAGGGGATGGAGTTGGGAGGGTGCAGATTGTTGCGCCGGGGGAGGTGGTTGCAATGAAGGCGGAGATTCAGTAGATATAGTAGAGTGGTTGTGTAGATATTTGATCTGTTTCGCTGCTGCGAGGGGTATACTGTGATTACTATAGCTATGTGCAGATGATGTTACACGAGGATACAAATGACGGACCCTAGAATATATACTGTACGTACTACTCTTCTAAACAAGTACCGAAACTTGACTTCACAACTTGTCTGCTCCACTCCACCCCAAAGTAGGGTTCGGTCTTAGCTCCGGAGATAACCACTCCACCCCCATCCTTATCGCCATCGCGGCAGCCTCCATTCCACTTCAATTACACTCGAACTCAACTTCACATTCACTATCTATTTACCACAACTACCCCACGCTCCACACATCCCCCCTTATACTTGGTACATAGTAGCCCCACTATATACTCCACTATTCATCGACATATACAGGAATCAAACGGTTATGGAAAAGAAACGCACCCGCGTGCAACTCTCATGCACAGCCTGCCGAGCCCGCAAGTAAGCAAGCGGCAACCCCTCCAATCCCACATTCCTCCCTCTACCTCCAACCATCAACACCTATTACTCTATAAAAGAACGCATACCAATAATCATAATTCATGCAATAGGTTAAAGTGCTGCCGCACGCACCCCTGCACAAACTGCCTGAAGCGCAACGAAGCCGGCACTTGCACCTTCATCGGGCGCGGCCCGCGCGGCAAGACCTCGAGTAATGGACGGACCAGCCCGACGCAAGTACAGGATCGGTTGCAGCACCTGGAGAATCTGATTCTGTCGTTTACGCAGCAGCAACAACAACAGCAGCAGCAGGAGAGGTCGAATAGTGTGGGTGAACACCAACAGGTGATTAATAATGGTGGTCAGATTACGCCGGCATCGTCGGTGCAACCGTCATTGGCATTTGGGGAGGTACAGCAAGCACAGGACGGAGATTCGGATACTCCGCCTCCTGATCCCGGGAGGTTGGTGGTTAGGGAGACGGGCATGAGGTATATTGATGGGGCGCATTGGAGTGCGATTCTCGAGGAAGTAAGGCCGTCCTTTCTGATATGTGGAGTGAGTTGGGTGAGGCTGATGTCGTGCAGATTAGTGGAGTCAAGGAGTATCTAAGGGAGAATGAGGAGTTGGGGTTGTCTGATGAGGAAGGGGAAGACGAGGAGATGGTAAGGCCGTCGAGTGCGCCAACGCTATTACTTGGGCTGCACCAGGAAATGACCATGGACGAGCTGTTGGACGGGTTGCCGGCTCGGCCGGTCGTGGATCGCGTCGTGGCTATGTTTGTCGGCCTTAATGAGCCGACCACAGGTAGGTGTCGCTGTTGTATCGATCCTTGATAGGTGATGCTGATGGGATTAGTGATGGTGCACTTTCCTACTTTCCAGAAACAGGTATGCTAGTTCAATCGAGTGGGAGATACAAAGGATGCTGCTGACGCGCGCAGTATAACCAATTCTGGCAAAGACCAAAGGAAGCTTCTATCTCTTGGCTGGCACTGCTGTACGCAGTTCTCACAATAACAATGTCCGTGTATATGCGCACCGGAGAGCCGCTACCGGCAGAATTCGGGGAAGCAGATGAAGCCGTTCAGCGTCTCAGGCAATTGACCGCGCAGTGTCTAGTTCAGTCGAACTACACCGTTCCGGGGCGTTTCAAAGTGGAGGCCCTGTTTTTCTACACAATGTGCGAATTCTTCCGCAGCGAGGATGCCCAAGTCGGAGTATCTTTTCTGCTGAACATGGCAATTCGACTTGCTATGCGTTCAGGGTACCACCGGGATCCGCAACACTTTCCGAATATCTCACCATACGAAGGCGAGATGAGGCGGCGGGTCTGGGCTATCATGCGTCAACTGGATGTTTTGATCTCGTTCCAGGTTGGGGTCCCGCGGGGTATACAGGACTGGCAGCAGGACGTGGAGCTACCGCGTAACATCTCTGATGAGGAGTTCGAGGAGTCTACCGTCGAACTGCCGCCATCTCGACCTGAGACTGAACTCAGTACAACTGCATATATCCGCGGAAAGTCACGACTTATGGCCGTATTTGGGAAGATCTCTGATTTAGCGTACTCGCGCGATCCTATGACATACGATGACATACTGGCCCTGGACTGGCAGCTGGAGGAAGCTCGGGACCTTGTGCCCACTGCATTCAAGATACGCCCACTTGACCAGTGCTTCGTGGATTCATCATACCTGATCCTGAGACGATACACATTGGAACTTTTGTACCAGAAGGCTCGCTGTGTGCTGCACCGGCGCTACCTGGGCGAGGTGCATACCAATCCCCGCTATGCCTACTCGCGTCAGGTTTGCATGAGTGCTTCCAAGGAGATCCTCCGTCACCAGGCGGATATCTACCACGAGACTCAGCCGGGTGGACTTCTTTACCGCGACCGACAATTCCCGAACTCACTTCAGACCGCAGACTATTTGCTTGCCGCGATGATCATCTGTCTGGATCTGTCGCAGAACCCTACCGGCACACCGAGGGGAAGCACGGACGAGGACGTAGCGGCAGTCATCCGGAGCCGGGAGGAACTGCTAGCGACCATTAAAACGTCACATCGAATATTTGAGCAGCAGCGTAGACGATCGGCAGATGCACAGAAAGCATATGTGGCACTGACAATCATGCTGCGGCGAATTAATTTCCAGCAACAGGAAAGCCAACAACTGACTTCCGGTAAGTGGCACGGGATAATCCGAAATACATTGCTAATGAGTGCAGCACAACCACCACTATACGGAAGTTGGAATGGCCAGCCATACTCAGTTGGAGTGGATCCAATGGGCATTACCCCAGAGTATCAGTCACTGGATGTTATCGGAGAGATGCTCGATGCGCCAACCAATCTCGACTGGGTAAGTGAGCCGCTGCAACTAAAATTTGAAACTAGCTAACAGGCGTAGAATCTCTGGGATCAGCAGATGCAATGTGCCGCCAACACGGATGCGGGGTTATGGGGGGATAATATATCAGAAGCTGTAAACATATAGAAAGGGAAGGATCGTAGTAAACCACAGCGGAAGTGTCAACCGGGAGGAACCCGAGATAAGCTCGGGGGCGGAGATCCGCTCGGAAGCCGACAAAAAGTCCACCCAAAGTTGAACCACCATTCTACCCTCTACCCAGACCAACCACTGATATACTCAAATTCCACCACCACGTTGCACTACACACTACACATCCACAATGATGCGACCACCGATACCACGCAGCCTCTACAACCGGGTCTCCCTCCCACGAGCAGCGCATCGCTCCCTCTCCACATCAGCCTTCTCCAACCACCTCTCTCATCACTCAACAAATAAGACCAACAACCTACGAATCACCAGATCAAGAACCTCAATCTCTTCGACCACCTCACTCTCTCAACCAACAATCCAAAAACGCCCCTTCCTCTCCTCCTTTCTCCCCAACTCCGACTCCGCCTCCAAAACCCGCCACCTCACCGCGACCCGAACGCTCCCACACGCTCCCGCGCCTCTCTTCGATATCATCTCCTCCGTCGAATCCTACTCCTCCTTCCTCCCCTTCCTAACCGCCTCGACCGTCACCCACCGTGACCCAACAACCAACTACCCGACCCGCGCCTTCCTCACCGTCGGCTACGGGCCCCTCAGCGAGACCTTTACCTCCAAGGTGACCTGCGACGCGGAGAACTGGGTCGTGGAGGCGCAAAGCGGCGCCAAGTACGGCGTGGGCAAGAAAGACGGACAAGGGTTTCCAGGTGAAGATGAGGGGCTCTTTGAGTACTTGAGTACACGGTGGGAGTTGGAGAGTCAGGGTGAGGGTAAGGGGACGGTGGTGAAGCTGGATATTCGGTTTGAGTTCCGCAGTCAGCTGCATGCTGCTATGATGGGCGCTGTGGAGGGACAGATGGCTGGTGTTATGGTCGAGGCGTTTGAGAAGAGGATTTATGATGTGTTGGGAAGAGCTTGAGCTTTCTTTCTATTCTTTTGTGGATCTATTATTGATGCATGAGGTGGACAGGATGTATTATAATATTGTTGTGGAGGGAAAGGGAAGGGATATGATACACATCAGTGCATACATAGAATATGAAATAGAAGCTACACATTGTATAATACAGTTTATCACATGAACAAAAAAGAAATGACCGGAAGAGAGAATAAATCACAGCATGCTCAAGTTCCGTCCAGCATTAGCCGCATTGCCCTTAACCGGCCCAACCGCATTGTAATTGTCGAACACCACCTCCCAGTTAATCCGATCCCACCAGCGCTCCAAGTACTCCGCCTTACCACCAATGCCGTAGTCCATCATCCACACATGCTCCCATGTGTTCACACACAGAATAGGCTGGACGTCCAGAGCACCCGGCGCCATGTTCTTCTGGTTAGCCGCGTGCGCACCCATCGCGCCAGCGTACTGGTTGCCCAGCGGCGCGTCCGGCGAGTGTGTCGCCATATCGACCGGTTGCCTCCGCGCATGAGCCGCCGGGTAGGGCGAGCCAGCGTTATACGTGCAGAAGATGTGCATCAGACCCTCCCGCTCGAGGTTCTTGGCCAGCCAGACGAAACCGGGGCCGAACATGGCGTTGGCGGTGGCCAGGAAATCGAGTTTCAGGGATTCGATCGAGGAGCAGGTGTCGACGATGTCTTTGGCGAACTTTTCGGGGATCTGAGTTTGTTGGGGGGACTGGCACAGGTGTGTTAGAAGCTGGGATGGACACAACTCGACCTTGGGACACTCACCAGGCAGTTGAAGAAGAAGTGGTTGTTGTGGGCCATCGAGGCATAGTTGAACACGGACGCCATCTCCGGTCGGCGGGAGTACTTGACCAGCAGTTCTCCGGGCTTTGCGTCGGCGTCGACGGTGTCTGTTGCAGTGGAAGGAAGATGGTGTCAGTTTCATACCAGCGGAGTTTGAGCTGCACTGCAAGGAAACTAACCCTGCGTCATCAGGTTCAGCTTGTCAATGAGCAGACCCTGGTATTGCGTCCAGGCGAAGTCGAACGCCTCGGGCGATAGCAGCTCCGGAATGCCATTGTTCTTGAAGTACTGGTCGTTGGTTAATTGGGGCACGCGGTGCAGGCTCCGGATCTGAAAGCGTGGGAGCGCGGAGACGGGCTTCTGGCGGAGGTCAGGTTGGTTAGCTATGAGCCCACCCCGGGCATTGGGATGGGGTCAGCTCACCTGGGAGAAGGCGGAGGCAGCACGCAGCGCGGACTGCGGCCGGAAGAGGCGGTTCAACATGATGATGGGGGATTGGACAGGCGACAAGATGACGAGCAACAAGCGGTTGATTTCAGGACCACCGCAGAATTTCCCGTTCGGCTTCAGAACCCACCTCTTTCGGGCCTAGCGCTGGTTAGGTAAGCGGGCGCCAGCTCGGCCAATCAAAATGCTGCGATTTACTTCGGCAGCATTTCAGCCATCATGATCTTCTTCGTCTGGCTTCTTCATCGCTCAACCTGCTCTACGCGCCGGGCTCTGCAGGAGCTCTGGTCGGGGTTCGAATACCATGGCCTGTCGTTGATCGTCTCCTTCCCGTGGCTCCTCCCGGCGCCTATCTCAACCACCCTCATTAGCCCTCGAACCATGCGCCCCATCCGCTGTGCTATTCTGAGACTCGGCGCCTGCAGCTGTGGATGTTTGTATCATGATGCTGCAGAATGTCGGGCAGCAGGTAGCGCTGGGTGATTAGGATGGGCGCTTCCTGGGTCTTTGTTGGGAGTCGATGGCAAATGCCTCTGTAAGTCGCTCATTGTTCTTTCATCCTTTCTTTCACTCACTGACACTGTTGCAAAGTTCTTGTCTCATACTTTCTTTCATAGACAGCGTTCCTTGCTTAGCCAAAGTCTACGCAAGCCTATATTTGATTTTCTTCATCTCATCTATCTATTGTATTGGATTAGAGTCAAATCGCAATGACAAGGCCACAGCTTTGTTCCCTCATGAGACGGCCCTCCATGATACTGCTCTTCGCCCTCATTGCTTCGACGGTATCGCCAACGCAGGCCTTTGGCTTACTGCTACGAAGCTCCGACTCGTGTCCAAGCAACTATAACAAGTGTGCAGACAGCAAGTTGCCGGATGATTTCTGCTGCTCTAGCTCGTCAACATGCATCAGCCTGGACGACTCCAGCTCTGCTATCTGCTGTCCCAGCGGACAGAGCTGTGACTACATCGAAACAATAACCTGCGATGTGCAGCTCCAGAATGCAACAGCACATCCGAAGAACTCTGTTAAGACAACGCGGCTAGACGACTCCCTCCCCAAATGTGGCGACAAATGCTGTCCCTTTGGCTACACCTGCACAGGGGACTCGCTCTGTGCCATGAACACATCGAGTGCATCCACCCTCAGCGCCAGCCAGTCATCCACAACATCCACGACAGGGACCACATCTTCCACAGGAACCATCACTTCCTTCACAACCTCCGCCTCTACAACCGATGCCTCGAATCCCACCATCGTCCCCGTCACGACTGGCTCCTCCAAGACCGCCATCTCTGACAACAACAGCAGCAGCACCAACGGCACCTCCTCAGCAGCCGCACTATCCTCCAAAACCTCCTGCCCATCCTACCCCACCAACGCCATCATAGCAGGCTTCTTCCCCGGGGCCATCTTCGGCGCCGTCCTAGCCCTTCTAGCCCTCTTCCTCTACCGCAAGCACCAGCAGAAACACCAACCCCCCTCAGCCAAAGTAGCCCAATTTACCCGCCGCTCCTCAAAAGGCACACTCATCGGCATCTCCTCCCCAATTCCCTCCGACGAAACCTCCTACCGAACAGACTTCCTCCTCCGCCGTAACCGCAACACAAAGCGATACTCCGAAGGCGCTCGCTCACGCATCCAACGCACCGGGACCCGAGTCCGGAGTCTCTTCAACCCCAACAATGCTCCTCCCCTACCGAAGGCCAATCCCGCAAAGACCCTCGTCCCAGAGCACGGCGGTGGAGCGATGCACGCTCGTGTACCGGTGCCTGTTCCTCCGTTACCTATCTCCGTGACGCCGTTGCAGCCTGGGCGGACGCCATCGAAGAAGACACTGGCCCGTACGGAAAGCATTAGGGTATATACGCCGCCGGGGGTGTTTGCTACAACGGGTGTGTTGAAACCAGAACCGTATCCAACGCATATAAGAACGGAGGGGACGTTTGATGATATGGAGAAGTGATATAATACTTTGTTTCTTTCTTACATGATTCGAGATGCGTCGTGATTATGTGATTTATGTGGTTTGATAAAGTAATGAGGTGGTACATTGTATTCAGTATGTTCTTAAGAAGTCTTTGAGATACCTTATAGCTAGTTAGTTACCTATATTTGAACTTCTGCAATAAATATCATGCAATGAATCTAAAAATGTAATATACTATACATACACGAAAGCAAACAAACCCACTAAACCAGGGTAATCACGTTCACCTCCTCCTCCTCTCCTTCCAAGCACTCACTACCTTCTTCACCTCCTTCAGTAGACCCACAATAAGTGGTACCCCCACGGGCCCCAGCAGCGGCAAATACACCGCCACCTTATGCTCATCGGGGAAATACATCTGGCCAACCATACTCTTCTCGAAGAAGCTGCGCTCGGCCTCGGCCTCCGCGACACGGGCACTTGCCAGGGCGGCCTGGAACTGGCCGTGGCGGAGATGGTGGCACGCGGAAGAAAGATGAGAGAGCGTAGTAGATACGGAGGTAGCCACTGTAGCGGGGATAGGGATCTGGGGGAGGGATTCGGTGAGACGGGCGAGGGAGCCCATGGTTGAGGAAGCGGAGAGGAGGAGAGAGGCCGCGCGGACGCGGGCGAGGGTCTGAAGACGGAGAGGAAGAGGCGGAGGGGTGGAGGGGGCGCCGAGGAGGGTGAGGAGTTGGTGGGAGAAGGTCATGAAGGCTGGGCCGAGGGTTTCTTTGGTGAGGTGAGTTGGATGGTTAGGGGGGTTGAGGAGGAAGACGCCGCCCCATTGGGGGATGATCCAGCTGGTTGCGAGGCTGTCCTTGACGACGAGGGGGGATTGTGAGGGGGAGGGGATGTAGAGGATGAAGTTGATGGTTGGGCCGGGGCCGATGCTGGGGCTGAGGGGCCATTCGGCGGCGTTGATGAAGGCGCTGAGGTCGTCCTTCTTGAGGGTCCAGGCGGAGTGGGTTTCGTCGTATTCGGGGGGTGGTGCGGTTGGGGAGGAGGTTGCGTAGAGCTGGACTTGGGTGTCGACGGTGAAGTTGCTGATCGGGGAGAAGGCGTCGAGGACTGGAGTGATGTAGTCGTGCACGGCAGCTTGGATGTCCCAGGAGGAAGGGGATGCGCCGGGGGTGAAGAGACTGAATGCGAGGTGGTAGGTGTCGGCGTATTTCATGGAGCGGCGGAGACGGCGAGTGACGCTCTCTGCGAGGTCCGGGGAAGTGGGTGCGCCGGGGATGTTGTTGTCGGAGAGTACCTGGGCGATGATGGCCTTCTCCTCGGCGAAGAGGAGCTGGAGCTCGTCTGCGATGAATGTGGATAGGGGCGAGTTGGACGCCGACGGGGGCGGGATCTGGCTGGGAGAATAGAAGACGTCGAGCTGAGTGGTATCATGGTGGAGAGCTGCTCGAGGGCTGGCGAGGTCGTCCTGGGGCAGCAGACGGACGGTCAATGCGGTGTCCGCGGCGTCGTCGGCGGGGGGCTGATCGGGGTCCTCGTTGGAGAGCTTCAGTCGCAGGTGGTGTGCGGAGAACTCATTGAGGTCGTCGAGGGTATGCTGCGTAGAGCGGAGGAGATTCTGAGCGTCGACGTCGGGCAGGGAGGGGGTCTCGACGCGGATCTCGAGGGGGAAGACAGGACGACAGGTCTGGAGTTGGTGTTTGGTTAGCGAGGTTGTGAGCAATAGAGAGGTGAGATTACCTTTCCATCAGCCCAATCAATCATGTCCGGGACCGGCAGAGAAGCGCGATAGATCGAGGTGGTCTTCCACCAGATGGGAAAGCCCAGGAAGATGATCACAGCCCAGAAGGCCGCAATGACCTTGAAGCGGGTGCGGATGGCCTCGGGCTTCTCGGGCGGCGGCAGACGCGGCGTGGGGATTGTGGTTGTCATTGTGTGGTCGGAGACAGTCTGGGGAGACGTCTGGGGATCATTCTTGGCCGTCATGGCCACATGCTTGAGAGGGAGTGGTGGATGGAGAGTCGGAGATGGATTGGAGATGGAGTTGAGATGCGGCAGCCAAGGCGGAGTGGCCCCGCCAGTTGGCCGATCCTCTTAATTCTGCTAACCATCACTACGATTATACCTAGACACAGGAAACAGTCTAACAGCATACCAATAATTCCATATTATCTATCCTGCAAATTCACTTGGGGTATCTAACCAATGCGCCATCCCAAAACAACAAGACAATCCCACTAATACTCCTTCTCGAATAACTTCTGGATCGGTTTGGCCGCCTACGCTCGTTAGTAAAGTCCAGCAGACAGGAACACTGTGTAACCTACGTCAATAAACCGCTCCAGATCCTGATCCAAGCTGGCCAAGTCCTCCTTGCGCTTGTTGTTCTCCGCAATCAATGCTTGCTTGCGCTTCAACAGCTCCTGTCGTGCCTGTTCCAGCTTCTCTCGTTCTGCGTGTTCGTGGTTGATGCGAGCGATCATCAATTCGTGTTCATCAGACTGCTGGTGCTCGGGATGCAGAGCCAGAAACTCTTCGAGAGGGATCAAGGGGAGGGAGCGATATTTGTGACTATCCTGGTTAGCATCTCCCCCACCATATATTGTCATTGAAGACCACCTACTCGTAGGACTCGCAGGCGGCAATCTCGCCTGTCAAATGTCGCTGTTCATAATACAGGTTCTGAAGCTGAAGATGGAGACGGTCAATCTCCTGGCGGGCCTCTGCAGTGGACTGCTTGGTCTCGCGCACCCGCACGATCGCATCCCGGTTCTGCCCCCGCAGACGAGCCAGAAGAGCAAACAATTGTTTCTGCTCGCGAGAGGCTGCCAGAGCACGCTCTTGGGGGTCATCGGACAGATCAGCCGTGGGGTCGAGGACGGCCAACAGTTTCATGCATTGATCGCGAGTCTCGGCGCTGAGCCCGAGCACGGGCAGCAGCGAGGGATTGGCGACGATATCCCGGATGGCCATGGCGGGTTGTCACAGGATGGATAAATCCGACGGAAAGGCGGAGACGATAGAAGGATAATTTAGTGGAAAAGAGTCGACTGTTTGTTGGTTCGGAGGTGGCTGGTGGCAAGGAAATCAACGCCAACGTGGAGCAGCTGCGGTCGCTGATGGGCTGAACGATAAGGTAGGGCTTATGACAGTAGCCACTGAAAGGTTGGGATGAAGAAGAATGGCGCGTAGACTCAATGAGGTTGAAAGACCAAGCGGAAATGAAAAAGGCCGTTTCAAGCGCCAGTTCAGTGAGTGGTCGATGATTCGGAGACGAAGCAGCCGGAACTAATCTTTTGGATCCTCCCCACTTCATCGGATTCTCTCTCTCTCTCCTCTTCCTCTTTCTTTAGTTCTTCTCCTTCTCCTCTTTCTGACTTCTCCTTTCAACCTCGCCCTTTCTAACTGTACTGGCTGCTGTTGGATTGCCCTCTCCTCTCTTTCGTCTCTCCTTAATTTCTCCATCCTCTCCTCTCCTTGCATATTTATTAGTTTTCTCTTCTTGTACGTATTTTGGTACTCGTTTTCTCCGCCCGGTTCTCCCGATCTTCCCCACCCAAACAACATCCTTTCGCTGTCTGCCCAACCACCACTAACTCTTGCACCCTCTCCAGGATATGTGGAATTGACTTCTACGCTGTGGTTTAACTGTCACTGTACGCCATGGCCTGCTCATCTCAATCTGTCACCATTGAGTCTTATCCGGAGGCCGCGGTGGCCTCCGCCTATGCCACTCCCGGAGAAGACACCGGCCTCCTGAGAGATCGCCGTCGCAGACACTCCTTTCATACGGCTCGCAAGTTGTCCTGCGACTACGATGCGGATGCTGTTTTCCTACGGGTACGCTGCATCCTTGGCTCCACCATCAATACTGTCCCTGACTGACCTCTCCGTAGGTGGAGCTCTTCCTGGCCGAACTCGAACGACGCCTCCACTGGCTCGAACAATACCGCAAGTCCCACATGGATCAGATCGACGCCAGTCTCCGCCGTGGATACGCCACCTTGGAAGCCGTGCGAGATTCTTGCTCCTACGCCTCCGGGGAGCTGATGGGTGGTGGGAAAAAGCGGGCCAAAATCCTGGTCGAGACGCTGGAGGACCGCTACATGGATGCTCTCGCAACAAAGGAGACGCTCGAACAAAAGGCCCAGGCGGGAGTCCGACTGATGGAGTCGTTTCTGGTCGAGCTGGAGTCCCGCGCCCATGCGGTCCGCGACCGGGGGCTCTACGGCACTCTAGATGATGGCTGGAAGGCGATGGACTCGAAGCTGGTGCACGCCCGTGAGGTGGTCGACGAGGGTATGGAACGGGCACGACGGGCGAAAGACGCGCTGCGGGAGAGCATCGACCGAGCTATCCTGCTGGCCCAGGAGCAACGGTTGATCACGTATGCGGATCTCCCGCACCCGTGGCGGGTGAACCCGCATATCCTGCAGGGGTATCGGTTCACACACTCCAAGGTGGAATGCTTGACTTCGGTGTTCACCCCTTCGAATGAGACGTTCAACATCTGGTCCCACCTGATTGGGCTTTTCATCGTCCTGTCGGTGGCCTTTTACTTCTACCCGCTGAATCCCAACTTCCACCTCAGCTCGCGAACGGACATTCTCGTGGCGGCCGTCTTCTTCTTCGCGGCGTGTAAGTGCCTGGTCTGCAGCACACTGTGGCACACGATGAACAGCATCGCCAGCCAGACGCTGATGGAGCGGTTTGCCTGTGTGGACTACACGGGTATTTCGATGCTGGTGGCAGCCTCGATCGTGACGACCGAGTACACGGCTTTCTACTGCGAGCCGGTCTCACGGTGGACTTATATCCTGCTGACCATGTCGCTGGGCATTGGAGGAGTGATCCTGCCGTGGCACCCGACCTTCAACCGGGCGGATATGGCATGGGCGCGCGTGGCCTTTTACGTATCGCTAGCGCTGACGGGATTCGCGCCGTTGGCCCAGCTGACGTACACGCGTGGACTCGCCTGGTGCTTGTATTTCTACGCACCCGTGGTGAAGAGCATCATGGTGTACTTCGTGGGAGCATGTGTGTATGCGTCGCAGGTGCCGGAGCGCTGGCGGCCTGGATTGTTCGATTATGTTGGTGGCAGTCACAACATCTGGCATCTGGCTGTCCTGGGAGGGATCCTGTTCCACTATTGCGCGATGCAGGATCTGTTCGCGGGTGCGTTTCAACGGGCGCAGGGCGAGTGCCCGAACCTGGCCAAGTAGGGGGGAGATGGGTAATAAAAGGGGTGTAGATGGTGTATAGACATAGAAGTACTCTGTAGATGGAGGTTGTATTGTGGATGTCTCATTCTTGTACATACATTTGGGGAGAGAGATGTAGCGGACATAGATTCTTTCCTATACTGTCAATATTTTCCACAACATTGCCAACAATTCTCTCTGTTAGCAACTACTAATACCTCCTCAAGCCCTCACCTATCAACCAGTGCCCGTCTAATCGTGAATAGTTTGGATGACGGCAGTGCAAAACGAGCCAGTCAACCACGGGAGAAGGGCCCATCCATGACATTTGCAGCGACGGGATTGGACGGAAAGTAGTGATACAATGGGTCTGGAGGAAGACGACTAAGAGATAATCGTGGATGACAGTTGGATAAAAGAGATCCTCAGTGAGCACTAGACAGCTACTAACCCCTCCATGTCTTGGTTCACTGAGGGGGCTGAAACAGCCTGATTACTGCTGAACATATATAAACTGAATATCGCCACCACAACCGGCACCTCTCCATTAACACCACACCTCACCACCAACTTACTCACCCCCAAAAGAACCAAAAGATACTACTACTAAAGAGAAAATGTTCCTCGCCTCCCTCCCCCCCAACACCCCCATCACCATCACCATAACCGGCACCAACCCACACACCCCTCCCAGCCTCACCACTACTCTGACCTCACTCTTCGCCTCCGCTCTATCCGACTCTCTCTGCGCCCATACAGAAACCCTCCACCAGCACCATACCACCAATAGTACCATCCACTTAACCTACTGGAGCACAGAAAACTACCAAAAATGGCTTACCTCCCCAGCCGTCTCCGCTTTCTTCTCCTCCCTCAACAACAATGATTCTCCAGAAGCAGCACCAGCAGGAATCTACCACGAAACCCTAACCATCCAACCCTCCCGCATTCAAGGCGCCACGAACCACCCCGTCCCCTCGGGATGTATGCACCTGGGGTCGATAGATCTCAAGCCCGAGTTATCGGGCTATTGGGGGTGTTATCCGGATCGGATTGGGGAGAAGAGTATTAAATCGAAGATTACTAAGGAGGATATCAGTGCTGTTATTGCTGAAAGCAAGACTGATATACAAGAAGGAGGGAAGATCCTCCCAGGGAAACAAACCATCACTCACATCCCCGATAACATCTGCTTCGTCGTCGAAGGACAAGATCACTCTGCTGCATCTGCAGAGGAACGTACCTACTGGGCTGAACACTTCGATTCCCTGTCCCAGGAGTGGGTGGGCCAGGTGCTGAGTGCGGGATTATCGGGGGGTGTGGTTTCCTCTAGGGGATGTTATAATCCTTCTGTGGAGAGTACTATCCCTACCTCTAATTCTACTACTGCTGAGGAGGGGCAGAGGAGGAGGAGGAGGTATCCGTTGACGCTTGGGCGGGATGTACAGTTGCTTTACTTTGTGGATTTGCAGTATATGGAGACGTTGGGAAGGAAGAGTGCGGAACATGTTAAGCTTAGGAAGGCGTTTATGGAGGCGTATGGGCCTGGAGGTGTGCTGTTTGGAGGGGGGCTGAAGTTGTGGGTTGAGACGGCGGTTTTGAGGGATGGGGATTTCTTGGGCGAGTATTGGGGGTGTGTGCAGGGGACGGGGTTGTTGGGTGTTAAGGGGGTGTTGGGGGTTGAGTAACTTTCTATGATATTAGGATGTTATTAGCATGGCATCATATCTATATTGATTATTTTGGGACTGTAGGATATCAAAGTAGTTGGGATAGTTATGGAGGTAGGAGCTGGTGTACACTTGATGATGATGGAGTATAGCAGGCAGTGTCTACTCATCTAATGAAAGTAAGCTTGATTAACCTCTGGTCATTATTGTCTCTGTACCTCTTCGACTATCATAATGACCATGCAATCTCGCTTAATACAGAGAGATGCAGGCTTACGTGGACTTGACCCAAATAACTATACTTAGTAGTAGACATGATCTACGACTGCATACACCATGTCAAATTCTACAATGTCTTCAATTAGAACGAAGATATTCTATCACACACCTACGAAAAGATTGTCTGATGACTACAACCTGCTTCAAGCAGACTCACTGCACAGATTTGAGATATCTCGCATCCATCACCTGTAGTGTAAAACAAGTATCTGTCACGGCTGCGCCATGGAATGCACGCAGATATCCATACTTAGTAGCAATACGTAATCACTGCTGGTCATAATCTCAGCACATGAACAGGTAATATCTATCAGCCAAGATCTTCCAACCCCATCTTCCGCAAGAACACCCACCTCGCGTGTACATCCCGCACAGCATGATCCGTCCTTGCGTCGCTTGACCTCTGCATTACGAGGTGATCAAGTCTCCACAGCTGGGACATACTTTCGCTTCACTGCGTGGGACTGCGCTTTCCATGCCAAGGTGTGCATTGCATCGTGTTTGTCCACGCTACCTGACATCGAGCGAGTCAGAATATCCCGCACTGCTGCGAAACCTGTTTCGAGACGAGGTTCAGCACTGCAGATACCGGAGAGTGTCCGAGAAACAGACCAACCGCTGCAAAGATACGGCCCTCTTCCATAGAACAAGGATAGATGTGACAACATGCATATTCTTGTTTTCACCCCGTCATTAACCGCGCCACAGAGGTGACGTTGCTGCTGCCACTCGCCTCGGAGATGTAAGTGTAGATCTCAACGCCTCGACGCCACGTCCATCCCTCGCTGATTGCCTTCGGTTGCCTTGGCCTTGCTCGGGTCTGGCGGTGGGATGCTGCCGTTATTGCCATGTGGATTTGGTAGCCTCGGGATAGTTAACCCAGATAATGGGAACCATAAGGCTGATCGCGGCATATTTCAGTCTATAGATTCTGTGGTTGCAAATATATGCAATGTTAGAGGCTATTGCTGGCCAACTTACTAGATCATGCTGTCTACGAAGATCCTATGCAAGAAGCGCAATTGAGACAAAAAAGAATACTCTTGTGATGAACATGATCCTCGTATAAGCCACCATGTTGGGTTCCCCACGAGGATCACGAACAGGTGTATAGTATATCCACTTTACGCAGGGATCACCCGGAAGCGAAGGCTTAAGCTTCCATGTGCCGTGTTCTTAGCCGATTGCTATGCCGTTTTCCTTGTCAGCTGGTCTTCTGTTACTGCTATTGGCCTTGGTGCTCTTCCTGCTGTTCCACTTCATCACATCTGGTCATTCTGCTGGTTCATGCAGGCGTCCGCTGCACTCCTCGCTTCGTTCAGGCGATGTTTCAGCTATCAGCTGCGTCGAACCCTAGACAGTTCCACTTCAGCAGCATGATCACACGCCAGATCTCCACGCATGAGCTGTGCATCACCTGGAGGGATAAGCGCTTCTCAACCACACATTTTGTACTCCCTCAAGACCTACAGGCCTCAGTTGGCTTGTTCACTATCAGTAACCCTCCTCCCAAGCAGCACATCTTGAATATCATCACAGGACTACAATTATAATCACATTAGCGGCAATAATGGCAACCAATACCCAAGCTCGTGCTAACTTGAATCAGCTCGTAACGCTTGGTGCACAAGCAAGGACCATCAGTGTCCCACCTGCTATGCAGAGATGAGCTTTCTCGACGATATGTGCTCGTCTAGTTTGCTGAAAGCAGCCATAGCAGACGCATTTTCACATCGTATTAGCGGGTTTCAAGATCCCACTACTGAAGGACCACAGAACCGACCTCGTACTTAGATTCTGACCGCACATTTAGTCGCAGTCGATGGCAAACACTAGTCCTCCGTCGCAGACTTTGTTGCCTTACCAAATATTGGGCAACAGCAATGTTTCAACTTTCTGGCATCAAACGTCTTTCCTCAGTCTCGGCTGTTTTGGGCCTTGGCGAATATAGTAGACTGATATGAACCTGTTCGTACCAACATTTGTCACATATCCTGGAGCCATGCGTGCATGATAGAGACACGCCAACGCCATATCATGGCAATGCACTTACGCGCATGTATAAACGCAAATGACTCATTCCGTGTTGCGGCTTGAGCCGACATCCAAAGGCCCAGCCTCGTGTAGCACTCCGGCCGAGCATACCTTGCTTAGCGACATAATCCAGGGATTTGACGGGAGCAATACGAATTTGTAGCAAATCCCGAAGGCCGAAAGGGTGTATGTCGCTTCCGTGTAACGCTCAGAGACTACTAGTTTTATGGTACCTGAGAACTAGTCAGGGGACCCGTAGCTTCCGAAGAGCTCCTGCGTAAAGGGTCCTAGTTTGGACGTATCGCTCGGTGAGGAGGATTTGACGCGGATCCCTGCCGAGGTCGTCCATGCCCGAGCATACCTCGAAAAAAAGGGAGAGAGAAAAAGCAACGGTCCTTGGCTTGTTGACGAATGCCAACTGAATGACGGAGAACGCCGGACCACCGCCATTCACATTTCCGATGAAGGCCTCATCAGCTGCTAGCGTCACCTCGTTCCTGCAATCCTGCTAGTTGACGTAACTAACTTCTGGCGGGTGTTTCAGCTGTCCTGCGCGTGAATGACGACTGCTTGTCATGCTAATTTTGTGGCGGCCGGAAGGGGCTGTACAGGGAAAAGAGTTACGCCGAAGAACAGGGGGTAACATAGGGGAGGGAACTCTCAATTCCCCGGAATTTCCGTCAACTTGTTTCATAGTTTCATCACACTATGCCTTAGGCTTCAGCTGAAGGGAGGATCAGCGACGTGCAGTTGCGGCGAAGATCTTTGCCGCTTTGGCTGCGAACACCAGATCTCACAGCCTGCGCAAGACACTAGGTCAAGGGCGCAGTTAGCTTGGATTCCTACGAATCTCTCTTCTTCTGGTCCCGTAATTTTAAGGCTCGGCCGCTGCCATAGTTCGGCTCGGTTCGAGACATGGCAGCTCTGACCAGCCAGTCCACGCGGAAAGGCATGCTTGGCTGGTCCGGTTTGATTAATCTCTTATTTCTTTGCTTTTTGTTCGTGGTTTTATAACCTTGTCACTTACTTTTCGAAAAGGGCTGGTGTTGGACGAGGCCATGGATCTTTGAATGAAGCAAATGAAGCCATCCTTGGACTCGGTTAGCTCTAGTGAGTACCTGCTATCCATGCCGGACAGCCAGCCAAGGGTGGTCCATGCGGGTTTGCGCACCGGCTTTCTTACCGAATAGAAGCAGCGATGTGAAAGATAAGGTTGCTGGAGCTAGGAGCTTGGACCAAGTGTGCCTTGCAGGCGCGCAGTGAAACCAACCAACCCGTGTCCGCGACCAGGGGAAAAGAAAAGTAAAAAATTATTGACAGTATTATTTACTCGGCTCTTCAATAAATTCGTATCCTCACCCAGTCTCGCGGCCGAGCCCGGTTGAACTCGCATTACCCGGAATGCAGGTCCGTTTTCAGGCCGTGTGAATCAATAGCACTGGAGGTGTTTCCTGATGGATACCGTCCCCCGCGGAATGGCGTGGAGACTGACCGTTTCTGGGTCATAATCTGCCAGCGGAGAAGCCCGAGCCCGCAAGGGCGCTGGCATATTCGGGGGGAGCGAAAAATAAATCAGAACGGCATCAGTCGGCGTTGTCTGTAGATAGTAGGAGACAATAGCGCAACGCTTTGTGAGTGAGACCTCTGGAGAAGCCCCTTTTCGGAATGCTTTCTCCGAGGATCCCTGAGATGGCCAACCGCCGTTCACTCCTCCATTGCTCCGTTAGCCGTTCATAGTCACTTTAGCTTGTGCAACGGACCCGGCGTTCTGGTAAGCCATGCGAAGGAGGCAGCCGGACTTACACCAACTCGGCGAATCTAACGTTAGTTGCCAAATAGGAATGATTAGGTCCGTGGATTGACGCAGGGTACTTTCGCCGCTACTCCGTAGTTTGCCATTATTTACGGTAGTGCCATCACGATCCGTGATTGACCAGGCCAAATTTAGAAAGCGACAATTGCTTTTGGGGGGCGCATCCTCATTTCTTATCGCGCGGGCGTGGATATCCCCTTTTTTGACTGGTCTGAAGGCCAGGAAAAAGCAAATCTGACAGAGCACTGGCCAGCAGCAATCTTTTAAGGAGAACGAGGCTTGGCTTAGCATGCTCCTTTTCAGCAAGTACATAGTTGATCGTTTGATTAAAGGGACAACCCCTCAATCAAGCTGACCGAGGTCAGCAGTGCCGGCGGGCTGTGACAAGCAGGTATGTGAACGCCTCCGGATAAAGATCGGGGGTTGTTCAATAATCCCTGTTGAAGCTCTGCTAATTTTGGACTTTTGTCGACAGGGCGAAGGGAAACAGCAAAACCGATGTTAACGTCCTTTGATGGAGCGAGGACTGCTCTCGTATTGTAATAATGGTTGAAGGAATGGGGTGAGGCTTTCCATAGCCAGTTCATCATGGCCTTTGCTGCCCAACTTGGAGTTTTGTATGCTGTTGAAAGATGACATTGTCACCTGCAGCTTTCGTAGTGACTGCCACTGAATGCAATAATGCCGTTGATTCTTCGGAGACCGCAGAAACCGTTAGTGGATAGTGTCGCCAATCCTAGCTGAATACAGTAAGAACCAAGGAACCTGAAAAGCAAAAGGAATTATCGAGATGCAGAAGCGTGGGTTAGAGAAAACGAAGCCCAAAGCCCGTCTATCCCCTGGGGCAGTGCGTGATCGCTTGGATGGGATCGACCACGTTTTGTCCACATCGGTGAGGTCTCAGGCGATCCTTCAAACGGTCTGCCTTCGATCCTTTCTTCGTTTGGCTGCTCACTCCCCCCCATCTCTTTTCCGAGAAAGGATGGGTCTTGACCATGACATAGCGCGAGTGCGAAAAGGGAGTAGGCTGGCGGCCAAAGGGGGATCGGGGGCAGTGGTCTAGATTTCTGGCAAGCTTTCAATCGTGGGCAGAGCAAGCTGATTTGGGCGTTTCAGCCCTCAAAGCCCCTATCCGATGACGACTGCCGTTGAACATCCGCTATGACCAGTTTGGTTTGGTAGTGGACTTTAGACCCAAGACGCATACCGAATGACCGGTTATGGTGTTTCTCGGCTCATGTGCCCGATGTAGGCCATGCTGATGATCGTTCATGGGTTCCCCAGAATGTCCTTACTGTCTCCAATGGTTCATGAACCGGGCCTTGGGTCACACATTTCACCCTAGTGCTTACCCTGGCAATCATCGCCTCCAATTTTCTAGGGATTGGGGTGAATGTGACTAAATTCGTCTATCGGGTCAATGGGCTGATTCTCGGCAAACCCTAGATCGAGGATGTGCAGCTATCCGAACTTGCAGGGCAGAGTCTCATCTCGATCAGTGGCTGATCTTGACTAGACAGCCCAACCGTTCCTTGAAAGTAGCCTAGTTAGTCAGAGATACACTACTCCGAGGCACTATCCCACCGAAGATCTTTATCTGCCTGTGTCACTTACTGGCTTCTTCCTACCATTTCCCTTCACACTCCGGACCCTTTTTCGGATTTTCCAATCTCATCGTTTCCCTCCTCGTCTGTGGCAGTCCAGCTTTTTTTTGGGTGCTCCCAAGGCATCTACTTATTCTTGTATCACATTCTCGGTTTCAGTCGTCAGCAACAGCGAGGCTTGGAATATATCCGGGGCCGTTGAAAGGTATATAGGGACAGGTCTCTCCTCGCCGTTTGGTCAGAACTCACCAACGAATCCAAAGCCAAACAAGCCTTCTCATCCACTCAAGTTTTCCATCTGCGTCCAAGAGACTTGTCTCTTCATACCCAATCAAAGTCCATCACGCACGATCGTCTGTCCAAACTCTCTCAAAATCTTTCCACACAAGCTCTTCCTCTGAGTTCACGGGACTATTATCCAAACTTCATCAATCATGTCTGGAAACGCTCATACCTCCAAGTAAGCTTCTACCTTTCACCTCTTCAGATCCTGTTGATACTCACACACTTGCAGGTCCGCCAACGGCATGGGCAGCAGCCTCAGTGCAGGAAACCTGAGTCACATCCCGGATGGCAGCAGCGGCAGCATGGAACGCTTTTCGCAGTCGTCCGCGGCGGAAGCACCTTACTATGCCCGGGCACGAATGGGAGAACGCTCTGATCATGTGTCGCGTCTCTCAAGCCAGCTCGACGCGACAGAACAGAACTTGAACCAATTATCTAAAATCAAAAAAAAAAAAAAAAAAAAAAAAAAAAAAAAAAAGAAAAAGGAAAGAAAAGGCAAAATACAAACGCGAAAGAATAAAAGCGCTATGAGAGACGACCTATTTTGCGAGTCGCTTTGAGGAGACTGGGAAGCAGACGATATGCTGCCTGGGTTGCGGGGAAACGGGCAGGCGGAAGTTGAAGGTGGAAATGGAGGACGACGAAGACAAAACGACCAGTTTGGCCAGGCAGGCGCTATGCCCAAACAGGAGCCACTTGCTCCAACGCTGGACCGGAAAGAGGAAGGGAAAGTTGATATAGAGGTCCTATAGATACCAGCTGGCGGCGTAACACGCGCCGCCGTCTATCCTTGACAATGCAGATACCCAGTCTCCTATGTTTTAATCACTCATTTTATCCAATTTATCGCACAGATATTGCATGATTCAACATACTGAAGTGTGTCAATAACCAAGTAAACGTAAAGTTATGTGGCATCTAAATTATCGCTGGATAAAACTAGGCATTTGCTCTATATGGAAATGGCAATGTGGGCCAACATGAGAAAGATGGGAAGCAACAATCTAGAAAAAAAAGTCTAACAAAAAACCCCACTTCAAAAATGTCTATAAAGATAGTAAATCAAGTGAATGATCAGCATTGTAGGATGATTCCTTGCAGGGTCCTCAGTGCATTAATTCCATCACATATTGGGCCACTTCTTCATATTTGGTACTTGGGAACTCGTGGCCTGCGTTGAAGAATTTGAAGCTTGCATGCCCTTGAAGTGCCGACGTTGCATCAGGGACAAGCTCATTCTTGACGATGACAGTATCATGGTCCCCGCACATGATGAGTACCTTATCACTCGGGAGACCATTTAAACGCTGTTCCTCGATCGGGAGGTCCTTTTGTGTCGATAGGTATCTTCCAAGACGTTCCCAAGTCTCGCGCTGGCGTTGCTGCAGAATCGGTCCATGTCGCATACTGGACATGAAAGCATGCACGAACCCAGCATGCTCACCCACTTGCCATTGGACAGCACTGGGAACATTGACATGAGAGTACGTCCGAGATAGCCGCTGGACTTGTGCCGCACCCTGTGTTGGCAGCTCCTCGGCGAGCGCATCCTCAGCGGTAAGCTTACGGGTCTTCGACTTCGGGGTCGTCAGCGGGCCTGCGCGGAGGCGGCGTCCAACCAGGAAGCCAAGCACACGTTCCGGAACAAGACCGCGGGAGTAGAGGAGACGTGACTGGAAGCTGATCTGGGAGTCACGGATCAAGCCTGCGGGAGCAAGAAGCACCAGCGAAGAGAGAAACTGAGGGAAATATGCTGCAAAAGAAGCAGCTATGCCACCACCCAGTGAGTAACCCACGAGGCAGAATCTACCGGAGCCGGCTCCAGTCCAAGACAGTGACGATGAGCTTAAAGCGAGAAGGATTTGGGTGGCGAACAGTCTGTTGTCCTGTGGAATGTCAGACGGGCAGTCAGAGTAGCCTCTGCCGAACCTATTCAGGCCTGTTAGTGATCATTCCTCATCATCGTAAGGCGGGTCACCTACAGGTCAAACAGCATGACCCGGCAGCCCCGGTCAACCAAGGCATGGGCCAGACCCCCAAGTGCAATACACGGAGTGGTTATCCCGTGAACTAGGAGAACCTTAGGTCCATCTTCTGGGCCCCATTCATACACACGGATAGATCCATACGGCGTAGAGACATCCCGGGCTCCCGGGAGTACGTCCGTGGGCAGCGGAAGCTCACGGTTCACTGAATCGGACACGGACAGGACTTGCTTGCGCGGAGACTCAAGCACTGTGCTCTCCTGTTGTGGGTCTGAAAGCAGTGATCGAAACAAGAGGCCCAAGGTGAACGAGGCCCCTGTGACGGCGAGCAGGGGAAGTTGGCTTCGGCTGGTCCCCAGCGAATCGGAGAAGGATTCGATAGTCTGGCTGTACCATGCCATGTTCTATCGTCTATTGTGACTGTTTATTGTATGCTCTTTAGTCTACACGAGAAACGCGGAAGAAAGTAAATGGATGCAAGCCAGATTAATCCTGACCGGTGAAACAGACGAACGAGGGGGAAGCGACCGGCGACGTTGGGCGGTTGGCCTGAGGATGCACCATCTCCAGTTGGGAAAAGTCATCCGATAAGCGATAAGCGGTTGATAAGAAATTGCCGAGGCTCATGACTAGTTAGGCATCACAGGAAATACCATTGTGTCCTCTTCCTAGTTAGTTAACTAGTTAGTTTAGATTAATCATATCCCTCACCTTCGTTTTCCATGATCTTGACCTGTCTACCACATGGCACAATAACGGACAGTGGAACATGCGAGTTTTGTCTGCTAGGGAATTTTGTACGGCTGGTAAGTAGTTTTGAGCAAAACGGTACTAGTATATATTTCTACTTGCTTCATTGAAACATTGTCATGGCAGTCTGCTCAACCACCACACTACTATACTAGGTACTATCGATTATTCTGAACTTGACAGAGTACTAAAACTCTCGATATCCGATATGCACACCGAGGGCATTGTATACCTGCCGGAACAGAAACACGAAATCTTCTTGTGGCTAGCGGAGATACTCCTCAACCGACATTATATGTCACTTTACTCATACTATGCAGACAAAGGCCTTGTCTGAGTAGCAAGACCCCTGTTATAGGTTTAAATGTCAAGGCAGTCGCTGCATGATCAATCCAAAGAGGATACTATTCTTGGCATCTACGCCATGTATGTCGCGGAGAATCACTCCGCGCCCTCCTCAAATTCAAGCCGGCTAAATAGCAACCGTTGGATCTTGTTGGCTTGCACGCCTCCGAACGTAATCGGGAAGCGATCTGCAAGGTACAGCGCCATATCGTGGCTTCCGTCGGCTTTGTCGGATGTCTGTGTGTGAGCTCACTACAGTGGTTCGATTTACAGGTGACTCGGCTCAGTATTACCCCGTTTAGGTACGAAACCAGGCAAATGAAAGGATGATGGCGCCTGGGAAAACACCTTACGTTATGAACAAATGGAAATTCGATATAAAATAATTGTGGTGAAACATTAATCAGTCGGAGATGCTAACCGCCCTGTCTGAAGACGGTAAGGCGGGCTCTACCGGGAGCAAAGACCAAAAATATTTCTTGGTTTGACGTTGATAACCCCATCCAAGTCTACTATTTCCGGCTTGGATAGATCAATTTCAGCCTAGCCACCTGCATGAATCCGAATCATTTTGGCACCCACTCGAGCTGTCATTGATGGGATGTAGCACCCCGCATTCCGAGATCGACAAGGCTAAAAGAGGGACCCTGGAAATTAATCAATCCTTCATCAGGATTTGAGATGAATCGGAGTTGGCTGTTACCCAAACAACGCCACACGCTGCCACATCTTCATTAACTCAGCGGCTACATGGGACGCCGTTGTCTCCGTATTTCCCAAATGGGACTGCGAATGACCTTTGTTAATCGACGCGGCTAATTGATTACAGGGTTTTTGATTTGAAGATACTCTAAGTATCGGAGAAGAAAATTAGCATCAGAGTGAACTGCACGATCGCTGCCATTTGCTAGTATTGGGTATAATACTTTGCAAGATACCCTAGAGCATCGCCTCGGGCAAGGCTCCTGCACCCGAGCAAAGGGCTCCAAAACCTGGCTATCGCAGAGCTTCACTAAGTTGGCCTGTGAGGCAGATTCTCTCTACATGCATGGCTTTGGATGGGCCACACATGACATAGACAGCCTTCATTGGAAGACCCCAGTGCTTAATTACAAGCAGGGAACAGAAACAACTCGGAGGGCCCTCCGTGAATCCCTGAAACTCCATGAACCAATAAGGCACAGCGGTAGCCAAGCAGCCTGATATACTCCATCCTGGTGATAGAATCTGGGCCCACTCTCGGACACACCTCAATACCCAGAGCCCTCTTTCTGCAACACAGCACTCTATTATCGTGCGTTCTTCATTTCACGGCACATAAAGCCTTGCCTAATTTGAAACATCGACGGACTGACGGTCCGCTGCACCGGCAAAAATGGGAGACCCTATTCTTCCGGATCACAAGAGGGTATGAGACCGAATGCTGGCTGGGATGTTATAAATGGGGAGGTTATCCCGCTGTACAGCTTGGAAATCACATCTGCCGGACAGACAACAGTATCACTGAAAGAAGGAGACGACTCGAGTCTTATACAATCTCATTGCAATGCATCAACGCGCCCTTCTCTTTTCGGCCCTGCTGACGGCCGTTCGTGCCCAGCAAGCCGGAACGCTCACGGAGGAAGTCCATCCTTCGTTGACCTGGCAGAAGTGCACTTCTGAAGGCAGCTGCACGGAACAGAGTGGCTCGGTTGTCATCGACTCAAACTGGCGCTGGACCCATTCTGTCGATGGTAGCACCAATTGCTACACTGGCAACACCGTGAGTTTGATTGGCATCTATGTGCTGCACTGGCTGACGCACATCACAGTGGGATTCAACTCTCTGCCCTGACGATGAAACATGTGCGACCAACTGCGCCCTGGACGGAGCAGACTACGAGTCCACCTATGGTATCACCACTGACGGTGATTCATTGACACTGAAATTTGTCACTGGTTCCAATGTTGGCTCGCGTGTGTATCTCATGGACACGAGTGACGAGAAATACCAGACGTTCGACTTGCTTGACGCAGAGTTCACTTTCGACGTCGATGTGTCTAACCTCCCATGTGGATTGAATGGCGCGCTGTACTTCACTGCAATGGACGCCGATGGTGGCACCTCAAGGTACCCTGCAAACAAGGCCGGAGCCAAGTACGGAACAGGATACTGTGACTCCCAATGTCCGCGAGACCTAAAGTTCATCAACGGAGAAGTAAGTAGTCCTTGAAAACCTCCTCAAAGCTTGAATGCTGACCGGAACCAGGCCAACGTCGATGGCTGGGAACCTTCTAGCAACAATGACAACACTGGTACTGGTAATCACGGTTCCTGCTGTCCTGAAATGGATATCTGGGAAGCCAATAAGATCTCGACCGCAGTGACACCCCATCCCTGTGACAGTAGCAACCAGACCATGTGTGAGGGTAACAACTGCGGTGGAACCTACTCGGATGACCGCTACGGAGGTACGAATATCTAGATAAAAGCTCGAGCTGGATGTTTCGGCTAATCCAATCACAGGAACCTGCGACCCTGACGGCTGCGACTTCAATCCCTATCGCATGGGCAACGACACTTTTTACGGTGCTGGCAAGATCGTTGACACCGGATCCAAGATGACCGTTGTGACCCAGTTCATCACTGATGGCTCCAGCTCCCTCAGCGAGATCAAGCGTTACTACGTGCAGAACGGAAACGTTATTGCGAACGCCGAGTCCAGCATCTCTGGAGTGACTGGAAACTCGATCACAACGGACTTCTGCACTGCGCAGAAGAAGGCCTTTGGCGACGACGATGTGTTCGCTGCGCACAATGGACTTGCTGGGATCAGTGATGCCATGTCTTCGATGGTTCTCATCTTGAGCTTGTGGGATGATTACTATTCTAGCATGGAGTGGCTTGACAGTAACTATCCCGAGAACGCTACCGCTACCGACCCAGGTGTTGCACGCGGAACATGCGACTCAAAATCGGGCCTTCCTGCGACAGTCGAGGGGGCGCACCCTGATTCTTCGGTGACTTTTTCGAACATCAAGTTCGGTCCCATCAACTCGACCTTCAGCGCTTCCGCATAAGCTGAAGCGCTGGGCTCAAAGCCTCAACTGCACCACCATGCCGGACATGACAGGACAGGTTCCTGAAATGGATATGGGAGGGTTAAGGCTTGTGAATAGTCCGAAAAGTGGCTACTGCTTTTGTATACCGGGCTGCCTTCATTTATTTTTCGTTCACTCCAGATTGATTGATGCAGACTTTGTTTCTCGTGTTTTTCCAATTCATGTTGAGAATGTTGTACTTCACTTCACATTCGCTTCCTTTCTGTTTTGAGTCCACTCAAACCAAGATACAGTTGTTCTTCGTTAGTCCTGACCTAATCAGCCCTGCGTAGATAGCAACCTGATAAAGTAGCCTTAAGCGTAAACTCAATGGCCAACCGACCCCGGAAGATCCGTCGGCCCGCTCACTCCGAGACTGATCGGCTCCGCCAGCCTGCAGCTGCAAGCTCCGCCGGTCAAAAAACTGCGGCATAAGTTCGCCCTCGTGCAATTGCTCACTCCCCGCAATGTTCGACACCGTCTGCACCCTTCCGCTATCAGCGGACCTGTTCTCCCAGGCCCTGCACCCCAAGGAGCCCGTTGTGTCCGTGGGTCTCTCCTCCGGCCACGTCCAAACTTTCCGACTCCCCACCGACGAAGCGGCCAGCGACGATGACGAGACGTCGAATGCCTCGTCACGCAATGGCAGAGGACACATTGATACAATGTGGCGGACGAGACGCCACAAGGGTAGCTGTCGGTGCTTGACGTTCGGGATTGATGGCGAGACGCTCTACTCGGCCGGAACGGACGGACTGATCAAGGCCGCGAAGGCGGAGACGGGTGTTGTAGAAAACAAGATCGCTATTCCCACGATGAAGAATGGGTAGGATATGAATTCCATTGCATATGTGGCTGGATGGGGACTCAATGGCTGATTATATCTGCTTTTAGATCCATCGATGCTCCCACTATCGTCCATGCGCTTTCCCCTCAGACTCTCCTTCTTGCGACCGATTCCAGCGCTCTCCACCTCTACGATCTCCGCATACCCTACTCCAAGGTTTCGGCAAAGCCTGAACAATCTCATCACCCTCATGACGACTACGTTTCGTCTCTTACGCCTCTTCCGGCGTCCGAGACCAGCACCTCCGGGTTCAGCAAGCAATGGGTGACGACAGGTGGAACGACCTTGGCAGTTACGGATCTGCGACGGGGTGTGCTTGTTCGCAGTGAGGATCAGGAGGAGGAGTTGATCAGTTCGACGTATATTGGCGGGCTGGCAGCCAGTGGCACGAGTCGCGGCGAGAAGGTGCTTGTGGGAGGTTCTAGCGGTGTTCTTACGCTCTGGGAGAAGGGCGCGTGGGATGACCAGGACGAGCGGATCTATGTGGAGCGTGGAGATGGTGGTGGAGAGTCCCTCGAGACCATGGCTGTTCTGCCGGATGAATTGGGCAAGGGCAAGGTGGTCGCTGTCGGCCTCGGCAGTGGTAAAGTCAAGTTCGTGCGGATCGGCCCTAACAAGGTCGCCTCGGAGGTTATGCATGATGAGACCGAGGGCGTGGTTGGCCTGGGCTTTGACGTTGAGGGGCGCATGGTTACTGGTGGTGGACAGGTGGTGAAGGTTTGGCACGAGGCTGTTGTTGGTGCTGATAGATACGGGGCAATGCCGGGAGAGAAGCGCATGTATGGCGACAGTGACGATAGCGATGAAGGTGATGACAGTGATGACGACTCGGATGACAGCGACACCGGCGGCCGCCAGGACAAGGCACAGAACAAGCGCAAGAAGACGAAAGCCAAGGGCAAGGGTGGACAGCAAATCATGGCTTTCGCTGACTTGGATTAACTGGAATCGAATGTGGTTTATTGATACCCAAAGCGGGAGGTTATGCATAGCATTGGTGTCGGGAGAACAAAACTGGGAGTGTGCTTTGCAAATACGTACTCAATGATGCTAATATCTCTAGATGATCAGCCATTAGTGTGACCCAGCTTATCTGAATAGTGTGTCGCATCGTAGCCGAGCAGAACTAGTGTATCTCGCAATATTGCTCCAATCGCATGAAATCCAGGCACAAAGAACTGCGGTTGCACACAGCCTTGTCGGCTTCTAGTTCAAGGCTAGCAGCTTCAGCTGTCCAGGATTAGTAGCTGTATTAGACTGTCTTGGCAGCAGGGGAAAGCAACATAAAGAATGATAATAAGCGCCAACCAGCCCATAAACCATCTCACATAAGCCATTGTACCCCATGCCCTTCCATCACCATCATACATCACTCCACCGCAATGCCAGGAACCATCCTCCTCACCGGAGCCAACAGCTCTCTTGCCATCCCAGCAGTCCATCACTTCCTCACTAACTACCCAGACTACACTCTCGTCCTCACCGTCCGCAACCCTTCCACTTCGGACCCCAACACCAAGCGTCTCAACGACACCATCACGCCCTTTTCCAATCCAAGCACCTCAATCCGGAAACTAGACCTCTCCAACCTCACCGAGGTGACCACATTCGCGCAGACCCTAGCCACCGAAATCACTAATGGCACAATCCCCCCACTAGCTAGCATCATCTGCAACGCATACTACTGGAACCTAGCTAGCGAGGTCGAAACAACTGCCGATGAACTGGATAAGACCTTTCAGGTGAACCATATTGCTCACGCCTCGCTAGTACTGCGTCTGCTAGGTTCATTCGGATCGAACTCTGGACGAGTTATTCTCTTCGGTAGTGATGCTCATTGGCCCGGTAAGAATGGATTGGAGAAGTATCCGCCTACCATTCCAGAGGATCTGGACGTGCTGGTGAAACCGATCAAGAAGGCGGACGAAGATATTAGGGGGAAGGGGTTCTATCAGTATGCGGTGTCGAAGCTGGCGATTATCATGTGGATGTATGCGTTGAACGGGCAGTTAATTCAGGTATTATCTTGCTTCCTTGCAGTCTTCCGGTCCCAGTATACTGACATTGGGTCTACATCAGGACGACAATCTAAAGCACATCAAGGTTGTAGCTATCAATCCAGGCAACCTGAGTGATTCTCGCGCGCTGCGCACCAACACGCCGCTAATTCTTAGGATCATCTCCCGTCTCATAATCCAGCCACTGCGGCCGCTGTTGAGACTGCTTGACCCGACTATGCGCACGGCTACGGAGGCCGGGGAGGATGTGGTCGAGTTGGCTGTGAGTGAGAAATATGCGGGGGAGGCGGGGTACTTCACTCTTCTGAAAAAGGACGAGAGTTCTCCTGAGAGTCAGGATGGGGAGAAACAGGGCAAGATCTGGAAGAAGACGTTAGAGTGGGCGCAGGTCAGCCCTAAGGATACGGTGTTGAAGCTCGACAAGGGGGGTTTGCCAATGTAGGGTAACTACACACTGTACCATAATTATTACAGACACCAAATAATTACAACCGCTTTGGTTTATTTGATCACCGAGTATTGTAAACACTGAAGTCAATCGCATATCTGTTCATAGTATAGTATCGGCATGAACAACAACCAACTGCCGAGCCCCTCCACGGGCGACCCACGGCAAAGGCCTTTGCCCCAATAACTTCATGACGTTTGCTCCGGATCGGTGGGGTGTGGGGGATTATTCATGATGATCAAGCTTCGTCGGCTGTTCGGGTTCCTAGAAGTCCAATTCATGGGTCGATCTAGGCAAAGATATATACCGATCCTGATTCTCAGTTGAGTTTCCCTCCCCCGCTATCCTCATCCCTTCCCCTCATCCACAACTCCAAATATCACCATCACCACCACAACCACCATGGACTCCTTCGAATACAACGCCAACCCCGGCCGAGTCATTTTCGGCAGCGGCACATTGAAGAAGCTCCCCGACGAGCTTGCCCGCCAGAATCTCAAAGCACCTCTCCTCCTCTCGACCCCGCAGCAAGTCTCCCAAGCCGAGAATGTCAAGACCGTCCTGAACGGCCAAGTGGCCGGCATCTTCACCGAAGCCACCATGCACACTCCCACCCACATCACCGACAAGGCATTGGAATACGCCAAAGCCCAGAGCGCCGACTGCGTCGTCTCCATCGGCGGCGGTAGCACCATCGGCCTGGGCAAAGCCATCAGCATCCGCACAGGACTGCCGCACATCTGTATCCCGACCACCTACGCAGGCAGTGAAATGACCCCGATTCTGGGTGAAACAGCCGATGGATTGAAGAAGACTCGCTCCGACCCGAAGATCCTCCCGGGGACTGTGATCTACGATGTGGACCTGACTATGACTTTACCGGTGGCCATGAGTGCGACGAGCGGTGTCAATGCCATCGCGCATGCGGGTTAGTCCTCCCCAGTACCCTCCCCCAAAACCGTCAAACTAACACAATCGACCACCCAACAGTGGAAGCCCTCTACGCGCGCAACACCAACCCCGTAATCAACCTCATGGCCCTAGAAGGTACCCGGGCCCTCGCCTCCTCCCTCCCCGAAATCGTCCAGAACCCCAGCTCGCCCTCCGCCCGCTCCTCCGCCCAATATGGTGCCTGGCTCTGCGGTACCTGTCTCGGCAGCGTAGGCATGTCTATCCACCACAAGCTCTGCCACACGCTCGGCGGAAGCTTCAACCTGCCCCATGCGGAGACGCATACGGCGGTGCTCCCGCACGCTATCTCCTACAATGCGCCGAAGATCCCCGAGGCGATGAAGAAGTTGGCCGAGGCGCTGCCGGAGAGTAACGGGGATGCGATCCACGGGCTGAATGTGCTGTTGGAGAAGTTGCAGGTTAAGCGTGGATTGAAGGACTTTGGTATGAAGGAGGAGGATATTGATAAGGCGGCGGATATTGCGGTTAGTAACCCCTACTGGAACCCTAGGGAGATTGAGCGTGAGCCGATCCGGGAGTTGATTCGGAGAGTGTGGGCTGGGGAGCCGGCGAGGGCGGATTTGTAGATTAGATTCCTTAAGAGAGGGTTGCATGTAAATAGGTAGTAGTGTGTAGAGTTCAACTCTATATGTGAATCATGAATAGTACATTTATGTAACACACTTTCCACTGAACTAAAACCTCTACACTTCTACATACATAGCAAAGTAAAATATGGCACCATAACCTACAAACCTACTCACCTCCGTAATCCATCCTACCGCGATTGGCCCTCACCGTTCGCGAGCGGACGGATGGCGGGGTGAAAGTGGGGTGGAAGTTTTGCCCGCCAGAAATGAAAATCAACTCCGAACTAATTTTGCAACCCATCCCACTTTCCTCACCCCTCAATCCAACTCTACACCAACAACACATACACATTCTAGCCTCCCCCCACCACCATGGGCGCCGATATGGAGGCCGCCCCGGTCCTCTCCACCCCGGACGACCGCATCCTCGAAGAAGCAGCAGCTGTCCCGAACCGCAGCGGTCCGGTCTCCGACGAAGAAATCGCCATCACATATGACATTGAACGCACGCTGAAGGAGATCCGCCAGGCGCGGTATAAGCGCATCGCGCTGCAGTTTCCGGATGATATGCTCCCGGATGCGCCGAGGGTGTTTCAGCTTTTGAGTCGGGGGTTGGATTCTACTACTACGACGACGCGAGAGGGTGCTCGTGGGCAGAGTGCGGAGACGGAGGAAGAAGGGAAGGATCTGGCTGAGTCGGTGGCTCAGTTGAAGGTGGATGAGGCTGAGCCTGCGCCTAGGCTGTATATCCTGGCCGATACGTCCTACGGAACTTGCTGCGTGGATGAGGTGGCGGCGGAGCATGTGGATGCTGATGTGGTCGTGCATTACGGCCGGTCGTGTTTGTCACCGACGGCGAGACTTCCTGTGATTTATGTGTTTACGCATAAGGAGCTGGCGTTGGAGAAGGTGGTGCGTGCGTTCAAGGAGACGTATGCGGAATTGGATACGAAGGTTGTTTTGGCCGCTGATGTGACTTATTGTGATCATGTCCCTGCGCTGTATGAGGCTTTGGTGAAGGAGGGGTATACGAATTTGTTTGCGACGGAGGTGCTTCATGACCCTTCGTCGGCTATTCCGAACCGGACGGTGCCGGAGACGGTGCGTGAGAGCCCTGAGTCTCTGGCTGAGTGGCAGCTTTTCCATATTTCGGATCCGCCTACGGCGCTGCTGCTTACCCTTGCTTCTCGCGTGGCGGCTATCTATATCTATCCTACGGATAAGCCGGGCCAGGATGTTAAGCCCCTGCCTGCGTCTACGGCTGCTGCCTTGCGTCGTCGCTATGCTATCCTGACGTCCTTGAATACCGCCCCGATCTTTGGTATCCTGGTCAACACGTTGAGTGTGAAGAATTACCTGCATATTGTGGATCATGTTCGGGAGAGGATTGCAGCAGCCGGGAAGAAGAGTTATCTGTTTGTGGTGGGCAAGCTGAATGCGGCCAAGGTGGCTAACTTCAGTGAGATTGGTGGCTGGGTGGTCATCGGGTGCTGGGAAAGCTCGCTCGTTGATAGTCGCGATTTCTGGAAGCCGGTTATCACGCCGTTTGAGTTGGAGCTTACCCTGAAGGGGGATACGGAGCGGGTCTGGACGGGAGCCTGGCAGAGTGACTTCCAAACGGTCCTGGATCAGTCTGCTGCTGAGGCAGAGAATGGAGATGCGTCGACAAATGATGCTGCGAACGGGGAGGATGAGGATGAGATGTCCGAGCCCGAGTCGGCTCCGCCAGAATTCGACTTGCGCACTGGCCGGTATGTCTCGCATTCCCGGCCCATGCGAAACCCTGCACCCCGCGTTTCTGCCTCAGGAGAAGAAGGTGCTGCCTCGTCAGCATCAGCTGGAGGTCCATCCGCAGCGCGAGCTCTGGCCAGACGGGCCAAAGGGGATCTGGCGATGATCGGCGGAACCATCTCCCCTGGAGCGGAGTTCCTTCGGTCGCAACGGACGTGGAAGGGGCTGGGCAGTGATTTCGATATCCAGTACGAGGAGGATGCCAAGGATAGCACGCTGGTGGTGGAAGGGCGCAAGGGTATTGCAAGGGGATATACGGTGGGAGAAACAATAGAGCGACACTAGTTCAGGCCGCCCTCGCTCCCCTGGCGTTCGGAGAACCGGATTGTTGGGCGCGACCGTTGAAAAAGGGTAGAAAGTATGGGAACGAGTAGGGGGGGAGGGCAAGGCAAAGCATAGTCAGGTGGAACTAGTGGTTTGCTATTTTCTTTGCATTGATGGATTGATGGATCTGTTTTTTTGTGCCCTACTGATGCTGCTGGCACGGCCCAAAGCGGATGGCGAGGTTAACTTAGTGGTGGTGGTTGTGGTGGTGGATTGGATCGTCGGGGGGCAGAGAACAACACCACGCAGCTAGCAGCAGATAGTGGAAAGAAATCAAGAGGGATGAATTCAATATTCAATAAAATACACTGGGGACGAATGACTAGTGAAGTTGAGACCCGTCAGGCCACAGACTCCGGTGACCCAACGTATATCGTCATAGGAATAAGTCTAAACTCATCATCAACATCATCATCATCATCATCATCAATCAGCAAGCAAAAACAACAATAACCAAAAAGAGTGGCATCCCAACGGGGCCAAGGCGACCTATCACATGATTGCCGGCCGCCCGTTGGATTTTTGTTGCCCATCGCCAATTCTGAGCTGAGTTGTCCAAGCCACCCCCAATCGGTTTGCTGTAACTTGTTCTCCCTCCTCTTCCCTTCCCGACCCTCTCTCTCTCTCTCCCTCCATTTCATTCTATTCCTCTCCTTCCCGTGGATGGCCTCTGCTCATGTCCAACATTTGGGTGTAGTCCGCCCTCCTTGCGCATGCTCTCCTTCCTGCTTCCCTTATGATGTGCGGCCCTCTCCCGCATTCTCCGCTGTGCTCGCGATCTCGCGTCACTCTAACCTCCAGCTTCCTTCCAGGGGAGTGAAATCAAAAGAAAAAAAAGGTTGTTGAAGAAGTAAAGGGTCCCGCCATCCGATTCGGATCGTCATGCCATCCGTATCTCATAATCCGGGAGTGCCCGCTATCGATCATCGATCGGGCCCTGAGTCGACTACTTCTACTACTACTATTACTACCACTACAGCCATGGCCGGCAAGCCCAGCGGAGACCAACAGCAGCAACACCTGGTGGATTCCGCGCTCGAACACACCGTCCTTCCGGCCCGACATCCGCTATCCACCTTTGAACTCGTTGTCACTACCAATGCCCCCATCCTCGAATCTCTCCTCTTGCAAACTCCCACCGAGGCCATCCTAGCCCTCTACCATACCTCCCGCTACCTCCGCTCATTCCTCCGCTCTTACCCGACAGCATGGAAATACCTCTCTTTTCGGCTCCTCTACCCCTCTGGCACCCCGCCGCCCCTCCGGGTTGTCTTCACCGGCTCCTCCGAGACCGTCATCCCGCGCCAGTCGCGCCCGTATGCCCTCGACCAGCTGTTGATGAACGTGGTGATTCCGTTTAGTCCGTGCTTGCGCAGTCTGGAGTTAGATAACACAGCTGTGTCGGGGCAGATCTTGATGTCGACGGTACTACATTCGCGGCGCGAGACCTTGGAACATCTCTCTGTACGAGGCTGCAAGAACGTGTCGCTCAAATACCACATCATCCCGTACCTCACGATGTTTGGCCTCCAATATGATGTCAACATGGAGCAAAATATTGGGAGTTCACCGGATACCAAGCATCTTGCACTGAAAAGTCTTTACACGTATCGATGTCGACATCATCGACGACGGCCGTATCTGACTTCCTCCTTGTCGCGAAAAGACTCCGACTCCGAACCCACACATGAGCTGGTCAACCTCTGCCATAAGCTGGGCATCTGGACAGATACCGCGTGGTGCTCGACTCCGGCGGGGAGATGTTTTCGGAGACGGGGTTACGTGTCTATGCGTGTTCCACAGGGGTCGGCAGAAGTGTGGGTGGTGTTCGATCGGCTGTGGAGGTCGAAGAATTGGATCGGTCCGGTAGACCAGGCGAATCGTCCAGTCCAGCGGGATGCGAAGCTGTGGGAACACAGTGAGACCGGCTATTACGGTGAGGCTTTGGGGACCGGAGAGAGTGGAGACCATGGAGAGGGGAAGATGCTGCCGGCACATTTGCGACGGAGCCATACACAATTCGTTGAGAATATCCGCTGCGACAACTGCTGCGAGTTGATCCCTGAACGATGTGAGCAATGCAGTATATTGATGCACTGTGTCGGATGTCGAAAGACTCTGTGTGCTAGCTGCGCTTACGAACGGCCTTATCTGCACTGCCGGCCTCGATCGGTATCTAAGGACAGTCCATTCTGGTGGGCTCCTGGAGCTACGATGTCGCCATGTTCTATGCAAGACCCTGTCGAAGATTCCGAAAACACTACTGTAGCCAACAACGCGGCTCCCTCTTATCCCGCCCTCACGTTTCATTGGTGCTGCACTGAGCCTATCTTCTCTGGCGGCGGCGGCATCAGTATCGGCACACCGAACCGCGATGTGGACCAGGTACGAGCCGTGCCTCTGCCGCGGGGACAGGGATGGGAGGACCTGGAGTACTCGGCGCAGGAATGGAGCAAGACGTTCCCGCGGGATGCCTACGGAGACCCTCGCAAGCCCGACTATACGCTGGAGACCGGACATATCGCCATGATGCGGTGGCTACTTGGGCCGCCCGACCGACAGCCTGCCGCTTGTCCGCGCAACCTATGCCAGGACTGCTATGACACACCTCAGTGGAAGGTACACTGCAAGAGCTGCTCGAAGCCACTGTGTATCGAGCATGATCTGCGAGGGCTCCGCTTGAGAATCTGTGGGTACCGGGATCTGACGCTGGAGAAGCTGGCGATCCAGAACCACGCCGAGACCGGCTCTCGCGGGTTTGTGTCTTCGCGGATGCCCTACACGAATTCCGTGCCAGAGTTCGAGCTGCCGTATCGGACGCAGCGGATTCTCGATTCGACTACGAGCAGTTTTACCGAGGACAACCAAGAGGTCTTTCCCGAGGCGAGCAGTAGCGCGTTCGACCATCCTCGGCCCACGCCTTTGGTTCACCGCCGCTCGCGAAGTCTGTCAATCTCGAATTCCAACCGTTCACGCTCATCCTCGCCGTCATCGGTCTACTGCGACTCGCCATCCGACCAGCCCAGATGGCAAGGATGTCAGTCCTTTTTCTGTCCGCAGTATCGAGCGGTCGGTGACCAGCGACAGCGGTGCGCCAGCGTTCTCCGCGAGTGCACCAGCTGCTCGGTGTACGTATGCGAGGACTGCACCATCGCCTTCCCGCCGTGCAACTGCTCCTATTGCGAAGCCAACTACCTGTGCCCGAACTGCCTGAAGGTGCGGGAACGAGACGGGACCTGCCGCCGGCCGGCAGAAGAAAAGGCCCGTCGGGAGCGCAAATGGAAAGAGGACATGCGTCTGCTGGAGGGAATCGTGCAGGACAAACTGGCGAATAAAATGGCAAACAAACTGGCCGAGTACGCCGGCGAGTTCTTCGACGTTATCGAGCGGGAGGAACACGGCGAGGTGCAGCATATCGAAGAAGCCTCGACGTATCCTGGACCCGTAACCGAGGATCTAGGCGAGGAGATATTGACGGACAGTACGGAATGAAGATAAAATATGGCTGGCAGGGATCTACGGGCGTCGAGGATGGGCGGACTGATGATTATTTTCGGAGTTACTCTTTATCTGGGCCTGCAGATATAGCAGCGTGCATAGCAAATGATACTGTTCGGGTTGCCCTGATGCGCAGGGCGCTGAGGGGTCCTGTTGTCCCAGGAGGACAGAAGAGAATATGTGGGTCATTGCTGGAGGAACTGTATGTAATAAAATAATAACATACGATATCCACCATATCCTACCATTATCTACATTAATTAAGTGTTTGCTTAGTAGTTGCTATGATGTCTACACAAGTAAACCCAGTAGAATGTTGCCCCGCACGCGGAAGCTTCCAGCCCTTCAGCCAGTCCCCACCATCTGTAATTCCCTCCAATTCTCCAGACAACCTTCTTCTCTACAAATCTTTCCACAACCAAGTATGACCCCAACTTCCCCCTAATATAGCCTTTTCTCCACTAACACAACTACAACCACAACAGCAAAATGGCCGACGAACAACCCCCCACCCCCGCCGAGCTCGCCCGCCGCGACGAGGAAGAATCCGCCCGCAAAGCCCGCGAAGCTGCCGAACAAGCCCAGCTGCCTTACAAATGGACCCAAACGATCCGCGACGTGGAGGTGACAATCCCCGTAGCATCGAACATCCGCGGTCGGGATTTGGATGTTGTTCTCACGAAGACGAAAATCCGCGTTGCGATTAAGGGACAGGAGGCTTTTATTGACGTACACATCCCACTCTACAACTCTATTACGACAATACTAACCTCTTAATGAAATTTGTAGGGCGAGTTCCCCCACCCCGTCATCCCTGACGAATGCTCCTGGACCCTTGAATCGACATCCCAACCGCCCGGCAAGGAAATCTCGATTCACCTGGACAAGGTGAACAAGGTGGAGTGGTGGGCGCATGTTGTGACGAGTGCGCCGAAGATCGACGTTACGAAGATTACGCCGGAGAATTCGTCGTTGAGTGAGTTGGATGGCGAGACGAGGGCGATGGTCGAGAAGATGATGTATGATCAGAGGCAGAAGGAGATGGGTGGGTTGACGAGTGATGAGCAGAAGAAGAGGGATATTTTGAAGAAGTTTCAGGAGGAACATCCTGGTTAGTATTACTACCTTTTCTTTCTTTTCTTGAGTGTGGGTTGTGCTAATGTGGTGTGCGTGTGTGTTTGCAGAGATGGACTTTTCGAATGCGCAGATTGGTTAGGTATATAGTGAGAGGTATATGAATTATGATGTTGTTGGAATTGTATGTTATGCTGGTATGCTATTGCTGGTGGGATATAGCTGGCTTCCGTATTAGGACTAGTCTGGTCAGGCACTCCCGCGAGGCTGGCTGCTCTCATCGTCATATGTCATGAGTCTATCTGTCTTACTGTCGTGTTCTCTTCACTTATCAACATTGCATAAGTGCAAGCTATGCACCTTCATGGAATGTAGCAAGGATTAGCAACTTTGGTGGCTGCCATGCAGTCTGTCCTCCAATTTCGTCCTTCTCCCCGTGCTTATCATCCCCGGCGCCCGCATCGCAAATCCCGCGCTGGCTGCCTCGTTTGCAAGCAGCGACGGGTCAAGGTATTCCCCTTACTCTTCTGGTTAGCGCCCTCTCTAATCGTATCACTCTTGACGACAGTGCGACGAGGAAAAACCATCCTGCCACCGATGCCAGAAACTCGGGTTCGACTGCAGCTATGAGCCCGAGACCAAAGACAAAGACAGCGTCAGCGTCTTCCTTGCGAGTCCGCCTGATTCAAAAGCGTACTGCATGTCGGTGGATAGCGTGACCAAGAAGATCAACGAGATACTGCAGTTCGATTCAAAAAGCGGCCCATTGCCCGTCGTGCAAGCATTGCAGCACTTCCACCATGGCCTAACAAACCCGGCGCTCGGGCCGAAAGGCGCTCAATCCGCTATGCAGGCGAAGATCATTCAGCTAGGATTTAATGTATGCTGGAATTCATCTTACTCAGGTGTACTGTTACTGACGGCATAGTCACCCTTTCTACTGCACACTATCATTGCAGCAGCCACTTCGCACATCCGTCATCTGGCTCCGGATGGTCGTGTCTATACCTTCACGGAAACTTACCACTGGCAGCAGGCCATTACTCAGTACTCTCGGGAAGTTACCACCATCGGCCCGAAGAACACGGATAGTCTTATCTCTGCGTGCTTGCTGTTGACTATTCGTTCCTTTGCTTTGGATGAATACGACCCCCTCAGCTCGTTCGTCTTCTCAGACGATATTGCCTCCCTGAGCTGGCTGACCTTGCAAGGGGGGTTACGCCATCTGATCATGGCTACGGCGCGATGGAAAGCTGGCAGTATGTGGTGGGGGGTATTCATGAAGTCTCAAGATGAGACGGTGGATCTCTTTGAGGATGAGCGTCCTGGACGGGTGGCTATTCATCCGGGGCTAGCTGATCTGTGTGGGATTGATGACACAACCACCGCAGAGACGAACCCGTATCATGCGCCAGCGCGGATACTGACAGGACTGCTGTCGCTGGAGCGAGGGGTCCGGAGTTTTTCATCCTACACAGGATGGATGGGGAGGCTGCTACCGCAGTTCTTTGCCAGATTGATGCAGAAAGATCCACCGGCACTGATACTACTGAGTTGGTGGTTGGGTTTGATGTACGGGACGGATATGTACTGGGTGGAGACGCGAGCAAGGTCAGAGATCACGGCAATAACGTGGTACTTGGGTGAGGGATGGGATGAGTTTATGAAGTTTCCAACAGAGTGTATAGAAGACTACGAGAATGCTTGCATACCAGGCTGAGAATTAAACTACAATTGATGCTATCTTATCCGCTTATCGATAAAGTGATGACCAGGAGCGGGGAACTCCACCAATCAGCGATGCGGGGAACGTAGATGCCTGGATGCTGAGGCGCAGCCTCGTCGTGACTTTTGAACTTTCTTTCCTTGTTCACTCTCGTAGACATCACCTCTCGCTCATTAAGACAGAGACACGTAGTCTCTGCATCGCATTGACGTGCTCTGGTGTCTCAATCAACCTTTGTCCACTTTGCCCCTCCAACCATCAGACACCCGTCAACACCGGAGACTACAATAATCTGCGAACATCTACAGCAGACTCACCACCTCACTCCAACAACCACACCACGAACGCCTCCTCCAAACCTATCCAAAGACAAACACCAACGACAAGACCAGAAACAATGCTATCAACCCTCCTCGCAGCCCTCTGTCCATGCTCCTGCACCAACCCGACACCTCCCCCACCACCAAACACCACAACCGCAACCACTTACAACAACCACCACCACCACCACAACAGCATCCAATACCAACCCCCCCTAGAACCCACCCTCACCCTCCCAGCCTACACCCCCCACCCAAACACCGAAACCCTAAACGAAAAGACCCTCGCCCTACACCTCCGCGACCCGCCCATCTCCTCATCCAGCTACAACTACAACAACAACAATTCCTTCCCTCTCGACGAAAAACACCCCTACACCACTACCACAACCACCGCACCTACCTCATCCACACCACCCGACGGCATGACTACAAGCAATAATGCAGCAACAGCAGACGACGCTTCCTCGCAAATCTCCTTCCCTAGCACAACCCACAGCTACGGAAACACCTCCACCGCGACGAGGGAGACGCCGCCTCCGCCGTATTCGCCGACGTGGAGGGGCCACGCGGAGGGGGAGGTCGAGGGGGTGATTTCGCCGGTGCCGTCGTTGAGCTTTTCGGGTGATGGGGAGAGGTCCAGGTCTGTGTCGGTTTCGGGGAGGAGTAGTGGGAGCTGGGGGGAGGGGGGAGGTAGTATTGCAGATGAGGTGGGGATTGTGGCGCCGAGGGGGGTGTATATAGCTGGTCAGGGTGGTAGAGGGGATGCGTGGAGTGGGAGTATTGGGGAGGAGTATTATGGGGTTGGGTATGGCGTTAGGGATGAGGATTTGGGGAGGGTGAGTTATGAGAGCGGGAGAAGTGGTGGTAGGAGGAGGGGGTCATGGGGTGTATAGAGGGTATAGTATTTGTTTCATTAAGTATTGTCTGGAGGGAATGGTTAAACTTGGCTTTGCTTGGGATGGAGTTTGTTCTGGGTTGTATATACGCCCTTATGAGGCTTAATGTGGTATGGGCATGGGTGTAATTGATATTTAATATACACGTATATGCAATACCAAAGGCTAATATCGATAGTCGACTTCTTGCCAACTAACTATCTCACTTATCAACCCCAGGTCGACACTTAACATCCCCAATACAAAATGTGTATATACACAACGTCAGAAGAAGAATAAGAACAATGTCTCACCACTTCCACCTCAAGAGCTCTGGTAAGTGACCTTCAACTCAGAGTCACTAACAACACTAGGCACAGCCTGGACATGGTCACTAGTGCTATCCTCCACAGCCATCAAAGACGAGCCATCAAGACCGATCGTCTTTCCACCAGCCTTAGCAACACAGCCGGTGAAAGTAGCCTCACCGAAGTTAATGAAGGTCAGACCATCACCATCGATAGCCAAGTCCTCGACGATCCACTCAGCAGTCTGACCGACCAGAGTCGACGAGCTATCCGGGGCCGAAGCAGTGGAAGTAACGTTCTTGCCGGTAGTCAAGTTCTCAATCAGGGCAGTACCCTCGCTGCTGGAGGTCGACTCGACCGAGACAACAATCACATCACCGATGCTGAACTCCATGTCAAGACCGACAGTGTCAGCAGGGTACCACTCCGACCAGCCGAGGAAGGTGGTCTCGCCATTCTGGACGTAGATGTCGACACCGGCCTGCCAGATCTGGTTCTGGCCGGTGGCGCCGTCAATGCCGACCCAGAAGGAGACGGCCTGGTCATCCGAGGAGGAAGAAGCCGCGGTGGGGGTCACGCTGGGGAGGGTGAAGGTGGCGGCCACATAGGAGAAGGTAGCGCTGCCGCTGGTCTCCTGGACAGCACCGGCCCAGTTCTCGTTGACTTCGTAGTTGTCCGACGAGGTGGAGCTGCTCTTGTGGTTGGTGCTGACGGCGGAGGTCACGGCGGGAGCGACCTGGCTGGCGACGCTGGGTTGAGGGGTGAATTGCGCTTGTGGAGCGGCTTGGGTTTGGTAGCCGTTGTTGCTGGGCTGGATGCTTGGCTGGGGGGCAGCCTGGCCTTGACCTTGGCCTTGTCCAGGGGCATTGAAACCCTGGTTGCCGGCGCCGGGGAAGTTTTGGTTGGACTCGAATTGGTGACGGACGTGACCGTGAGGACCGGCCAGGGCGGGAGCAGCCAGAAGGGCTGTCAGAGCCAGAGTAGAGGTGAACTTCATATTGATGGTGGTGAGACAAAAGAAATGTATGTAAAAGAATGAACTGAGCACTGCTCGGGTGATAGTAAGACTAGCTATACAGATACCGGCTCTGGGCTGATGCGACGGAAAGAGACGTAGGGAGATGCTGAGGTTTTATAGTTAACTGCATCATGGTTGACTGTACCGTTGGGCCATCGATAGCTGTTAGTGGATCAAACTTGAAACGTGGTGCCGCGACTGGTGGAGTCAGCGGAGATTGACGTTTGTTATAGATGAGCATCAGTGTTTCAGGGTGGAGGTTGCAAGCGCATTCGGCAGTGATGTGCGAACGGGCCACTGCTAGCTTTGTAGGGCAATAGCTTAACAGATTAAAGCTCCAAGGGGTTCTTGGCTGTTGTTTAATCACCATTCCGCTTGGATAGGTGGAGACATCTTGTCGGGGTAAATACCAGAAGGGGTGAATTGTGAATCAGGGGTAACAGTTTGGCTTTAGATCCTTCCATCTGCCCTATATAGCGGATAATCTATTCTGCATCAGGCCATGATTAGTACTCATGGGATTTGGAGTGGTTGGTCCGATTGCACGCAAGCAGGCAGATCAATCGGTAATTGTAGGCATCAGGGGCAATGGCTCAGCAGTCTAGATCTTCTTCTACTCCTGAACGTGCATAGATCACATGAATGGCAAGATCATTTGTTTGGGGTTTACCTCAATAGTGTTGTCCAGAAATTAGCCAAGTTCCGAATGATCATATCGTCATGTAACCTGTGTCTGAGGTTATTCTGATGCCTTCTAAGTGGACCCTTTGCGTGATTCGCTCCATTTAGGTCGGCATTTTTGAGTCCGCTTACATAAATCATGTGGATAGTGCTTGAAGATAGCATGGTTTTCCAATACTATAGAATCACAGGTAGATTGGGCACACTGCTGAAGGGGGTATCGATCTACTGTGTTGCAGGCACAGGCACCGTCAAGGCCTTGACCTGATGGAGATGGCGGTCTCAGAGTCGCCAAGCGAGGCAAACTCATAGTGAGGTATACCTGTTCGAAGAATAAAGCGATCGGCGCATAGAGATCTATTCTGCAAAGGTATTTTGTGATTAATCTGGGTGATTACTTCTTCTCGCAGATTGGGTCGATGACAGTCTCACTCCACGCAACATGGAGCTCCTCGGTTAAGCATGAACCAACCGTTCTGGAATTCCAGGTAGGAATGCCAGCATCACAGATGCTTATACTCCGATCATTGGCAGCAACGGCTTGTTTCGAAATGCCTGAGCTGTGCGGATCATGACGGTTTGTGGCATCAGATACCACTGACACGAAGATCTGCCCACACATGACTGGTGTACCGGCGAGGACATCTAAAGTACAATCAATGGGCATCAAGGCCATTCTCGCAGTGTCGAGGGCCTTCCTGGCTTCTTACTTCCGCAAAGTTCTCCGAGACTATAATTTCACGTTGTTGACAGAATCTTCTGGGGTTTTACCACAAATGCAGTCTCCATGATGAAAAAAGTATGGAGAGCTCGGTGTCTCACTCTGTCACCCCAATGGTTTGACGGCACCATTCCATTTGAGTTTGACGATCGGTCTGATGTGGAGCAATCCGACTTTGAAACTGATAGGAAACACATTCCTCCGGGTTCATTCAATGGTCATTCAATATATTGAGCAATAGCTTGATAATTGTAGAGGAGCTATCAGAGGCCATACATAGTAAGGCCGCGTAGTTGAACAAGAAGACGTGACCGGCCCAGAAGGCTGTCTGGGGGAGGTGAAGAGAGTGAAAGTTGATGAAAGAAGCGCGACGCGTGATCAGGCTGCAATGCCTTTCTGCCTGAGGAATTAAGTCACGTGCGGAATGGACTGATTGGGAAGCCCATCGCAGAGGATGAATGAACGACCCCAAGAACATCTCTTCCTTTACTTGTTCATCAGGTCGACATCTCGCCATTTTGACAGCCTATAGATTGTCACATCATACCAAATTATTCGCTGTATTCCATGACTCGCCGTGGGTGAATCATGATTTAAGCCTGCGGGGCAATCGACCGGCGACCCGTAGCGACGATCGCTCTACTGCAACCATCGAGGAATATCCCTTCTTGTGAGTATCATAACACGCTGCTATGTCTAACAACTTATGCTGACGAGATACTCCAGTCTGTGATGCAGCGCATTTCCCCTTAAAATGGATTCGAAAGCTACTCTGGGCAGCATCCAGAAAGCCGTCTGGGCCGGAAAGCTACCCTTACAAATAACCTTGGCTCCATCAGAGAGCCGTACATTTGACCAAACAGATCCATACCTAGTACGTCCGCTTTTAGAATCTGATGAACCCAGAGCTAACTCACTCAGATCTCCTGTCCCCGCATATCATACCTACCATCGCTTCTCCCAAGGTTGAGAGCTTTCTTCGCCCCCTCTTTAATCGACCCCGGCTCCCGCTCGCACGAAGGCTGGTTCTCCTTCGAGGGCGTTCCATTGAAATGGCACTACCCAGTTGGCCTCCTTTATGACCTCTATGCTGGAGCAGATCCTGCCTCTAAAGGAGGTGCTGACACTGACTTGGCATCTACATCGGATGAAGACCCTTTACCATGGCGTCTAGTCGTGCATTTCAGCGACTGGCCCGATGAAGAACTCGTCCGACTTGATGCGGATGGGATAGTGATGCATGATGCTTTCATTAATAGTGTCAAAGAGGCAGATTTCCTGAGGAACGGTACCGCCAAAGGAATTATGACTCTTTCCAGGGAGGATTCGGCGGGGCTCTGGGAGTCAGTCAGAGATGGTACGTTATCCAGCTGTCGCTTACATGAATTTGACAGCAAGATCAAAGTGCTGAACATACATCCAGTGGACCTTCCAAACTTCCAGCGAATATCCAACATCCTCCTACCACCACAGTCACAACCGTTCCGCAACATACCTGTCCGGTTCTTTCTCCCCCTCCCCCCAGACTCAGACTCGCCCTCTCTCAAAGTAGTCCAGTCTCCTATTCCACCAACAATCCAACCAATCTCTGGACCCAGCGCTAGTGTCCTGGCGAGCCAATCCATTCTAAGTACATCCAGAGGGCCTCAACCACAAACCATAGGGTCAGCACTGCACTCACTGCTACCACACCTATTCCCCAGTCGAAGGACACCTGTCCTGGCGAAACCAGTACTGCATGGCGCCGCAGTTCCAATGGGGGCACCGCTAGACGAAGTAGTAAGATGCTCAGGATACGGAGATGGGTGGCTTTACATTGTGATCAGAATGATGGGGTAGCGTATAATTCCTCACTGGCAACGTGGTTAGCCATGAAAATGGCCCGACATCATCATTTCTGTTAGATAGCGTTGGTATGCTGTTTTCTAATGTAATGCATTGGTCTTTTCAAATATACGTGACCTTGAGTTCCTGCGACACTCTTCCACATATGTTTACCTATTTCTTTACAATTGATGGTAGTCATTTTTCGCCTGCCAATTCCCTCTGGATTAGAATTGGTAAAGACTACTTGGGCATTAAAACCCAAGCTCACTGTTCATTTGGCCTATAGTTGGCGGGGCGGACTTACCTGATGGCTAGTAGTAGTTGAGCGCCTATGAGTACTATTCTTGGGAGTTTTAAAGGCTCAACGTAGAATGAAAGCAATGTGTTTATCGATGGTTAACTTCCCATTATTCGTTGCGCTATTAACAGCCGATGAATTAATGCAAATAGAACTAATCGACTCCATATGTACACACGGGAAAGGTACTATGATCAAGAACACAATACAGCAATTTGGGTTATCTTGATCTCCAATCCCACATAGCCAGAACCAAAAATAAGTCATAATAATGTAATCATAATCCATACCGGGTATCATGCTTCCAGTGAACCAGCACCAGAATAGCCACTTGAAAGGCCAAACGGTCACACACACACACTATATACTATACTAAAATGTTCTTTTATACTATATCCGCTGATTTAAACAAGAACATACGGTCCCTGCTCACTACCCACTAGGGTCGACCCGCCCGTATCATCCTCCATACAGTCAGGATTGGTTTCTTCGTCGATAACTGTCCCCACACTATCACGTCGACTATGATTCCTAGTATGAAGCGACGGACGCAACTTACCGTCAGCGTCAAACCATTCCGCACCAAAGGGATTCTTCTGAGCAAGCTCGAAGGCTGTGATGCTACCTACCCCGGAGCCGCTCTTGTCATCGGCTTTGGCGCTGTCCGGCGCTTTGAGAGACGTATCGGCGCTAGCGTCGATCAGGATCCGAAAGAGCGATTCACGACCGCGCTCGGCGGCAAGATGGAGTGCAGTCTTGCCGTCTGCAGTGGTGGCGTTAATGTCTGCGCCGAGGTCAAGGAGGAGGGTGATCAATTGTGGTTGAGGGATGATTGCCATAGCTGCTAAATGAAGGGGTGTTTCTGCGGATGGCGTGACGGCGCGAGCGTTGACGTCCGCGCCGTGGCGTAGGAGGAGTTGAATGTATTCGGCTGTTTTGTCAAAGGCGAGATCTGGGACGCCTGTGCCAACAAATATGGCTTGATGGAGGGGCATGTAGCCTTGGCTGGAAATGGCATTGACGTCTTGGCCGAATTCGAGGGCCAATTTAAGGATGTCAAGACAGTCGTCGTTGACTGCAGGTGTGATGTGGAGCATTGTTTCTCCTTTGGGCGTCTCAACGTCCATCTTTGCTCCTCGGTCTAGGAGGAAGTAAAGCATAGACTTGTTTCCTGCTTTTGCAGCACATTGGAGTGCCGTAAAACCTTGTGACGTCCGAGCTTCTATGTTGGCGCCCATGTCTAGAAGCTTGGAAGCAACGGCAGTATTGGAGGACTTTCTCGCTTGTTCATGAAGCAATGATTCGCCTTCTTTGTTCCAGGCGTTTACGTCAGCGCCTCCGATAACCAACAGGTCGAAAGCAACCCAGTGCTTCGCGTGCGCTGCTAGCTGGAGAGCCGTGAAGCCAGATAGTGAACGTGCTTCCACTTGGGCACAACGCTGGAGAAGGAGGGATATCGCTTCGCAGTTGTCAATCTTGGCAGCAAGTTGAAGGGGAGTTAGCCCATCTTCGTTCGTCATGTCGATGGAAGCTCCTTTGTCCAAAAGGAAGAGGATAATTCGCGGCCTTCTCCATTGCACCGCAAGGTGAAGAGCAGTGTCTCCAGTGTGTATGTTTCGAAGATTGACGTCGACTTTGTTTTTGACAAGCAGCGGAATAGTTGCTTCATCTAGCTGTGTTCCGACAGCTACTTGCAAGCTTGTTGCACCTTTCTCATTTGCTTTTTGGGAATTGGCTCGGTGTGCAAAGAGCACCTTCATGACCTTTCTATGGCCGTAGAGTGCTGCCAGGTGTAACGCTGTGCTGCCATCCCCAGCCACTGCGCTTATATCAGCTCCATGTTCAAGCAATAGTTCGACCATCTCGTCGTTTCCACGATAAGCGGCACAATGTAGCGGAGTGTATTTCAATGCATTATCATTTGCATCAACAGGAGAACCTTGAAGTATGAGACGTTTTGTTCTGGGCAAGATGCCGTAGAAGGCCAGAACATGAAGAGCTGTCCAGTCTTCAGGATATCTTCCCAGTCCCAACTCTTCCGGAAGCTGTTTCTCAATAGGAGTATCTTTTAGCGGCGGTCGCCTCCAGAACAGTTTATTGAGAAACGTCTTCGTCAAGACTTGTATTGTTTGTTCATCTTCGGTGACGTCACGCGCATGGTAGCCCCAATACATTGCTGCATAACTGAGGAATCCGCTATCTGAACTGCGAGGAGCGGATCCGCAGCTAATGTAGCAGTCATCTACCACTTCATCCGGTGTGATGGCAGTGAGGCAAACTTCAGCAATGTCCTTTTGAGCGGTGGGGAAGAACACTCTAGCCGCTGTGCCACTAAGGTACTCCCTAGCAGTTTTGTGCACAAAGCGTACACTCCCTGTGACAGGATCTACAGTGAGAATACCCGAGCTCTGAGTCTGCAAAAATTGCTCGAACGTTTCTGTTCCCTTGCTTTCATCAACCGGGGAGCCACCCGTGGCACATTTTAGCTCCGTCACAGTCAATGGTCGTAATGCGTAGAGAGTCCAGTAGACATAGCGTGCAGCCTTTGGGTTTTGGCTAACCACCTGCTTCATTGCTTCGCCATAAGCCTCACTGAGGCTTTCAGGCAAGTGGGCAAGAGCTCTCTGCAGGAGGTTGGGGTCTTTATAGCGCGAAAGGAGGTCGAGGTGTATTTTTGCCAGCAGGAACCTGAAATGTCGTTCCACATAAGCCTTCAAACGCTCTTCTGGGTGTGCAATTTCTGCGGGCCATCTGTACTTACAGGCCATGACATTTCTCAGTCACCGTGCATATGACTTCCTCATATAGCTGAGACATAGTTTCATCGTTGAACAAGGCCCTTAAGCTTGGATCTTGTTGAATTCGAGACATGGCATACATTGAGACGTCCTCTCCTGTGCCTAGGACACTGACATAGGAAGCATTTCCGACCCTTGTCACCTCCCGCAAGGTGACCAAGAGCTGCGCCTGCTCTGGGAGTTTTTGGAGTCGGCCAAGAACACGCTCCTTGTCAGAAAGCACATCCAGCCCATCGATGACTAGGAAGACCTTTGAGAAGCGGTTGATCTCTGCACGAATGGCATTCTGGTATGCCTTGGACGAGGCCCTCCCTTTGGACAATGACTCGGAGTAGTAAAGGGAGGAAGTCTCGTATGAAAGACTCCGTTTTCGATAAACTAGCTGAGCTAGTATGTTGCGCAAGATCTCGATGGAGCTTTGCTCTCTTGCCTTTTCCTCGCGACAGAATATAAAGACAGTAGCGATATCTGACGATGTAAAGGTCCGTTGAAGCGAATCGATAATGGCAGATCTAGAGGTGTTAGCATCCGCAAAGATGTGAGAAAGGCTTGTAGACTTACGATAGAAAGGTCTTTCCTGCACCAGCTACACAGGTGAGCACCCATGTTAGCATATTAACAGAAGGGAGCGGGTGTATGGAGAAACCTACCAGGACCTACGCAGTAAAGCGTCTTGAAAGCACCAAGCAACCATCTCCTGTACTCAACATGGTCGAAGAACCAACGACATGATCCTTGCAGCCGTCGATTGCACATGTCTGCCAGATCAATGAATTGCTCCGAGCAAAGCCGGCTTGTCAACCCAAGAGCATCTTCTTCAAACTGGAGATCGATTTTGGGGCCTGAATATGTTAGACAATCTCCCCAGTAGGTGCACAGACCGTCAGGGTGCATTTCATACCGCAGTCCACATGACTAGCCAATCTAAGAGAGTATCTGATCTCCTGATCCAGAGAGGTTCGGTCACTGCAACCCGTTTCAATTAGCTGAGGCCGTCTCATAAAGACAGCATTACAATGAAAGAAAGATATACATACTCGGAGTCCGGTTGCATGGCCAGCAGCAGCAGGATCTTAAACTGTTCCAAACGGGGCAAGAATGTTCTTTCGAGAAGATGCTTTCGGAAATAAGCCACGCTCACCCCACCAGGCTGGAAGTAAAGCTCGATGGCCTTCATGGTCGACTCAAGCCAAGCTACTACCTCCGTCAAAGCATCAAGTCGCGGGGGGTCCACGTGCCATTTTTCCTGTCCCCAGCTAATCTGATCTTTGACGCGATATAGAAGATCTTGTATGTCAGACAGTAGTGTGAGTGCCCTTTGAGATGCTTCTTGCGAATCTCTGCGGGTACTGAGGCAGCGCATTACAATGCGAGTGGACTGAGTGGCCTGTGAGAGGGCCTCGCGAAGAGTTGCGATCTCGACCATTCTGTTCGTGCGGGCTGCTGGTTTTGATCTTTCCTGATTTTCGAGAAAAACGGAAGTATCTTGTAAGGTCATAAGAATACAAAGCCAGGAAGCAACATAGACGCGAAAAGAAACGCTAAAGCGACAGAAACGTTAGGTGCGGTGGGAGGATCTTATGATAGAAGTTGCAAGGTTTTGATATGCGTAGAAATGAGACTGACAGAGTAGGAAATGAAAGAGAAAAAGAGTTACTAGCCGATGAGACAAGACCGTGCTGAAGCGCCAGATCCTCCACGAAGTGGGAGATTGAACGATGGCTAATCAATTTGTCCGGCTGGTCTCGCTCCGACTGGGGTTCCAACAGTAGCGGGCGGGAGAAGCACCGGCTACTGGAGCGAGCGACAGAGAGAGAGAGAGGCGTCCCCTCCAAAGAAAGCCCACCGATAGCCGCCGAAGCTTAGTAGGTACAGCGACAATCAGTCCATTGTTGGTCGGCAGTCACATGGCAGGCGTTTGCGAATTTTCTTGCCCTACAGGTGATGTGATGGCCCCTCCACGCGGTTGTTCCTTCTCTTTCCACCCCAGCTCTACTCGATCTATATCTACCGTAAACTCCCCCGCCTTCCCCATGTTTCTTACCACGAGTACCCGTTCAATGGCTTTCTTTTTGCTAGTAGTATGGTATACCTGGAGGGGTTCAGCTTGTTGCTAGACAGGCTACTCCGTACTAGTCACTAGCAGCTGGCAAGTAACAACCCCGGCTTGCCAGGCTACTACTTCTCTAGCAGACTAAAGTACCCGTGCCTGTTGGATCATCATCCTAGGAAGGCACTACCAGGACGTCACTAGCAACTAGCGTGGATGACTACGGCTACAACAAAGAAAATGGATGAATCGCACGGTGATAATCGCCATCCGATGGTCCCATGTAGCTCCACCACCAGAAACAAGTCGCAACATTGGTTGGGTGGTGTTGGAGGTCTGGCGAGGGAGGTAGATTGAAAGTTGCGACAGTCGAGGTAGGGGAACAGCCAGTGGAGTAATCAGTCCGCCGTAGATGTGATCACTGCCGTTCGCCTGCATGGGCCGAACCACTCTCCGCCCAAGGTTAAGCGCCCGGGAGGGACCGTCCATGTGCCCCATGGCCAATGATAGCCGCAGTCGACCCTGGTAGGTGTGATCAACTTACCATCGAGACCGGCACGCGCGGTGTTGACCTGGCAGGCACAGGCCATTCGGATGCAGCTTGCATTGCGCGACAGGGCGATGGGGTTGATCGGCGCCACCACTTGCCTGTCCGGACGCATCAATGTAGGTGCATCCTAGTTGGGTTGACCTGCGGCGGGGAATTGGGTGGCAGGTGATGACAATTAGAATGTATCAAGTAGAGTTGCCTGGTTATTTTGTTCTTTTGGAAAAGGTGTAAGGAGACGCTAAACAATTATATTCTGTAGTTTCCATAAATTTGCTAGCCAACAATGAGCGAGATGATTAGAATATAAGGGAGGGGGAGATGATGGAGATAATGAAAACACACATATTAACCACAAGGAATCAGATCTGTACGTGACACAATTTATGATTCCTTCTATTCCAAACCGCTAATTGTGTTCTGTGCTGTGGACGAACCTACTACGGAGTAGAGGAGGCCACTGACTCGCTCATTGAGCAATGAACAGGCACCCCTCTTCCAACCCATGCCTTAGCGTGACTTGATTGAAATTCCATCATTGGTCGGTCAACTCAATCAATGTTTGGAAAGCCCATTTCTCGCACGCCTGTGCACTCAGCTTGTGAAATTGAGCTTTGTTACGGGATACACTCAGACACTTACTCTGCTTCTAGGAGACAAAGAGCGCTTCTTAGGGGAGCTGAAATTCCTACATGTCAAATGTGTTGCACTCAGGAATATTTATAACGATTCATGTAAGTATTGCCATTTTCAACTGCCAATTCTTGAAGCCAGGTGTACGAGTAAATAATGATTTAGTATATAACAATTGTCATAAACTGAGTCCAGCTCCAGGGGTATCGAAGATTATCTGTGCAATCACTATGGGAAGCTGAGTGTGAACCCAGCTTGCCCCAAACCTCTCACGTCTAGCCATATGCCTGTGCGGCGCATACAAAGGAAATGGGTCTGAGAGTGTCTAGTACAAGGAAATAGTGATGTCAACATAAAGAAACGGTCATGAAGTCGTCACACCGGAGATTTTCGGTGCATGAGTTTAAGAAGGCCGGAGCCAACAAGGAGAAGTAAATCAGAAAGCCAGAAATAAGGTAACAGCAGAAACATAAACAAGGGGTATCAGGCAAGCCGCACGAAGGTCGAATATCATTCAATACGGATTCACAGAGTAACGTCCTTAAGGCCTGCCATGAAGAACTATCGCTCAGATGAAATTTCCGTTATGGCTGACAGACGCGCCATTCTCACGGTTCTTTCGGAGAGCTTTGGCAAGCATCAGCTCTCTCATCCAATCAATGCGCTGTTCCCGTGTTGTCACAGCAAAGTGGTGTGCCTTGGGGCCATTCGTAAAGAAAAGCTTTCGATCAAAAGTGCTGGTGGTTGGTGAAGGGATCAATGAGAATGTAAATGCTGCATCTCCCCTAGAGTCATTTCTGCGCTTCAAGACAGTCTTCTTGAACGCGGCAGTAAGCTTCGAGCTAGAAGCAAGAGATGAGCACGCTACAGCATAATCATCCACATCAATGTACTCCAGTGCCTTCGAGTCTTGACGGGAAGCCTCCGCATCAGGGTACATTGCAAGCTGCGTGCCTCTCAAGGTAAAGTGATGCTCCTCCCATTCATGACGTAGGAATCGAGTGGTCTTGCGCTTTTTCATCCAGCCACTGTGCAGAACATTCTTGGACCAGTTTGGCGAGAATGGGCCCTTACAGTGAGCTGCACGAGGGGTCTTCTCCATGTCTTCAGGGGTTTCAATAGGCGGAAGCGGTGAACGTTCCTCGAGGCTACCCAGTTTTGGGATGCTCTGGGTGCTCCAGATACCACCCTTTCTGCAAACGTTTTCTGCTTTGGTAGATGCTGGACGAGGGATGATATCTGGCACAAAGTGCATCTGTCCACCAAACCGCATGTTTGGGGGCACGGATTGCGAGATGTTCCGAGATACAGGGCCCAGTGGAATGGCGGTCACAGGGACATCCATTTCAGATAATGGGGTGCTTCTGCCATAGTAGGGATCAATCCTGTAAAAGTCGGATGGTGACATTGTGACTTCGGAGGGGCTGGGAGAAGGGTAACGGCTTCTATGAGAAAACGGTTGTTTCTTTTGCAATATAGACGGGGTAATAGTGCGCTGGGCCGAATAATTGGGCGAAACTGTCGAACTCACTTCAACATGAGTACTAGGGATCCGCAGTCTTGGAAGATGCCGTAGGTTCTCTGAGAGGGTGGCATTTGCCCTTATTGAAGTCGGTGAAGTTGTTCCTGGAGAGAGATGCTCTTGTGGGGGCGTTGCAGGATCCGTAGCTGGCTGGAGCTTGCTCAGGCGTTGAAAATTGAGAAAATTGCGTACATTCTCCTGCGGGTCCCGTTGCTTGACACCGTGAAGCTTGTCCTGTGATAGGAGATTTTCGGATGCTGGGTTCTGACCCAGAGCATCAGACGATGCAATAATGGATGGTGTAACTTCTGACTTGGGTGTTTTGTTCAGATTCTGCGCTGTAGGAGCATTGCCTGGGTCTCCAGTGATAATGATAGAGCCACCCATGCCATCAATGGGGAGATCTTTGACCATTCTGCCCAGTTTCACCTGCTGCTTTTGCCATTTGCGGCAGTTCTCGCCCTTGGAGCATGTATGGAGCTTGGGTAGCAGCTGCTCAATTGCGACTATCGAAGCGGAGTCCTCGGGTACAATCTCGGTGCCATCTCGTCTCTTGTGACGACGCCGCCGCTTGTGATGGGAGGACTTAGAGCGCTCCTTACTTTCACAAGGCTCAGGACTCGAGCAACTGACACCGACCTGAGCAGCGGTCGATTGCGGCGTAGATGTATCTTCCCGGGATATGGGTTCTACGTCCGATTGAGAGTCACAGGCGGGTGTGGTTGCCTTGCTTCGGAGGTCTCGGATACAACCCATCAACCGGTGTCGCTTTCCGAACGACTGGATGTCGAGCTCCTTCAAATCCTCTGCTTGAAGTTCAAGGAGAATGGAGCCAGTTATGTCGTTAATGAAAAACTTCTCGACCACTGTTTCATCGAAACCGCAACGTTGCATATATGTCACGACATCTTGAGTAGTCCAGTCGGCGACCTCGTGCTCTTTGGTATTAGGCTCCCTTACATCGGTCGCATGCTTGGTGTGTGACGTGGAGGTATTATGTACCGGAACCGGTGTGTCTTTTCTTTCGGGCTCAGGCCGGGACGCAGAGCTTGAGAGGGGTGTTGTCGAGGTACTGGGAACTTCATCATCGGAAGAAATCAAGACAAAGGACGATCGACTCTCGGGACGTTCTGGTATGATTCGGAAGAGATGCGGGCCGACCGGACCCTTAACAGGGCTTTCGTCGATTTGGAAGTGAAATCCTGTAAGGCCAGTTGAATCTGGGGTCCTTAGATCATCGGATACTTTGTAGTAGTGTGGAATCAAGATGTCCGGTATACGTATATCATCCGGTGTCCCGATGTCATCCGGCGTTAAGGCAGTAGTTACGCTTTCTGTCCCAAGCTGCAGTCATTTGAATTAGTCACTCCGTCTAATATTCTCAGGGTAGAATAGAAGAAACTAACAGATCCAGCACTACGAGGAGTGTCGTCCGAATAACCTTCATGTGAGTCGGAATCAAAATCGGATTCAGCGATGTCTGTAGTGTCGGTATCTGACACCGGATGAGGTGGAAGAATAGATGGGAAGTAATGCATCTTGACAGGTCACGATGAAGATAACTGGTCGCGCACTTTCTGTCTTTCGGTTTTAGTTGCGTTCGTCGTGACAATGAGGAGGGAGACGGCTACCATACAAAGTTGGTGGAATAGCGGTGAAGAGCCGATAACTATTTGCTTCTTGGACCAGCCAAGAGAGCGTTGTATTGTCTTGACCGTGCTAATGTCTTGACGTAACCTTCTTTTCTCACGTCCTGACCCGGGAGGGCCACAAACCAAAAGGCAGAAGGATGTAGCAATGGTGTGGAAGGATGATGCGATGCAATGAGTATGGTATAGAGGAGGGGTGTTGAAGAGAAGGTAGTACAGTAGATCGACTGTCGCTAGAGAACGACGATGGAGTAGATGTGTGAGTACGGAGTAGGGGAATGAGGAATACAACCGACGCAGGGCGGCAAGGCGATTCGAGATGTATAAGTATGGGACAATCGAGGAGAATCACTCCTGGCAATGTTTAAAAAAAGAACATGCCACGGCCGGAAACCCCCAGAGTCGCAAATACGTGACGACGGCATCCCAATGAACGAAGGTCGATGGGGGAAGGATGGATGTGACGGGGAGAGCCTGCAGATGCATTAGGTGGGGTGAAATGCACACCGTCGAATAAGTCCTCGTCGTTGCGTTCCTCCCTCTAGTGCTAGGGTTCTGATTCGTCGCTTCCCTGCCCGACGGGTATATGCCAGCGCTTCGAGGAAACCCATCAGAGCCAATTCCGACCGTTGATTGGGCGCATGCAAGTCACTGCATCGTCGCAGACTTTGTAGCCAGAGGACATAGCTCACGGTGGTGGCCGACGATTGGCTGTGACTGGGTGAAACCGGGCACGCTACTGCTGTGACGACGGGACCGTGGGGTGATGGCGAACGGGGTTGGTCCATTCTGGGGGATGCTAAAGCAACTTAATCACCTCAACCACTCCTTCATGGATAATTATAGCTACACAAAGGCCTCTAGGGCTTGCTTGGTGGAAGAAGGGCGGCTAAATGCTCCAAGAATAGTATCTATTCCCAGGATTAATGAAAACAGATCCATGCACCGACTTTGCTTGGCAGTCAAGTCATAGGTACAGGAGCTTTGACGCTCTTACCCCTCTCCATCTATGTACTGTGACCATGGTTTGGGCACAAGTTTTCTTCGGCTGTCATTTTAATTTAGCTCGATCCTAGATCTTCCATGTCTAGTATCAAACTGCCCTCATGCACCCGTCGCCATGGCGATCGCACATGATACCTTTCACTTTGTCGCATCCTCTACACAACGCAACAACTTCCTCTCTTCTCCTCTTTCACACCTTTCGTTCTTTATCACACTTTGCACACTCTCTTTACCTGCAACCTTACCAGTATGATGCTGTCGATAATGGATATATGCTCACCAATTTATTATGATTTCACTTTCGTGGCTTTTGATCCAACAGTAGATTGATAGAATTATTGAAGCTTGTCCAAGCACTGCTCTAATTGAGGTCTTGTGAATGTTTCTCTCAATTCCATCCACTTTGCTTCCGCTTTCGATGCTTATGTTTTAACTGTCTCATTGCTCACTCGCTATAAATCTGTCTCTTACTGTGTCTTCGCATATGTTTCAGATGTCTAGTAGTATTGTGGCTTAGCACCCTTCATCCCATTTCCCATGCTACCCGTGGCATGCATATGCAGGGCCCAAGAAAGACATTCAGCCTCTACCTCCGAGATAGAGATCACTGCTCCGAGATGCATGATATGTAAACCTTATCTGAGCAAGACACTTGGACTCTACCAGGAACGGGTGATATCTCCGTGATGATGCATGAATGGGTGAAGAGCTCGAAATGCATGTAATTGTACATATTCAATTCATAGCCCTATTTTATGGTTCAAATACTTTTCAATTTATGGATTTCGACTGGGCTGTAAGTTTATGTAGCCGAATAAACCTTCCATAGATGCCGACTATCCGTATCATCTTCGGCGAGTTCAGCTCCCTGGATGCAGGTATGATAAACAAGAAGATATGTAGACGCCATGTCATGCTAGCAGTGTGTTACTCACATATATGACTAAGTATTTAAAGTCCCTTGGGGATTTGGTAAGCGTCGAATATGATGTTAGATTAGGGCAGTATCATTCTGGCTAAAATATCTACATCAAGTTCATTCTTAACTCAATATATGGGACTGGGGATAGCATAGTGAATTTAAGGACAATATCCCCTAATTAGCTGTCTTGTTCGAAGGAATACACAGGATGCATCCCATCTCGCGGCTACGCTTCCCGGCATGACAAGGCACGCATATCGAGACGCTGGATTGAAATATGGCTTCTCGCTCAGATCCTAGCTCGTATAGCGGCATGAGGGATTTTGCTATCATCCTCCATACTCCAACTGATAGCTGTGTAAGCTCAGTCGAGATCCAATACATGTTGCGAAGCCACTACGAATTAGTGTATAACCAGCAGCAAGTTGACTGCGGCAGTTACCACACCCTACATCAATATCCAACGTCGCTACATTGTCAAGGACTGCTCCCTATGGTCGATAATTGGTGAGTATACATCGGTGGCCACGCCGTGTTGCCGCCTGAGTGCGATATCACACACGGCGTATCTCCCAAATGATATTTTTGTCGAAATCCATGCGATAGTACCAGCCAGCTGGTACTGGGAGGGGCCGTGATCCGACATCATCCACTGCATGACATGACTTCTAGGCTTAGCGCATGTTGCTAATTATGTCTCTCCGCGCTTGAGTTAGTGGACCGGAGCTGTCATTAGCTTCAGGTGGGTACTCTGACTACAGTGGTTAGGGTCTGCTTCAGAGTTCTTGACCCTGCCTGACACGTTGGGATAAATATATCAACGAATAGGAGCACGGTTATTAATAGCAAACCGCCGCGCTTCGAGAAGAAAGAGGAGTATTTAAGAGTTCAGTCAGTGAACCCGGCGGCTATCTTTGTTTCAGCCCTTTGATCTAGCATAGGGTACCGCTTGAACAAGCAATTAAGCAGCATCCTACACAGAGCTAGCGGGCGGTTAAGTGTTACTAATTAAGGGGGACGTGCCAATAGAATGGCGGGCCAACAAATCAGATCTTATCAGTCCGCAATTGACATAGTACCCATTTTCGGCACGGGCCATCACAATTGTCGAATTCTGGTTGGTTGGTTGTCCTGGATTTTTCGGACCGGACCTGCTTAGCGCCGACCAACCAGTCCCATCGAAGCGCCGTGGCCAACTTTGGCGGCGAATGGTTGGAAAGCAATAGAAGCTTGGCATGCACCTCCCTCACTGCTTTCACACTCTAAGCTCTCTAACGCCGTTTCATCAGTCGCCGTGTGGCTCACTAAACAGGAAATATTCCAGTCCGAAGAGAATGACAGCCAATAAATGTTGATACCTCCAAGCGCCGAACAGGGATGGCTCACACACCTCGTTGGCCATGTCCAGTTTTCTGTTGCGATTCAGTCAATTTCCGGAACATGTCCAGAAGCATACACTATAGTTAGAGAACCAGGGAAAAAAGGAGCCATTATAATGTGAATAGATGAAGACGAAAGGTGACAATGAAAGGAAACTCTATGGTAAGGATGAGTGGGTAGAGGGGGGTGGTTCGTACCACCGCCTATCAGCGCTCTGAAAGCCGCGGCGCCAACCACTAGGTGCAGACCCTGACCGGGGGCCCCCGTCCTTTTCTCCCTCCCAACTCGACAAGATCGTCCCCAGGCACCTTCAGGCCAGCGTTCCCAAATTTAGCTCCTAAACGCTGACCATTCGTAGCCTGCATGAGATCTTCCCCGCTCGCAGTTCGTATGTTGGCTCGATGCTCCTGCATCCCAACTTAGCTCTACCGGCTCCATCGTCAAAAAATAGAAGCATCATAGCATGACGCTTTATCGCAGACTATACATAAAAGACATCATCTCCGGATGTATCAAGACATCATGTTCGACAACAATTTGTCTCGCATCACCTCCTCTCCTAGGCGACAAGTTCGATCTGCTATTCTTTCGGTTACAAAAGCCTCGACATTCTCCTACCACTGCTCTACAACATATTGCATATCAACTACACCGGGCTTCTCCAGCCTCCGGTTACCTTGATATTGATATTGTTGTTTTGTTTTCTGGTGTTATCCTCTACTTGGTTTATATTATAAAAGTATATTGATACCTCGACGTGATTGGCAAGTCTCTTGACGGTCAACATGCCCCGGGCCATAGCGACCGCTAGGACTACGCAAACGAGCGCAGGTTCGGTACCGTTGGGTTCTGGCGACAGACTCGTTCGGTCCTACACCCGCTCACGCAATGGTTAGTCAGCTGAAGGGTGTGGATTATTCACTGAACTTCAGGCCACTGACGGAAGCTATGCACTAGGCTGTTTCACTTGTCGGTTGCGAAGGAAGAAGTGCGACGAAAATCATCCAAAATGTAATAGTTGCACCAAACTCGACCTCATTTGCGACTATGCTGAGCCCCCGTGGTGGAGGAGTTTGGAACAGCGGGACATACACAAGGAGAGGATGCAGAGAAGGATCAGGTTCAATAAGGTGATGGAGAAGGAGAGAAATCTCCAAGGTATGTACCGGTCGCGCCTTGGACTGTTTGAGTTAACTCTCATTGTTATCTGATAACAGCGTTCGTGGATCGCACTCTCCCAGGGGTCAGGAGGATGAACGTCACTTCCGGATCCCATCCAACGCACACCATCACATACGGCCCATACAGATCAGAGACGTCCACATCCGAAGCACCTCCGACACCGTCGACGGCTGGGTTCGGTTTCGATAATGCCCAGCCGTCGTGGCAGGGAACAGTTCCTTCGGCTCTCAACATTCTCGGCTCGCAAGATCTACCAGGACAGCTGCCACTGCCACCACTATCACAACAGCTACCATTGCCGTCATTGACACAGCAATTTCCGGTGTCAGAGCCATTCCAGGAGTCTCTTCCAGGCTTCTCCCACCAGATTCCTCAGGTACCGCAGCAATTCTCCGAGCAGAACACGTCGCAGATGTCGCTCTCAGCGTCCACGTCCAACAACGACTGGCCTCAAGGATACCACAGCGAGTCCATTACTGACGATAATGCTGGTTTAGAGCAATTGTCTAAGGATGAATCACTCGCCGCATATTTACAGGCAATGACCGTGGCTGCCGCTGAGCGGCCACTGCTCAATAACTTCGTTGACAAGGTCGTGAAGCTGATCTTTCCGGTACTCGATATCCATCCTCAAAGCCTCTCCCGGACGCATGAAATTCTGCAATCGATCGAAACCAACAAGCCTTATTTCCACGTCTGTATGAGTGTATCTGCCCTTCACATTAAGACTGTCAATGCCAGCCATACCTGGCGAACACAGGACAAGGTGATCGATGACATCATGCGGCACCGATGGGCTTCTGTTTCAGAGCTATGCGATGCACTTAACTTGGATGAGAATCATAGCAAAGTTCTGGATGCAACGCTCGCGACAATCTTCTTTCACTGCGCTGTGGGAGAGCCTGATGACTATCTTCCGGATATTCCTTGGTACGAGCACTTTACAGCAGTCTCCAACCTCGTCAACAAGCTGGGTCTGCTAGAGATGCGCCCCTCCACGGATTTACCCTTCAGCATGTCGCTCACTACGTGGATCGATATTCTCGGTGCTACAATGCTCGGCAGATCGCCTCTATTCGCTCACGCATATCGCGCCAAGAATTTGAGCGGAGTCGCGTCGGGTTTGCAAGAGCTCATGGGCTGCGAAGATCGTATAATGTACTTGATTTCGGAAATCGCATGTCTTGAATCGTTGATTAGGGAAAGACGTGTTGATGAACAGGGTCTTCGCCTTCACATCTCTGCTCTGACCGAGCAACTCGACAATGCGGAGATCGAACCCTCTGGGAACCCGTGTACTTCGTCGGGCAACATCTGCCCCAGGAGGCTTACGGAAAACATAACGGCGGTGTTCCGAGCCGCCGCACGGCTCTATCTTGCGACTCTAGCTCCTGGGTTTGATCGCTATAGCAAGTACACTGCCGACCTTGTCGAAGCTATTGGGAGCGCTGCCATCAACATCCCTAAGGGTCCCTACGGTTTTGATAGGGCACTCGTCTGGCCTCTGTTCATTGCGGGCGCGTATTCCTTGCCTGGGTGTACTTTCCGGATTCTGTTGTCTCATCGAGCGACAGCGTTGGCAGATGAAGCCGACTATGGTAGTTTCGGGCGCATGTATCGCGTGCTAAAGGAGTGTTGGAAGGTTGGGGACTATCCCAGTACGACGACGGAAGTTTACGCCGAAGCCAACCACTTACTGCCCTCGAATAACGCGGAGCAGAATGCCAACGGGTCTGCTGTTCAGCTTCCTTCTATCGAGTCGATCGGCCGCCCCATCAAGAAGTCGCCCGTTCACTGGAGAGATGTGATGAAGCGCCGCGACTGGAAATACCTTTTGATGTAGCATGTTCAACACATGCATGTTGGTCACAAGGCACCGATGGCTTGTACGTTTACTCGTCTACTTCTTCTGAGTCCTCGTTGTCCGCTCAAAATTTCACTGGAATACTAACATGCGCTCAGGTGTCGCAACAGAGTCCCAGCGTTTAAGCGCGCATCTCCGGCGCAGAATTGACAGGCGTTCAGGAGCAGGCGGCCTCAGTCCCATGATTCCATGTAGCAGTGTTATATTTTCCCCTACAGTTTTTCCTCTACATCTAGTTTAGGCGGTTGTTTTATTTTCTTTCCCGTTAACTTCTTCCAATATGTCTCTTTTGGTTGGTGTTTGCTTCTGTCATGTTGTGTTGTGTTTATTCTGCCTGGGTTCCTGCTTGACCCCTCATCTCTTGTTCCTCTTCCCCTCTATCTTCCCCTCCCAATTCCCCCGGCACTATTCCATCCCGGGTAAAAGATCTTCATACAGGCACTATCACGCAGGGCGGCCCTACTTATCACCTCAATCAGCCAAAGTTGCTGGTTTGTTTTTGTTATTACTGGCCAGGTGCTGTGTTGTTGGCAGCGCGTGCCGCTGACAACTCTTCCTCTTTTCCTTTCTTATGCACATTCTTTCCTTCCAACTATGTCTATATGATGATATGTTATGCTTTGCTACTTGTTATGTTATCATGCTAGTTTACTTTAGCTTTCAATGTGATGGATTATGCATTCAACGTTGGTTTTGTTGCGATGGCAACTACCTCATGCATGTGTTGGGATCAAGTTTCGCAAAGGGAAAAGTGAGTAGACAAAAACGATGAGAAATTTTTCAGTTCTTAGCAATGGGATTATGTCCACCGTTAATTAGTTTTGTAGTAATTTGGTCATTAGAGTAACATACTCCTTTTAAGTAACATCAGTCTCCCATATTATAAATGCTACTAATTAGTCGTGGTAGTTAGTACGCATAATATATTATATATTTTTGACTTCTTAGCAAGTTCTAAACCGCTAACCAAACTGTTGTCACTACTATGAGCAACCACAACTAACACCCTGGCACTGCATGGAAAGTAAATGCACGATGACAGTAATGATTGAAGATATTCATGCATATCTTCACGTAACACATCGTTTCTTTACACTTCATCATAAGAGATTGGTTAATAATCTATCACCTCTCGTCGACAACGAACCTGGGGACTAGTAAAACAAATACAAATCTGATTCTCTCCTTTGCCACGTTCATTCTCCAAAGGTAGTAATATAATCAGTAATATAATCAATGATCTAGCTTTACATAAAGATCATCTGGTCTTATCACAGATGATATAGATAGGCATCTTCTGTCTATTAATCCTAGGATATTCACCTAATCTAGATCAAATAATCACTGCTACTTTTGCTAGCTTCCCGGGCATAGAAACCAATACTAACTTTTCACTGATGCCATTCTTGTGGGTGGTTTAACGATTCTCTCCGTAAGGTAGTATCAAGTCTGCCGTTTGCGCCCAGCAACTGGAATTTTCCTTAAGGGTTCTTATCACGCCTGATCGTATGATCATCGTCGATTTATACGATAAATCAAATTCTTCGGCACTAATGTTCCTTACTACATCTAGATCCCCGAGCAAGTACGGAACTGCGGTCAATAATATATAAACCTTGGGTAGCATTTTGACTTGGCTCAACTCCATTCAACGTTGCTCCAAAGTAGATTAGTAGATTTAATGGTGATGCAGTGGCTCCAGAAAAACGTGACCTGACTATCTATTAGCTTTTGTCAAATATACCGCAGATTTTCCAAGATTAATCTCATTAACCATTTTCGAAGATCCGCTAGATAGACAGCACTGCACTAAGCTTTTGAGTTAGATTGGTATATATTTCAAGTCTTTGACCTGGCTATCGCCCTGACTCTATTCGTATGGATAAGGTATTCTTTATGTGGCAGGAAAGCATCGTTTCATATCATCATGGTCTGCTTATTGGTATTGAATTCAAAAATTGATAGTTCTTCAGCGAGATCTAGTTCTTCTCAAAAGCCATAATGCTTAGTACATAGTGATTAGATCATTATGTAGAATGTCCTACATCTTTGATAAGATGATCCACTCATTCCTTGTGCCCCGGGTATCGAATTCCCTGTGTTGCTTTGAACAGCCAATTCATCATATCAACTTACATTTGCATTCATCTCATCTTGTCATTTTGGCTTCTTACTGTAGGATTGCTAATACGCTTAGAACTCTTTCATATATTCGAAGTGATAACACACTTCCCTTTCCATACTATGATAACCTACACCTCATCTACCACCAAATTAACAGGGAAAGTGTGTTTAACGTCTGAGACCACGATCCAGAATCCCTAAAAACGTTCGAGCGAAAGTGCCAAGGCCTGTCGCCTTCTTGGTAGTAGCGCGCAATATACCTCACAGTCGATCCTGCTCAGTTCCCATCTAACATTCCAAAACACGGGGTCTAACTCCGAGGGAATGCTTCGTATACTAAGCTTTATAGGAATTGGAAGGCTTCTTCCAGGCAGGTATTGTCTCGCAAGAATGTTTGATATCTGATATTATAGTCAGATCAGAGACTGTGTGTCGGCAAAGGCAGACAAGTATTCGAGGGTTCGAACAGAATCTGGGAGCTCGAAGAAATCAGTAGTCTGGCAGCACCGGCGTGCTCAAAAGAGGAGGCTTAAGTCACAGAACAAGTTCGATATCCCAAGAGCGATACTGAATGTTCCTTTTGGTGAATCAGTGTGCCTTGTTGGACATTATAGCCGAAGCTTATCTATGAAGGGGACGTATCAGCGGAGTATGAGCGATGGGAGAACTCTCCGAGGTTATAACGATATGTAAGAAAGCCCATGATGTTCTATCTTACCATCAGAGTAGTTCTCTTTCATACTTTAGCGGCACTTCATCAGCATGTAGTGAAGGGCTGAAGTACGTCTTTTGCGTATATGTCGAAAGCGTGTCTTATTAAAGCAATCACTGTATTAGATCCTAATTGATCCTTACCCAAGTCCTCCCTTCTCATATCTTCCCGAGAGAATCTCTTCGAGAATCTCAAGAATCGGAACAGCCACAAATCGGACTCGACATGTTCTTATGACATATAATAATCAGATGGAGTGGGGTTTAGTAGTGTACGAAGAAGCAGGTATCGAACATAGGAGCCTGCTGTAGCGTGGACAAGATAGCCTTTGTCCCTGCACTGGAATGTCTTTCCTTACCTGCTTTCTAATGATGTGCCTTAGCGTACAAACATTGGATACTTGGGTCATATTTCAAATAATAAACATCGATAATGTGCTGACCCTTTTCACTAAGTCCAATTTATTTATCTACTCTATGTGTACGTAGAAGCAATCGTGATGGCCACGGGCACTCACAGTGGCGAAAAAAGTCTGCGAGTAGAATGGGGCCATTCAGTCAATGTTCAAGTGATGAGGAGAGATGCTAATGTCTCGAGAATAAACATGAATGTAGCAGATGAAAAGGATCTCATTAGTAACATCCCATAGCTAGAATACCCTCCGCTTAGACGTATTTTGAGTTCCGCCAGCAGCTTAACATTATACTTACTTATTTATTCCATGGTGTAAGCCTTGGAGTCTGTACTGGTAGTTTAGAAAAGATGCCGCTACATTCAAAGTACTTTCTGGCTTTCATTGCATCGATCTGGGTGTTGAATTCATCCATATATGTTAACAAGAGATAGAGAGATGGCACTGCTTCAGTAGAGGTGGGCCTAGACTCGGCACACCTTGACAGAAGCCTCGACGCTCTAAGCCAAAACGCAACAAGATGCCATGAAAAGAATGAAATGATTCTATATAGTACGCGGCTTGCGGAAAAGGAATTGCTTATTCTTAGGATACAAATGTGATGCTTTCAGATAGTGGTGTAACTAGTCAGTCACTTGCCTACAAGTGCTCATCTGAGTGAGACCCTAGCTATCTTACGACTTTTCTCCCTCAACTTCGCTTGTTGGCAGGGGGCCTTAAGCCAGCAGACAACGTAATCTACAAAAAGCAGAAGGTATTCCTCTCAATCAGCCAAGTGATGGGCCTGGGACTAATCAAAATGTGGTTTTGTAAGGTTGCGCCCAGCCTGTTATTACACCTGAACAGTTGCTCGGATTGTGATATGGGCATAAAGGTAGGTTAGCACGAGGGACGGTTAGGTCATCATACTCCGGTAAGGGGTTTTCCATCAAACTGCACAGGCCTCGCAGTCCGTATCAGACCTGCAGCCGTTAGACACTCGCCTAATAAGCGCTGACTCCGTATGCTTTGTACACAAACTGCAACGCAATGTTGATACCCGAGACAATACCCTCGTGTAGGAACAACCATGAGAATCCGATGCACCGCTATTCAGGAGCGATGTCTCACTAAGAGCGTTATGGATAAGAGCATTGGGCTCTTGCATGTTAGTTGATTGTACTTCGGATAGGTCTATTCGAGGTAACGTTGCAAGCTGTGTTCAGCCATTTCTCGCATCTAGTGTGCCCTTGACCCTCGGATCGCCCGTATTGCGTTCCAACAATCAAACACTCTAGTGGTAGTCAGGGGCTATTTCACGTAGCTTCCAATAGCTCAGTTGATCCGTTACCGAGTTTGGTCGACAAGGGGTCCCGGAGCGCCGAAACCAGTTCACCGCATAGCCAACGGTAACTCCTCGTTGACTTCCTCGTATAGGGTATGTTCTCCTAACCAACGGGAGCTCAAACACTGAACATTTTGACATTGTCTTGACAGTCCATGCTTTTTTTAGACCGGCTGTATGCAGGGTGAAGATACCCAGAATAGAAACATCTGGCACAATAGCTTATCCCAGGGGTAGATAACTTTGTAAACCGACAACATCCAATAGATAGACGATTTTAGCGAGCTATCATCACGCCAAGCTAAGAAGTCGAACATACTGTGCGGCCTTTTCCTGAAGAATGTGGAACCAAATATGCACCCATTGGATGTGAGGGCCGCACACCGTTTAACTCGGCGTCTCTTCGTACAGGCCAGCATGTACCAACCCCGCGATGCAAGACAGATACTCGAGTCAGGCGGTTACCCTGAGGAAGCAGGGTCACCCATACTTGTCTCCCTGTTGAAACGGAGTGGCAGGGGGCGTCTCGCTCGTAGCCGCAAAGCATACAGAGTCGCACACTGAAGCTTGACGAACAGAAACTGCGGAAGAGCCGCGGACATGCCGCTGATGCAGACTGGTTTGAAACTCTGTCATTCAAGGATGATGGAGATGGGAAAGGATTCGCGGAGAGGGTTTGATGAACGCTGATTCAGATGGCGCGCGATTACGCTGAGGCATCGTAGAGTCTGCTGAAGACTTTTCTTGTCAACATCAAAACAACCCGGACGAGTAGCATATAAACCCAGGAGCACTTGTCACTCATGATGTTCTCTTTCAACACTCTCAACATTCTCTTTAGACTTCCTCGATTCACTGTCGGGTAGATCCCGCACGTTCATCCTACTTTGCCCGCTTTCTGTTGACAGAGAGATAATTTTCCCCTCCGTTTGCAATCATCGGCCTGCATTACGCGCCAACACCAAGTATAGAAACAAAAGCGAGTAGCATCTTGCACAAGGGCTCGAGCTCCATCGGATAGTCCGTCTGTTCTTTTTTTACACCACTTAGCAGGATCTAAGAGGTGGCCCAAGTACGTCAAGATCGTTGCTGCTGCTGTTGCTATTTTCGAGGCGGAGCAAGAATGCGCTAACCTCGTGGAGCCTAGACCCGATAGTCCATCGCAACCAAATCCTGTCGCGTATTGTTACTGTTCGATACGTTCGTAATAGTACCTTACCGGATCATACGAAGCCAACCGTACCTATCCTGCAGGGTTATACTTCTGCTCCTTCAACTTACTTGACATTCCTCTCATTCACAACCTGGGAATATCCACCGCTGGCTCGGAGACACTATATCATTTCCTCAAATTTCTTTTATTATTTTTAGCTTGCATTGGCGCGCCGTTGTCTCAGCTCGACACTATCTCTAATTATATCTTCCTCTCCTATCCTCCATCAAGTGGACTCCTTCCTCCTCGACCTATCTATATCTACCACGCACACATCCTCTCTTTCATACCTATCTTCACTCTCCTTCAAACAGCTCCTTCCTTAATTCACTGGCCTATCAATCATACATCTACTGCTGGACAGTACCATGGCTCCTCGACCAATCCTCTATCCACTCAAGACTTCGAAGAGTGTTATGTACCCATCGGAGCTTCGAGACACCTCATCTACCACTACTGAGACAAGCCAAAGAGAACCAGGCAATGGCCCATCAGTTCCTCCCCCACGTGCTTATACAGACTTTCTCCGAGCGTTGAGTCCTTGCTACGCAAGCCCAGAAGGGATCAACGCAAGTTATACGAGATGGATGAGGAGCAGAGCTCTACCATCGCCCATCTCGCTGCCATCGACCGCCACCACTGTCTCCTTCCCAACCAGCAATACATCGAAGAGCAGTCCTATTTCTGTCTCCCCATCCCCGGTACCTGCACCACAGTCCGCAAGGGAGCCTGGTTCTGTGCGGCGTCTCCGCATCTCGCCGCCATTCTTGCTGTCCCCGACAACGGCAGAGTCTCCCCGAAGTCCTTATACAATTCGGACCCCTTACACGCCAGCAGAACGGAGAAGCAGGCATTCCGAGACCCCAGATACAGCCAATGGAAGGACTGTTACCATCCAACATGTTGTCACGCACACGATTACTCTCAAACGTGCTCCTTCGCTTGACCCGCCACCGAAGGGCAAACGCAGAAGGACCAGCGAGTCACGGGATCAGTGATGGCTTAATAAAGCATTCATTAGATACGAACTGAACGACTTTAATGGGTTCGATCTTGAGGAGTTCAGACCGTTACGAGCATCTACTTTCATCGAGTTTGTTATGTTACTTTTGTGATACTAGCATTTTACGGCTGCCTGTGTGATTTCCTGTGATTTCCTGTCACTTCAATTGCCTTTTGTTCAGTCATTGCATTTTACGTTAACTTGTTCTCAACCAACTAGAAGGATTGGCATACACATCCTGGCGGTGTGGATTGCGGGTGATATGGATTCGAGAGGAAGGAGTCGGAGTATTCAATGGTTCAAATCGATCTTATTGGAAAAGCCTCGTTGGTTTGCGGGTGCGCTTATGGATCTCTTTGTCAGATATGCTTGGGTCAGCGGCGTTATACTATGTCTTGTAGCACGCATTTACTCAATTACCCAATGGAATGGATTACATCGCTAAACTCTGTTGTCAATGACTCCCACCACCAATCAAGCTCTACTTAGCTTGTTGGTCTGAGTCGAGTCCACATTAGACTCAGACAAGCTAAACCAAAAGTTACGAAGGAAGTGGCAGATAATAGCTGTTAATTTCGCTTTGACGCCGTAAAGGATCGCATGGCTCACCAACCAGCATCGTCCGACTCGCGCGTCAGCCACATGGCACGCGTGCCATTCGTTCTGCTTATGGACTCTTCCGATCCTCTTCAATCCTTAGCTGGATGTAGATAAGCTCTGTCCGCAGGTTGACGCCGAAGGATCACTTAGTGTGGGTTTCTGGCTTCCTCTGAGCCTCACAGCCACCTTCATACCGCGGATAATCAGCCAACCGATACAGGGGGCTGTTGGGTGCATCATGGTAGCATAAATGCCCAGGGCCTTCAATTGGGTATTTTGACGGGCCTGTGTGTCAGTATACGTATTAGAAGGATCAGAGATGAGGTTTCCGGCCAGCTGTTCTTCGTATTTGGGACACCAAAGGATTTGCCGGATAATGTAATGATACGCTGTTGTATAGTGTGTTGATTACAGCGGGATACTGATATACCCGTATTACATAGTATTACGCACTTCCCGGCAACCTCACCATAGGACAATATCGGAATCAACTAACACCAGGTTGTTCACAATGGAACCTGCTTGGGTCTATCGTCTTACTTACAAATTGGAATCTAATCAACCCAATGACTTACTCAAGGAATATTCTATGTGTATTTGGTCAATGGCTTATGGGATAAATCTTTTACGATACCGCTCGTTATTCGGGCTAAGATGCGAAGATCGACGCATATAGCACCATTGAAAAAGAACCCTGAAGTTCGCTGAAATAAAAAGCTGTTTCAACTAATTCATATTATTGTTATTTACGCTCAAAGTGGTATCATGCGCTCTATAGGAAGCATAACGGCTCTCAATAGGGTACGGGAGTAGTCGTGTGGCGTATGCCGAGGGCCATATGAGATCTAAAGCCTAGGTAGGGTGTGCAGGGATGCAGATTGATTAATGATGTAATGAGACTCTTCAACAATGACCCGTGGGTCTGGAGTTCATCACTTAACAGTCCTGATTTGCTGAAGCTTTGGTCTAATCTCAACTGCTTTCTTTTTTCGATCCACTTTTGGGATAGTTTAGCTCGAGTGTACTGAGCCGAATGCCCTAAAGTGCCGACGGAGCTCCCAGCATGGTGATAGTAATCCTATCACCAAAATTAACTTCGAGTCGTTGGTGTGTCCCAGAGGTTCTAGTATAGACAAATCAACCACACTAAGTTGTGTTAAAATAGAAACAGAATCCACATTGCTTGACTTTGAACCAATTGCGCCTATCAGGTTCTTTCCTTGAAAGTCGCTCCTCAGTTCAGATTCCTTGCCTCGCCGACGAGGCACGATGGGCACCAGCAACCAGGAAGTTCCGGCCAATAAGCGACTCAAGTGTCTATATTTGCTTGTGAGCAACTGCCACCAATAGCATGCCGCAGCACTAATTTCATGTACTGTTCCAATTTGGCGCAGAACTCCGAACCCGTGCCCTTCCAGAACTCGGGGTGATTGGCTCGACTCCTCCTAACACTGCGGGGTGATCACGCAGGCGGGACAGGGATCATGCATTCCCCGACACACCGTTAAGCGCTGGTTGGCCCCTGCCTATCGACTATTGGGACTTAGCTTCCAGCAACAAGATCACCCGCGGGTAAGAGGTGCTATTTTTGGGTATTATCTGCCTTTCACCCGTGTGATGAAGGGATTCTCACAATTTGCCAATAGCCTTGGATGCTCTCCACCCACTGACATCCCACCACTTTCCCATGTGTGCTTTCATCTCTTGTCATCCACCAACCATGTCCTGTGGTCTCATTGTGATATGTTATTTTTGGAAATTAAGCGCCGGCCCGGCCCACATTTATTTTCCCCTCCATGCAAGACACTCTCTCAGTCACAGGGTCATGTTTGGAGTATAGAGCATCTGCCCGTGCTCATCACTTGCTGATCCAGATACCCTCACACCACTAAGCCTTATTAGCCGCCGGGACCACCGTGTGGTCCCTGAGGATTCCATAATTAGAACACCCCATAATAGCTCTCAGACGACATCACCTCCTCTTTGCTTCAATCTCATCACCACCAACCACAGTAGCTAGAACGATGCAAGCTACCCGCGCAATACCGGCTCACTATCCCCTCTATCTGTCACTGTCATTTCATCCGCCAACCATGACAGATAGAACTGTTAACCCCACCTCAAAGGAGGGGGTATGGTTCAACCGGTCTGTCTACGACCCCAGCACTATGTGCTTAACCGCGATTCTTTAGTGCTCGCCTAGTGTTTCAAGCTACAGGGCTAAGATAGTGACTGCTTATTTTAGAAACTCCCTGGCGCGTAGATTCCCATTCTCTGGGTGTTATTAGTCGAAAGCGATCTGATTGCTGGTCCTTGCTGGTCCCCACATGGAGACACCCCTGCAGCACTGGAGATGCCTGCCTGGTGTGATTATATTTTTGGAATCAATCCAATCTCAACGTCACCTGTTACTGATTGTTCCTCTGGTCCAATTTGCCACCATTTTCGTAGCAATTAGGGTGAAAAATGTGGACGAGAAGGAAGCTACAAGCCTACTCTCTATACACAGTAAAGGAAGGGCCCCAAGAAGGGGAATTGGCCCAGTTAATCAGTGAAGTAAGGGAAGTGTCTACGATGCGTAGAAATTGATGATCAAACGCTTACGCGGAGCTAGAATTGGCGTTGATAGACTAAGGACTTACGGCGGGCACTTCCACAATCCCCCAAACCAACCGTCATTGGCGCAACGCTAAACCAAATCCCCCAGGTAGCCCGAGAGTTCGCACTACTTAACCAACCCCGATATGCAGCCTACAAACGTGGATATTCCACCCCAATTATCATCCAGTAAAAACACAGAAATGAGAAGCGTATGCTATTCTTATCACATTTCGCATCTCCTTCCAAAGCAAGTCGCCTATCTAAATATGCGAACTTCTACACTACATCCTTCTATTGGATCGTTTTCCATTAGTCGCACCACCACTCCCGGCCTTTCAAGTGGTCCCCTTCTGGTGCCCGATAATTCATATCCTCCCGACCCCTCGATCTATTCCCAACTTGTATCCTTTCATCGAAAATCAGAGCTTTTCTACATACCTACTTGCTCCGTCCACCCAACCCGGACAGACGCCTCAGCCCCCATCCCGTTTGACAATGCTTGCTTCCGTGATAAGAATAGAAGTGACAAGAAGGCCGATCCACATCTCTGCCGCCTAGTCACACATTCCGCGCATGCAGCTTTTCCAAGAACCTATCCTTACCCCCCTTCTCCGTCACATCTATCTAAGATCTATATTGATATACTGCCCTGAAGATCTGTATCGTACGTATGATACTGTACCTTACACATGATACCTTTCATATATGTTCTACCAATCTTACATACTATCCCACTAACTATCCTACACTCTATCCAATGCATCCACACCATCACCTCATCCTATCCCCATTACTTCACTGGTATGTCATTAAACCTCCACTTTTCTAAATAAAGATCTAACCTCATGTTCCTAGATCAGCCCTGGAGACCCCACTTGCTTCTTAGCGCTTCACTTGCGATACTTCTGGTTGCATGTCGTCCTTCTAACTACAATGTTTCTATACATAGTTCCTCACCTTATCGTCTCCTCTCAACCATCAACAATAGTCCATCACGTCTTTGAAGTATACCCACCCCCTCCTCAAACACGGCTCACGGAAAGATGTGTGAATTAGGCGCCGTCTCTCACCTAGGTCCCTTAGCCAAGCTACAACCATACCCTCCCGGCTACACTATCGATTGATGAGGAAGCCATCGGCGGCAAACCTATGTATAGCACATAGGATGATGTCTGAGATAGGCGGGATTGAAGTAGGGTGATGATTAGTAACTGGTCCAGAATTGTGTCACTCTTCGCGCCTATCCTCGACTGTGTTACGTAGGTGGATAATCTCCACAATGCTGTCGAGGACTTGGGCGCGTATGACTGACATACCTCAAAACTAATATCATTGTCTATGTGATCTTAGCTTGACTATGAGCACCACGGGCGAGTACAGGCCGTACCTGAGAGGCTTACTGAGGTAGGCGCCCTCTCGTCTACGAGCTTCAGACTCACACCTCTTTCTCTTCCTGCCGTGTGCAAACCAGGCCAGTAAGTGGTGGTGGACTCCAAATCATGGTTCTGGGACGTCGGTGACCCGCCAACCCGAAGGCGGGTGTCTACGCTTCTCCAAGAAACTACTCTCTTAGCGGAACATGTTGCATAGGTTCAAGTCCTTATCCATGATGATCAAGAGAAGCATACTGACTGATGGTGACCGTTAGAGTGTCCCAGGTTATCCGGTCCGATACAGAGGATGATAACTTTCAGTCCAACAACTATCCCATCCCGCTTTAGCGATCATCTTCATGTATCATTCGAGAGGCTTCGAGGCGTCGAGAATTCACAGCTCGCTGTTGATATACATCGACTGAAGCTTGGGAAATGTCCATAGGGAACCTGGAGCTCCTCATGCGGAAGGAATCAAGGAGATGGGCAGACAGAAGACCATATCATGCACCACGAAGGAAGTGAACTGCGCAATAAGAAGAAAATGCGGGATATCAAGGCTGTTGGACGTTTTGGCGTAGCAACAAACCGAGACCCGACTCCTATGTAGCTAAGCCAATCCTACTTTCGCTACTTCACTTTAATTATCATATCAATTCGATAAAACCCTCTACTCCACAAGGTGTCTCGCATAGTTTTCACACTCAATAGAACTTAAGCAGCGTTCTTAAATGCATCCACATGTTACTTCATTATGAATACGACATATGAGAATATCCTCCACTTTTCCCTTGCCTGTTCATTGCAAGATGTTCCTTACACCTATCTTCCATCTCCAAACTCCTATCTCCGTCTACAATCGTATTTCCATGTGAATTCTGATCACCCCTACCACAAATTCATTTTTTTTCCCACCACTCACATTCCCATCTCCCCCAAACCATCTTGCAATAAACCCCTATCCTTCCCAGGGGACACCAAAACAAGCACCCCCAAATCCTGATGGACAGAAACATACTACCAATCATATTCCCTCCACGAGACTGTCCTATAAAACTCCTCTGTCTACTGTTCTACTATAAGGCCACATAAACCCAGATAATCAACCCATAAACCATCTCATCTCATGAACCAATCGAATTACTATAAGAAACGCACATCCAGCGGCGCATCCATCCTCCGCCACAATGAACACCATAACACACTCACAAGCACTCACATTACTATCCAGCAAGACATTCATGTAAACAATCCAGCATCTACCTCTCGAACCACAGATAGATACGACCTCCCTTACATATATATTATTCCGGCCCGGCAGCCAATATTATAATGATCAAAGTCCAGAGTACCTAGCTTTCTTGTTCTCTTTCCTTGTTGATAGTCCGCACCCGCGCTTACCATATTCAATGGATATCCAATTCCTGCTTGGCTTTAAGACACAAGCTTAATGGAATATATTCTTCCTCAGAGTCCATTCTAGGTATGTTTAAGACGAAGAAATCAATAGATGAATGAAGGTTGTGCATCTCTCGAGCGCCTTACTGGCCTCCGTGAAGTTGAGTGGTATGACTTGTGTAAGCAATTTCGGAGTGGAGAATGTGGTAGCTAGACCTGGATGAGGATGAAGGCGATGCGATGTGCATATGCCCATTACGTATACTATGCTTGGAATGTGAACTTTCTCTGGCGGTTCATGTCTCATCTGTTGGTTGGAATGCGGAAGCAGCTGCGGTTTCTGTGGATGTCGGTGGATAAAAAGCGAGTATGTGTCAGAGATAGTGGTTGATGGCAGTAGTGAGCGGTGATCCGCAGTCATAGGTTAAGGCCAATGCATTTTTATCTTTGTTTTGCATCGTTCTTTGCCATATACACGTGTTCTCGGACCTTTTCAGTGAAATGAGTTTCGAGTATGCCGACCCATCAAGAACATTATTTGATACACCAGGGAGGCAGTATATCTGATATCACAATGTTTTTAATACAAGGTATGGTCGACCATAAGTAGCAGAATCATAGTGTATACAGGAGAATATTGATATTGCCAAAACTAGTACAGGAAAATCATAATTGCCACCCATACCCTAAAAACCGTAAATCGTTCGAATCCAAACCATGTACCCATCACCCAATTAGTTGTAATAACGGAACCTGGTATATACAAAAGGTTCCAAAATGAAGACAAAAACAGTCAAAAATCAAACCGTGGTATCATATCGCACAGTCGTGGTGAACAAAGTGGTATCATAATCGAGATGAAAAAGCGATGAGATGGAAAGGTATCAAACGAGAACGGAGATTGCATCCGATACAAAGAAAAATTAGCTTTGAGAGTCGTCACGTCTATTCTTCGGTCAACGCGTCGTCTCCAGTCTCGCGCCATTCCTTGGACCGTTCTGTAAGCCGTCGCACACCTGCCACACGCTGGGCCCAGTGCGCTTCAGAAGGGGACCGGAAAGTATAGGCTCGTTGCGACGAAATCACGCCGATTCCTTGCAACACAGCCTTGCGAGAGTCTCTGGAGAACACCGCCGGATGGTTGATCCATTCCAGCGCGGATTGCAGATCGGAGTCCAACGCCGTCATAGTCTGCCCATCCACTGCAGAGACGGAAGTGATGGTCGCCGTATCCGAAGCCGCCGACGAGTGACCGTCAAACATAGACGACTTGGGTGAAGAAGAGGTAGGAGTGTCTGCTCGGCTACCGGAGTCGCTGGTTCCCGCTGGTCTGGCACCCGGGGGCAGAGGAGGAAGACCACCCTTGCCCAGGCCCTTCAAGATACTGCGAGTCTCGGTCAACAAGTGTTGCGCACGATCATGTTGCCCACGGGAAACCAAGGTCAAGGCCCGCGTCAGCATGTCGGACGTCAGAAGCTCCATGCGTCGTTGTACGATGGACGGATGGGGAGGGATTGGTGGGCTAGACGGACGACCAGGTTTGGCTTTCGGGTTAGGTGGAAGCATAGTGATCGCTAAAAGCGACGGCCGTGGGGAATGGGTAAGATGACCATCCCGCAGAAAATCACCATAGGTGAGGTCTGCTTGGATCAGAGGGACCTCCTCCACACTCGCCACGCGTTGGTCATCGCCATCAGACATACCACCTAGTGCCTCCAGTCCAGACACCAGGCTCTCCCAGGCATCCTGAGGGGTAACCTCTGACGTGGAGTTGTCGGGGGGGATGACAAGTTGGACCAGAACGTCACGCTTGTCGCCAAAACGAAGGTCCCCGAGGGCAGCCTCCGCATCACGACCAGTAGCCCGTTTTGTCGTGTGCAGAGCTCCACTAATTTTCACGAACTTGGCAGGGGAACCCTCAGGCAGACGAAGCTTGAGCTTTACGTTCTGGTGAGAGGTAGTTTGCAGCGCACCCAAGCAACCAGCGACGCACTCCCGAAGCATCATCCAGTCCTTTACATAGACGTATGAGCCTTTGGTCCGAGTCGAGAGCTCGATGATGGTGTCCGGCTTGTGGGTCAATCCAAGGCCGAATGAGTGGATGTTAACCCTTCAGACGATTAGTATATCGATCGTAGCATTGAAATGTGTTCGACTTACTTGGCAGCTTCCGCCCTGGACACAACAAAATCGACACTATCGGGATCTGAGGTTGAAGTGTCGCTGATCAAAAGGATGGTAGAGATAGGGTTCGATGATTTCCGCTGCATGAGCATGTCCATGGCTACGTTAGCACCCTCGACGACATCTGCACGGAGACTTTTTTGTCCAACGGGCCTAATGGACTCCAGGATTTTGGGCCATCCGCCCCAGGACTTCGTAGTCATCCCCACTATGGGGACGCCACCACTGCTAGAACCAAATGTCACCAGTCCCATACGATCGCGAGGACCAAGGTTCTGTACAAGAAATCGGAGTGCATCGCGGAGCAGGGTGATCTTCAGTCCCTGCATGGAAGAAGAAACTGGAATCACGACTACAAGGTCGAGTGGAATATGGATGGATGGTGCTGGGCTCTCTGTGCCCATATTCGTGTAGTCGGTAATAGCCGTGTTGATTGATCGGGCTGCTCCATAAGACGAATTTATCGAGGCCTGGCGTTTGATTGGATTGTTGCGGTATTCCTCCTCCTCTGCGCCAGAATTATCATAGTCGTAATCATTGTTCGGAGATGTGCTCTCAATGGGATGGAGGTCGAGGAGGGAACGGCGCCAGAGCTCTAACTGACTGCGGTTCTGGAATCGAAGGTAAAAGCAGGGAAGCTCACTGACGGACAGGTTCAACGCGAGGATAGGCTCGTCTGCGGCAGCTTCCATACTGTTGAGATGCTTCTTGATGAGTATGGAGCCCTTCAATGTGCACCGGGTTGGCTTCGGCTTAGACTGATCATCGTCATATGGACGGCGCTGGGTATTCTTCTTCTCCTTGACACAGATGAGCATTTCTCCGAAGAGATAACATTCCAATTCCTGCCAGGATGTACGATCTTTCCCCACACTCATGTGGCCGTGCAAGCGGAGCTTTCCAAATCTGAGTTTCCGTCAGCGTTGCAATTTTGTAACGGCTACATGGAGACACTTACCGATTGAATTCCAGGCCGTGCCAGTTGTCCACCTTATTCCGCAAGTCCTCTGCCAAATCATCCAGGTTCTCCTGACTCTCATAGGGAATCGGCTTGGGCTCCTGGCTGGGTGGGTAACGCCCTACGCCATACGGTTCGTCCTGAGGTTGGTCTTTACCGTTTGAAGTAAAGTCGCTTTCGTCAGGCTGCCAGCTGCCCTCAGGCACTTCCAGTGTTATCAGGCATGTTAAAGACTGCTGCTGGCGTGAGCGGTTAAGCGTTGGGAACTCGCTGCGGATAGTCACTGTTGGCGCCGGGATCGGGTTCTTCGTGACAACGGGACGCGGGCTGAGATCAGACTCCATTGCTTGCACGTCATAATCATGGCGTCTTCCGTTGGCCGCATGCTGATGCGACTCGTTATAATCGGATGAACCAGCAACACTTCCATTCCGCGAGTGGTGTTGGCGGGATCCCATGGTCAACCGTTCGACTCGCTCGCGGTGACTGCTATTGTCGCGGCTGTCGCGTCGGACGTAGGTATCCCGACTGTCACGGTTAGGTTGCCGGCTTCCCGCATGACTTCCTGCATCGCTGGGCCGTCGTGCCTGGACTGGCACGGGTTCCCAGGGAGGGAGATTGGACATGCCACTTCGATGTGTCGCGGCATCGCTGGTGACAGAGCGGACAATATTACTAAGTTTCTCTGTATATGGAAATGATCAGCAAGTTTACATTCCGATCCCTGCAAGGGCAATAACACATACCCAGATCCAACATATTCCCCCCACGGCTAGTATCAAGCCCTAACGGCGCATCGCATGTTGGGCAGTACTGTCCTTCAAATTCGCGGATATATTCGTAGAAGCAGGCTTCATGTGAGACATGAGTGCACGAGAATTGGAGAACACGTTCGCCACGCAGAGTATGCTCCAACGGCTCGTCACAAATGGCGCACTCAGTGCCGACGAACGTCCTATCTCTCCGCGTCCGAGAGCGGTCAACATCCATTAAGCCCGCCATTGGCCTACCTGATCTAGAGTTGAATGACACACGCGACGAGTTTGGGTGAGAGTCAGACGGCCCGTTTGGATCTTGCTGGTTTGAATAGACAGAGTTGGCAGTGGTAGAGGGAGCACGAGATTGGGCAGTGTGGGCAGAGTAACCGGTCCCTGGACGCTCTAGTGGTATGTAGATAAAAGTCCGCGGTGGAGGTGGCGGAGATCGGGATTTTGAACTGAAGAAGTCTGTCGATGAAATGATTCCGTAAAGGTCAGTGGTAGTGAAGAGGAAGCCAGAACAGAAGTAGAGGCCAAGACGGACGACAGCAAAGACAAAGCAATGCAGTCGTCTCACATAACACCAGCGTGGAAGGTTGGAGAAATGAGTCAACGTTCTAATTCACGTGCTGACCCCAAGGAGGGTATAGCAATGAATAATCTGTAATGGACAAGGGACAAAAAAAGGTCCTGAGAGCTCAAGAAGGAAAAGAACGGGGGGGCAGCTCCAGCAAAAGAGAGGAGAGACAGTAGAAGAAAGAGAGATAAGGAGGGAAAAGGAGAGTGGATGGCAGACAGCAGCCAGAAGAAACAGAAAGAAAAGGGCAAAAAAGTGTAAATGATAACCAGAATAAGAAGGACAATAATAATAATATAAGATTCAGCAGCCGAAAGTTAAGAAGAATCAAGAGTAACACTAGTACGAGACACTATACTTACGGAGCGGAGACTTCTTTTTAGGACGAGCACTGCTGCCACGCTCGGATGTGTGAGGGCCAGAAGAATCGTCATTCCCAGACGTGAAATCCGATCTGGGAGAGGGCCGATGTTTCCACATGGATCACGGCAAAAGAAGCTCCTGACGGATCAGGAGGAGAACAGGATCAGGAAGGAGGAGGTTTTGGGAACTTTTGAAGAAAACAAGCAGAGAGATTTACTATTTAGGGGTGCCAAGTGGGGGGGGGTCAAGACGTAGTGGGGGTTGAACCTGAGGGAAACGCCCCGAGGATGGATGAGATTGACCAAGAGTGGAGGAAGATGAGTGGCTGCAGTGAGAATCACCAACAAAAAGGTTGGTTGGCCACGCGTGAGACTGGGAAGGAGGGAGGAGCGAAGGGGAGGGAGGGTGTGTGTGAAGATGACGAGATTCTGGGAGAGGAGAGGGAAAGGAGAAGGCGGAACAGGAAAAGATGGAGATATCGCACTGGTGCGAACAATTTTACGACGGCGTCCGAGCCGGTTCAGCGAAGCCGTTGATAGTCGCTGGGGCGGAGCGATCAGTATTACGAGAAATGGTAATACTACCTTTACCTTTTTTTGTGTACTAATTATTTTGTAGTATTTAGTATCCGTTGTTACCTACTGAGTAACCATGGTTATTTCCACTACCACTTAGCAAGTACCATTCTGAAAGACTACTTGCACGACAGACACAACACACACCAGATATAATTATTTTCATCCTGGTTTATATCGAGTGCTACATACTCCATGACCTGTACTCTCCTTTCAAATGGGGTAATTCTTTCGGAACGGTATTGACAGGAAAAGCCATCGGCGTATTTTGTGAATTGGAGATTACTGGTCTATAGTGGGGCCATGACCGCCGAGCCATGGATGTCTGGAGCTCACTAAACCACGCAGTGGGGCCGATCCAGGGACTGGATACAGTCAAGTCTCAAAAGGACGGACTCTCGGTACGGGTAAACCTACGGTATCTGAGTAACTACCCCTGAAATGCTGGAAATACTTAACCCCCTCGGACTAACGTTTCAGAGAATGCGAGCAAATATGGTGTAGAAATCACCCGGTTTGGAAGGCGTGAGGTCATCGTGCAGCCACGATGTAGTCAGATATGAGCTGAGAATTCTCCAGGTTAAAGTTACATCAACTATCCAACAGATATCTTAACTATTCACTCCAGTCTGAATCCCCCGGAGACCCGTCATTTTCCCATCCCTTGCATCCTCAGGTAAAATGGTCCGTCCAGTCAAATGCTTCAGTGCTAATGCCCTACACGGAACTTGGACCTATCTTTTGCATCAATCTGCTGCCAATTATCGGAGATTTCTTTCACCATCCCTATCAGCCTAGCCACACTGAGGCTTTGGATTCTGCAGGCTCCAATGCCCACTGTCGATTATTGAAGGCTGCCTGCCAGCTATGTATAATGAACGGTGTCTGAGTGGATTACGCCCCTCATTGAGTGACCATCAGCAGCGAAAATAATACATCGGGGTCGTGTCTATTGACACTCATATATAGCGATCCTCGTTGGACCCGGTAATGATATCCCGATAGGCTGGTGCTTTTGCACAATTCAGCAACGATTGGCCTTAATCTCGGCACTGGACCGTCGATCCTCGAACGTTTGCTGTCATGACGAGGAAGCAAATCGAGTCCCATCCAAGCGCTGTAAGCTAAGGAGCAAGCGGAAAGTCCGGTTGGCATGCTTCTCTTGAGCTTCTAGGTCGTCGGTGTTGTTATTCCCCTTTATCCAGTAGAAAAGTGAGTCTCAACCGGATACGTAAGCGGCAAGCGGTACAGCTGCATATCAACGGGATCCCCACCGTGGAAGATTTCCACCCGAAAGGTTAGTTTGTCTGGGCGGGTCGCTCCCTTCCCCTTCCAGCGTTCCCTGGGACGGCACTATACTCACTTGGGGGTTAGTCCACTTGGTCACAATCGCTATTGAGAGCATTGAGTCGCCCTGGGCTTATTAGGAACCTGGTCCATTTTCGCTCCGGAGAAACGGAGGTAACGGAGAGCGCACCACACGGACAATGAAGCAGCACGTCCTCTGATATTTTTCCATCCACTTATGCGCCAGTGGCCACCAAGCGGGGATTCTTCTGAATGACGATCATCAATATGACCGACTATCGTGCTGGCTGCCTGAGGGAAGGTGCGCGCTGAAGTCCAAAAATATGTGCTGTGGAGGAACCGTGGTGCTGGTGGCGGTTCTCCCCACTTGCGCCCGATCGGAACTCGCAGGTTCGGTACGGAGTATGGTAACCAAACACCCAGAGTTACATCGTCTCGTCCCTTCCCGTATCATCAAATTGGATAATACCATGTTGCCAAAACTCTATATTACACAACACCGGGCAGTCGCAATATACCTAGTCCGTACTAGGTAGAGAAAGAGGTTGCCCGCTAGTGCAGACTGTGTTGCCACTGCCTTGCACAGCTATAGAATGCTTTTTGCTGTACCCCCAACCCTCTGTACACTTGAAATCGATGAGACTATGGAACCGGACCCAAGGATTCAGCCCCCAGTCAGCAAGATCCAAGGTAATCACAACGGAAAAAGCAACACGCTGACTCTTACCCTCTGCAACTCTATTTCATGACGACGGATGATCAGCCTAGGGTTCGCGCCGTAATAGAGGATTCTCTGGTCCAGGCTAAGGAGCATAAGGCTTTTCTGGGGATTACCCGGCACAACCTCAGTCACCAACTGGGGGTTTAGACATGGGCGATCTGGCTTCTTGACGGGTATCTTTCTCTTCTGAACACGGCTGCCATTTCCGAAGTTGCCTCCAAGGTCAAAGTCGACACGTTTGTTGATGTGGCAATATTATCCTACTAGTCCCTACCGACCAAATAGTCAAAATGACACACACACTAGATACTTAGAGACGGGCTTTCCACCACGGAGGCAACCTCGGTATGTTGGCTTAGTACGCCATACTAAGCGCATCGTGCACCATCATCATTTCTAAAGCTCTTTGCCTCAAAACTGAGTCAACTGCCAGTCTTTCATCCGATTGGCTGTTTAATCAACTCCATACCATGGTCGGTCCCTCGACACTTAGATACATCGCCCATTTTCTTCGCCTTTTCCATTATTCTTCTCAACCGTGGAACCGCGAACCGTGGCAAGAAGGCAAGCAAAGCTGAGCCAACCAAATTGCGATCACGTTCCACAACAATCAATCTTGGGCGCTGTCAGATTCAGATGACGGCACAGTTCGCATGCGCACAGTGGAATAATATTTACTTACATGGTACCTACAGATCGGAGGTCGATCCGGCCACAATTAGCAGTTGAATATGACTACCCGCATCTGTGTTACCTCAGCAATAAATATAATGATGCAAGATCACATAACTACCCAACAAGACCCCAACATTACTCACTAGTTTTCAGGAACTATCGCAATGATATGCAGAAGGGTGCATTGGCCCCATAATCATGCACGGGTCTTGGGTCGGTGATGAGAGACGCCCTCACCTGCCAGTGCCCAAAACCCCTAGATTATTATCCTGACCCTGCCCCATCATGGCGCTGGACAGGTCAAATATCCGCCTTATGACTTCAACGGCCAGGGTCAAATCTTGGTTAATGGACCAGTCGGACAAAGAACTGCTTTGGTACATGTTGTATTGGGTTAATCTAGACTGACGTTTTCTGCAAATTGATAGTTAATACGGAGTATTATCCGCTACTCTATCCGGCGTAGTTCGGGTCATGACTACGGGCGCAACCATGCTGGAAAGAGTAATCCCGACACATTGCAATATCTGAAATAAAATACCACTCGCACCAAGACTTGACGGTGTCTATTAGCTTCTTCTCGTTCTCGTTCCTTTCGGCCCCTAAGTAATTGACAATAGGAGCTAGGCTACTAGCTCACTGTATGAAGAATACAGAAATGCCGGGGGCGAGCAGTAATAGTATTCTTGTTATCCAATATATCCCCTGAAACAATCGTGAAACCACCCCTCCAACATCCAACTTTGGGGCAGAAATTAGCAACTACTGACTAGACTAGGTTCACCATGCCATCCAAGCCTCCTTCCCCTTATGGTCAGGTTGGCCAAATGACACTCGATGTTTCAAACACACACAAAGTCCCGATTCACTCCCATCGATGCAGGCACCTGCGGGATTTGCTTTTAGGTGTGGTCTGATCACCTCCGTCCTCATTGTCAGGCAACACGAAATTAACTAGACGCACAGATGGACACAGTAGAATCTACTGTAGAGCAGTGCATCCATTCCTTGGAATTGATGCGACTTGTCATGGCCGATGTGCCCTAAGTTTATGATATGTAAAGCTCCCCCCTCCGCCCAGCAGCGCCACTTACAAGGCAATTTTCCCATTTTTCTTTTTTTTCTCTTGTCCTCAATTTCTGCATACGTCCAATGACCTGCATCCCTTCAATCAATTAAACCTGCATACAGTAGCCACTCCCTGCACGGACGCTTCATTTTTCAGCTCCTGCTGCTGCTCCTGCTTCGCATTTCCCGGAATGCTCCCGAGTCCCGACACCTACTCACTTACTGACTCGTCTTACCCCGACTTCGGCTCCCGACATAGGTAGTATCCAATGCAGCATTGACACTCCCGCACAGTCCATCTTTTGACGCAAGGTACTTTGCTTTCCCCTCCAGATTCCACCCCCCATACTGTAACTATAACTATAACTTGTCACTAAGAAACTAAGCAAGTAGATTCCCCGACGATCTTCCGTAGATAAGTCGATTCCTCCGGCGTTTGATAACCCAGGATCGGGATTGTCGCTGGCCTACCATGGTTCGAGCACAAGATTAGGTAGGTAGACTACTACTACTATAACCTTGCCATGCATTTCGGAGTACCCCGTAGGGACCCGACCTACTACCTACTTACATATGAACATGTCTGAAAGTGCCAATTCCAAGCATTGATTGGCGGATTCATCAAACCCTAATATTGATTCTAGATTTCTTGAAACCAATCAAAATACCTTCATTGCCCATAATCCCTGTCTTTGTCAGCGGGATTGGTATAAACCCATCCATCCCCACTGTGCGGGCTGTCGTAAAAAAAGGGACACGGGAGAGAGAAAGAAAACATGTAACACAGATAGGCCGAAAGTACGCACGTCATTGCTAAAGGAGGAAGTCTGGTTTTTTCGAGACTCGAGTTGTCGGACTAAGTTGTTAGACTCGAAGTTTACTTTGATAGATGTTGGGGTTGGGTGGTTAGTACCCATAGTATTCGGGCCCGCTTTCCGTTTAGGTGAGCGGTGCTGTGGTGGACTGAGGGAGGAGATTTCGCGGAGTAAGTACTAAGGTATAGTCGCAGAGATGACTTGAATGGGTTAGGTGGTTGCTGTCAGGTGTCGATCATGAGCGGTTTATCTGGGTAGTTATCGTATGTTCTTTAGGGATGTTCGGTCAGCACTTTACTTTGGTTTTGGTTCGTGGGATTGTTTACTCTTTGTAGATTTCGGTGTCGATTTATGGGATGGTGTCTTGTGTATTACGCTGTCTAGCTATGATGTTATTTGTTTTTTGCACATGGATTCTTTCTTCTTTTTGGACTGGAGAGTTTGTAGCTGTACACGGTGTGGAAGCTGAAAATGGCACATGCACTATCGTAGTTCTGGACACGTAGGCTAGACCATTAGATATCCGGGAAAGTATCCCAAAGATCAGTAACAGAAGTACTATTTTCTTAGGTACTAGTTCTACTTTGAAATGCATCAACTTGAAACCCTCAAGAGGACAATACCATTATGGTGCTACTATAGCCTCGGAGTGGCCGGTACTGTCAGAAATCTAAGCCATCTAGATGTCCGTGAACAGACACCGTAGTTACTTACTAAGATCTGTGATTATTGATTTGACTTACTGAGTAGAATTTCGCCACTTATAAATCATACAAAATTGCAGTAGGACGTCAGATGTCACAATGGATCGATATTCCGCGGCAACTAGTCCATTCATGACGACGGACAGTATGAATTTCTGTAATGACCTTCATATCTACTTAATTCCTCCAGTGTACACAGAACCAGAATAATAGACCACTTTAGAGAGTATACTGTACCATTGTGCCATGTTATAGGTTGATAAGTCAAGCACCTTTCAACGACACAGCTTGATGCCTCAGCAGAGCCATAATCCTCAGTGTGCCAACCTCAACCCCTCGAACTTTTAATATCATATTCACTTGGCAAATCCCTTATCATTTCTCCATCCATCAACTCACATTCTCCCGAAAAATTGATACACTTGATACTAAGTACAATACTATTACAATCCCAAAGCCTTTTCCATAAAACCGCGCAGTTTTCTGCATCCGGACTCATTACGCAGCAGTTTCAGCGAGCTGGACATGTTTCAGTAGATCTTACCAAGTAGATGATCCCTTCCCGCTCTGATTCAACATGCTGCACCATTTTCTCGCATAATGGTCCGCTGGTGCGAGATAATGTCCGCAACTTTGTTCCGGGTCGTAAGGAATAGATATGCCAGTCTGACCCACAATATGCTGTGCACCTATGTATGTGATTTATGGAGGAAATAAGGGGCTTTTGAGCGGCAAAATGCACGTGTGCATTGCTATGGAGAAGGGAGCAAAGTATCAGTGTCGTGGTACAGGCAGGGGCTCTGAAGGCCAGCGATGTTGTTGTGATATGAGGGGTTCCATCCGATATAGGGATGCCAGATTATGTCAACTTTGAAGATGTACATTAGTAGAGCTCGTTCAATGATGCCTGCTTAATTACGGCATTGTAGATTACTTTCATCATTCGCACTATTGGCATCTATGAAGGCTGGGCACGCTAAGTCTATGTCTTAGGTAATAGGGAGAATTTGACTTGTGACAATGTAACATTGACTGATGACAAGGCCAAGTAAGGTTCAAATTAGCCTAACAAAACTCTCTGAAGAGGCCCTATGCCCCGTGGGCTCCATAGGATTGGAGGATACTATGATGGTAGTCTCCAGATCTAGGCCACGCTGAGGATGGAACTGACCCCGCAGTCTCCGATAATTGTCCTGGGCTATATTCATACGCAAATCCCTGTTACCACTCTGTATTACAACTTCTAATTAAATATTAATTTCCTTGGCTCAGTAGAAACGGCTTCATTTCATTCCCTTCTTCCCAGGGCAATAGTAGCCGACTATGCCCCTCCCCGCATGGTACACAAAAGACCCAGGCATGCAGGACATAATGTGACACCAACACCACCCTGCATGCATAATACCTGCAATAATCATCGACTATGTCGTGCAATGCGAATTACAAATCCTCCAAGGCTTGAATGAACTTGTGTCACCCAAACCCATTAACCAAGGAAAGATTTTTAAAACATGTTACTTTTACTACGTTGGTATTATTTCACCGATACCAAAAAACCAACCATTCATTCATAGGTAACAACGCCATTGTAACATACTTTACCAAGCCCATTTTCAACCCGCTAACCAAACTTTATCAGCAAGAGAAACACCCCCACTATAACGAACAAAGTTCACAGCTCCCAGAACACGACAAATGGGAAAATAGCCTCTGGTTTTCTAGAACACCCCAGAATGCCATTAGGGTTGGTATCCGAGTCAGAGGGAGAAAAACTATCGTCGGACAGCAGTCCAGAAAAGGCAGTATGTCCTTTTTTTCCCTCTTCTGTTTTCTCCAGCTCAATGCTACTAGTTAATGGGGTTTCATTTTTGTCCCTTCCATTCGAAGGAGTGTGGAAATGAAAACGAAAAGAAAGTTCAAAAATTACAAATCGCAAGTAATCTATCATCCTGGTAATGTAAGAATGTTACCTTCCTACTTTGCGACTGACCAACACCGCTCCAGTTGGGGTCAAGGCCACACACACACACACACAGGCCATGATCTACAACATCTGCATCCATCTCACCCGCTGACCCAAAATCTGGAATTCCGGGTTAAACAATAAAAAAAGTAACTGGACGGAATTAGCCCCCAAATATATCCGCAATTTTCCCGTGTATGCACCCAGGCCTGCTACGCCTTGCTCTCCCTGATTCTGAGAAATCGAGAATAGTAGCTCGTTCTTCCTTCCCTCTGAAATAGTAAGTAGTATTTTACGTACTAACCGGTTACACAGGAAAAGCAACTAGCGCCGATGGAAAAGGAAGGTCCGCTGGATTTCCATTTCTAGCCCCGTGATGAACCATCTCCGTGCGTAAAGTAATATAGTTTCTTAATTTGGGTCACCTTCAGCTTATCCACTTTCTCTTGCCACGTTTCGCAAGGGGGTCGCTCCCGTCTTGGGCTGAGATGCTGCCGACGGTCTCTCGCTAGGTTGTTGCTCCGTCTAATTCTTTGATGCTCGGATTTGAGGATCGATCTACGTCTATGGCTGCGTCATCGGCCGATGTCGTAGTCAACGTCATTATAATACCTATGTGAAGTTGTATATACATCAACACTGCCTCTTAGGATTCAGAGTCGTGTCTGTCCGACTCCTTTCTGCGTTGTACTTGCATTCCTGTCCTCTGCCGACGGAAGATGACACTTTCGCCCCATGGCTGGATACTGATGCTGACGCTACGCAGAACATGTTACATGTTATACACCCTCGGTTGGGGCGCATTTACCACTCTCTGCTTCATTACGTTCCATTGCTGGAAGCTAGGCAGTCGCATATGTCTTCTTGACAATGCAATCGAGCCCACAACGATCGGAGGTCTCGGGCCGTTAATGCTTCGCTACAGTGGGTTCTACCATGATTGTCTCGTTCCGTGCAACGGAGCAGTCGAATCAGATCCAGATCCTATATCTCTGCTGGGCTCGACTCCAGGTTGTATGACATCAGTCCCAAGCCTGACCAGCTTCCTCCGTGTGCTAAATTCTCACCAATCGCGTATATGCTAGAATATCGGTTATCGCGGGATTACCCTGGCAATGCAAAGCTCCCGCAGGATCCCTATCGTGGGCCAGATCTCGCAAGCATTCATGCAGATGAATATCCTAGAGGATTGGTATCCTTGCGCGTATATCTGTTGGGTAGTCGGCCATTGTTGTTGGCTATCAGCCATCGTGTCAGCCTGTCATGCAGATTGCTGGCCCGTCGCACATGGCTGAGCAGCACGTGGCGCAACGAACTGGCCCCAAGCTGGGTCTTACAGGATTCGTATTGTAAGTATACCAACTTATAAATGACTTCTATTTCTGGCCCCAACTAACACTGCCATAGTGTGGTCGTAGTGAACGTGGCTTTGACAGACCCGTATGCATGGGGCCAGAATGTATGCAAGGCAGCAGGCGTCTGTTTCAGGTATTGTAGAATAGGCGAAGCTGTCTGAGGCAAAGCTGACTGGAGAGCCGAACTCAGTTAAAGGCTTCGTCTCACCCACATTTGCATTTGGAGGGCAGAGTCAAGAGATAGACGCGGTGAGCTGCTGCGCTTATCGGATATAAATCCTAGCTCGGAAACCATGTATTCGGACTTTTGTCCGCATGAGCTTGATGGCAGCTTATGACCGCCGGTGTTCAATTGCTAATGCAATCGCGATCACTTCTGCTGGATAGGAATGCGCTAATTCTAGGTTGGGACAGTAGTGGTGGTGCCCATATTAACATGCTATCACGCATGTCGCCATACTATCTGTGAGGACGTGACCGCCTTTGTTGAATCAACGCTGAGACAGGCTCGGAAAGACACGGAACCCAGTACTGCCTTAGGCTAAGAGTCGGTCTGGCCAGTGATCGGGTGAACAAAGGTCCGATAAACAGCGAAGGAGTGATGTGGTTGGTTGGCCATGGCGATCAGAGGGGCCCGTTCGCCGTAACGAGCTCAATGGCGCAATTGACAAGCTCAATTGATGGGAGAAAGATGAGCCTGTGTATTGATAGCGGTAGTAGAGAGAGAGAGTTAAAGAAATGAGTGAATTGAGGCCAGTAGAAGAATAAAAGAAGCAGCAGGCATGAAAAGAACAGGTGTTTGTGTGGTTTGCAGGGGCCCTACACCGGACGGCCCCGAAGGGAAGGGAAGCGGGCTTAGATAAGCCGCCTGCCGAATTCCGCCTAGCCGCAGGGGAAAGTTTGTTCCCAACATCTCCGTTGAGGAAGTTGAAGATAACAGAATCTCCCTTCCTCTCTTCCAGCTCCTCTATACCCTCCCCGGTTGGACCCTCCCTCTCGTCCATCATGTTGTTCCGCGCTGCGGTCCGTCAGTCCGCGCCCTTGAGGCGTCAGGCCCTCACTCCTCTTGCTCGTCGCTCCGTCACCACCGACGCCGCTTCGTCGCATGCTGAAAATGTCCCCCAGGTTCGTTGAGAGCTCCCTGGATATCCCGGATTGACCTCCGCAATGGCCTCAACTAATGCGATTATCATCTGTCTATAGGAGGATGACAAGCCCTTCACTGTCCGCCTCTCCGACGAGAGCTTCGAGACCTACGAGATCGACCCTCCCCCGTACACCCTGGAGATCACCAAGAAGGAGCTCAAGCAGATGTACTACGACATGGTTTCGATGAGGTATGGCCGCCGTTAGGCCCTTTGCTTTTTTTCCACAAGCCTCATGCAGGATCTAATCTATTGCTCAGACGTATGGAGATGGCCGCCGACCGTCTTTACAAGGAGAAGAAGATCAGAGGTTTCTGCCACTTGTCTACCGGTCAGGAAGCCGTCGCCACCGGTATCGAGCACGCTATCACCCGCGACGACAAGGTCATCACTGCCTACCGTTGCCACGGTTTCGCCATGATGCGTGGTGGTACCGTCCGCTCAATCATCGGTGAGCTGCTTGGTCGCCGTGAGGGTATCGCCTACGGAAAGGGTGGTTCCATGCACATGTTCGCCCCCAACTTCTACGGTGGTAACGGTATCGTCGGTGCTCAGGTCCCCGTCGGTGCTGGTCTCGCTTTCGCCCAGCAGTACAACGAGGAGCCCACCACCTCCATCGTCCTCTACGGTGACGGTGCCTCCAACCAGGGTCAGGTCTTCGAGGCCTTCAACATGGCCAAGCTGTGGAACCTCCCCGTTCTGTTCGGTTGTGAGAGTAAGTCAACGTCACTCCTCCGACACTATTCTTCACGACAGGCATAGCTAATAATCTTCCACTAGACAACAAGTACGGTATGGGTACCTCCGCCGCTCGTTCCTCCGCCTTGACCGAGTACTACAAGCGTGGTCAGTACATCCCTGGTATCAAGGTCAACGGCATGGACGTCCTGGCCACCAAGGCCGCCGTCAAGTACGGTAAGGACTGGGCCGTGGCCGGCAACGGCCCCCTGGTCTACGAGTACGTCACCTACCGTTACGGTGGTCACTCCATGTCCGACCCCGGTACCACCTACCGTAGCCGTGAGGAGATCCAGCGCATGCGCAGCACCAACGACCCCATCGCCGGTCTCAAGCAGAAGATCCTCGACTGGAACGTCTGCTCCGAGGACGAGCTCAAGTCCCTCGACAAGGCCGCCCGTGCCCACGTTGACGAGGAGGTCGCCATCGCCGAGAAGATGCCCCTTCCCGACAACACCCCCCGCATTCTCTTCGAGGACATCTACGTCCGTGGCTCCGAGCCCAAGTGGATGCGTGGTCGCACTGTCGACGAGACCTTCTACTACTAGATATACCCATAACCACTCCAATCCAAATCTAGATATGTTTCTTTAAAAACACAAGGCTCCCTATTTTCCAGTGTGAAGAAATGAACCTTCAGTTGGCAAGAACTCTGGATGATGATGACAAGGAAAGAAGAAAAAAAAAGGAAGAAGAAAGGAGGAGCAAGTGAAGGAAGTAGGTCATCCTTTTGTTTTTTCTCTCTGTTGTGTTTGGAAACGCAAAAGTTTAGACCGCGCACGCACGCACACATCACGCAACCAGACCATTTGGGATTTGGCAGGCTCCTACCTACTACTTACTTTACTACGCAAAGGCATCCATACCATGGATATGTTTACTATGTAATTTAGCCCGGGAAATTTTTCTGTTTTTTATTTATTTTTTTTTTGCATTACTCCAAGCTTTCAATATCTTGAAGTTTCAGGTCCTCTCCTACTAGCTAGTATGTCTATACCTGTAAAGCATTAAGTTAGGGGGTATGCCTCTGGGAGCTAAGATGTCTGTCGATAGTGTTGAGTGAACACTACTCTCTACAGATATGGAACTTGTGTAGTGAAAGTATAGGTAGGTTGTATATATGTATTGTTGCCCCGAAAGGTCATAGTGAATAGTATATGAAAATGGAAAGAAAATAAATATGAAATGAGAAGAGAAAGGATGTTGCCAGCAGTCAGTCGCTCAGTCCGGTCACATATCCGTACTGCAGCAGTCAAAGAGTATAGGAAAAGAAAAGAAAGTTAATAAAAAGAGATAGAATATAAGATAGTCGACATACTCGTCCATGGGTATCATCTGGTAAAAAAAAGAGGACGCACGAATATTTAAACAGAAAGCAAGAGGATATAGTGAATATGAGAGGAAAAATAAGAAAGTGAAAATGAGAGAGGAAGAAAAAGCAAGTTCTCAAGCAGGCTCCTGTCTCAACATTTCAAGGATCATTTCCTGCGTCCGCTGCACCGAATCCAGTTTCTCTTCGAGCGTGGCTCGATCTTTTTCCAGCTCGGCGCGCACTTCAGCGCGCATTTCTTGTCGGAGTTCATCTTTAAGTTTGTTGACGAAATCGGATGACAGGTGCGTGAGCCCAATTTGTGCGACGGACGCAGGAGGGTGATCATGTGTAGCCGTGTTGAGTTCCGCTGGTTGAGCGTCCTGGCGCTGTTCGCGAGCACGGGATCTGGAGGGTGATGTCGGTTTCTTGGGCGCAGATAAGGTAGGCTGGGTATTGACCGAGTCGAGGTGACGATTCAGTTTTCCCAGTGTCTCCAGCATAGCGCTCATCATAGAATTATCCGTCCCTGATGGCGGATTATTTGTGGTTGCTGCTGCTGCTGGAGTGGAGGAAGGCGTTGCCCGCTGTTGTGTCGCAAGCCCATCCGGCACACTAATCGCCGGAGATGGGGTCTGTAGTCCTTGATTCGAAAACATACTATCGAACCCTGGGGGTAGTCGCACTGTGCTCTGCGAAACAGGAGTCACAGGTCCAGGCTGGTGCTGGCTGACCGTAGGAAGCGGGCTTGCTGTGCCCTTCCACTCGTCACTGGGACTCATAGTCCATGTATCCCATGGGCGGTCTTTTCTCTTCCTCGGTTTGCGCGAATCGCGCTTCTCGATCCGCCGGGCCTCTGCGTCCTCCCACCTCCGCCATGTAGGAATCCATGCGTCCACTGCTGCCCGCCACCGGGGATTCGACAGGTCTTCGCTCGCGTCCGCACCCTTGTCGCGCTGCTCGTCGAGGAACTTCATCCGCTGTTTTGTAACCAACTCCACCTTACGGCGTACCGAATGCCACGAGTATGGATGTCCCTGGTCCTGGGTGAACTCTTCTGTAACAGTCATCCACCATTTACAGAGATTACTGCGCTGTCCGAATTCGCTCGCATGCCGGTTGCAGATGTTGAACAACGAGACTTCTTCCAGGGTGGTCAATCGTTTTCCATGCTTGCGCGACCGATCGCCGTTTGGCGCGCCATCGGGATCGTCGTCATGGTCTTCCATTGGATAGGGTCTAACGACACTGGCTGCTGCTGCATGGAGTGCGGCTCGATTAGCCGCGGTGCCGTTAGGCATAACCCCGGCGGTAGTCGTAGGTCTATGTCCGGACTGTCGGGAAATATTCGTTCCAGCCAGATTATCGGGGGATGTGCCGTAATCGGGATCTGCGAGAGCGTCGGCGTGGGTGGGGTCGCGCGCACCGGGATCCGTATGGTCACTAGCTTCGCTTTCAAGGGTCTCAGTCAGTGGTTGTTGTGATCGCGAATCGATAACGGCTGGTCCAGGTTGGCGCGTTTGTGGGCGTGCTGGTTGGTGATTGTGTGGATGGGAATGGGTATGAGGATGGGAGAGGGCAGTTTGCGGCTGCGGCTGCGGTGGTGTTTGGGAAGGCTGCGGCGATGGGTGCTGCTGTTGTTGTTGTTGTTGTTGTTGTTGCTGCTGCTGCTGCTGCTGTTGTTGCTGGGCTATACGAAGATTGGAAGACGACAAGGTGGGAAGAGGTGTTGCGCGCGATATCATAGACGGGAGCCATCGTAACCCAGGCACTTGTAGGGAGGATTGAGTAGTGGAGGAGGGGGAGTCGATGCGAGGTCCAGAAGAGGCGGCGGCGGCATTGGTCGTGGAGCCATGCCAGGGATACATTGACATGGTCTGTGATACTGGACTGTCTGTGCAACTGGCGGGGTATAATTAAGAGGACAAGAAATAGCAAAAAGGACGATGGGGATGAAGCAGCAGCAGTGGACGCACTGCCGGCGTGCTGGAGATTTGAAGAGGGAAGAAAGAGGAAAAGGGAAGTCGAAGGTCGAGGTCGAAATCGAAATGAAAATTGCTCGGTCGGATTTGCAATTTCGAGGGTTGACAGGCGAAAAGCCCCCCGCCGATCGGGGCCCGGCGTGTATTTTTCAGCTGACGGTAAGCCGACCACCATGGTCACTTCCCTTTTTGGCAGGTATACAATACATGCGGTATCGCGTCAAAATGGTAGACAAAAAATCATACGGGGACTGTGTTAAAATAATTGAACTGTATATAATTAGTTGAATATATAAGAGTGAGAATTATAGTAAGAAGTGAGGATATATTTCATTGGTGATTTACATTTGTGATCATCCTGCTCCAACACCGCTGCAACATGATATTGACCCTCTCCTATCAACAGAGGACCAGACAGATAAGATATAAAGATACACGGTGAGCACACCGACAATGCAGAGAGAAAGATCTAAGAAACAATCAAACCAGCGACCCAGTAATACAATAAGACTGTGGAACATGCCCGCAGAACAGCGAAAATAAACCCAAAGAACAAAAATAGAGGGGGGCAACTAATTAGTACAAGCATTTCTCATGCGTCTACCGCCGTCTCAGGTACCAGTGGTATGCCAGCGCTCCAGTCGCAGGACTGAAGGGCGACGGCACCTCCGACAAGCCCGGACGAACCACGGGGTGGCGCAGGTAAACGGCTGCACAAGCCTTAGGGTGCACCTCCAAGTAGCGAGGGATCGTGGCAAAAGCGCTCATGAAGTCCCGCGGCCGCCAGGGCGTAGCGTACGGCTTCGAATGGTCGATCGGGTTATCACGCATCTGGACAAGGGCACGACGAAGAATCTGGAACTCCTCATCGGTCAACTCGGACGTGTCCACCTCCTGTTCGGGGTTCTCAGCAGCCTGGCGGAATGCCTCGGACAGCTTATCACCGGGCTGAGACTCGCTGTCTGCCTCAGCAGCGGCCTTGGTGTTGGTGGACTTCTCGGTATTGGCAGCTGTGGTATCCTGACTTTCCTTCTTCTCTACCTTCTTGGCCTTGAGCAGCAGAGTCAGCTCGGAAAACTGAGCCTCCAGGTTGTCGGCTAGAACGTTTGAATCAGAGCGAGACAGCACACGACGGACGGCCTTCTGGAATCCACGCAGCTCCTGCTTCCGCTTGGCCGGAAGCACCGACTTGTTGTCGGCCATGATGTTCTTGGCCTGAGACAGCAGAGCCTGCAAGGTCTGGCGCGGGGACTGGACTTCCTGCTTATCCTCCTGCTTATCCTCCTCCTTGGCCTCACCCTCTTCCTCGGCTTCCTCAGCCTTCTTTTCCGTCGCCTTCTCCGCTTCCTTCTCAGCAATACGGGCCGCGCGCCGGTCGTACTTGTTCTTCGGAGCACCGGTGGCAAACATGACACGGTCGGTCTCGACCTGGAACAGATCACCAGGGTTGAGCAGGTAACCGGGGTATCTCATCTGTCAAACGTAATCGATCAGCTTTCAATGGCAGCGCCTAAATGGAAAGGACCATGCAGCGTCCCAGGCACACTCACCTTCTTTCCATTGACCGTGACCGCTCCATGAATGACAAATTGCCGCGCCTGCCTCGTACTGCTGGCGAACATAGCCCGGAAGACGGCCACATCCAGCCGGCGCTCTAGGGGAGCAAAAGTCGCCTGTGTATAGGGAAAAGGTCTGTCCAGTTGATCGGTCTCGACTCTCTCGAGCTTCGAGACTCTAGAGGACGCGGCTGGATCAGGCCGCGGCTCAACACCCATACCACGACCGGCGGACAAGGCAGAACCATCGTCTTTGGCCAGTTTGGCGGGATCCATGGGCATCACGCTGCGAATGCGGGGAGAAAACATGCGCACCCAGTGCTTTTCGGAGACCTGTTCACCATGATATCCACGGGCTATCGATTTGGCATCCCATTTTTGCTGGAAATGGGTTCGGAACATGGGGTTCTTGATGGAGAACCGCTTCAAGTTATATAGGTTCCATTTGCTCCATGATTGCCGGACTTTCTAAGCAAAGCATACAAGAATTAGCAATTGCGGCCAGATGAGCAAGGAGACAGAGCAAGGAATATTTTCATACCGGCTTGCTCAGATGCTGGGTCGCCCTGTTCCTCATGATGGCGAGATGGGCAGGGTATGGCCTGCTAGCAGATGTCTTCTTGTCTGTCTCGCTGCCCGTCGGCCTCTTTTCCCATGCTTTCCCGGCCGCCCAAAACTTCGCAGGCGCACGTGATATCAATCACGTGTAGGAGTGATGGTTTGATGCCATCTGTCTGAGGCATCAAGTGTCTTTGATAGCCTATGCCTCTGATTGGTGGAACCAAGCTCGCTTACTCTTAGCGTTCTTTCACCGCCTCCACCGACGGGTATATAATCTTCGCTCGCCCGCCCAACTTTTAGAATCTTTTTTTCTTTCTTTTCTTCATACTTACCTTGTTTGGGTGGCTGCGATCAAGAAGGCGGTCCACCACGGATTGGTCCCTGCATTGCACAGCGCGGCGGAACAATCCGTTCAACGGCCTTCGGGTCATTGACAGGCGTATTCTTTGGCACTCCTCCACTTTGTGGAATCTCATTTCTTTTCATCATTTCTTCGCCTTGTGCGGGGGTGTGGGGAAGAGAACAACTGTAGTCACTTTGTAGCCATAAAATCTGTTGTAGACTTGGGATTCGCCTCAGGCAAGTGTTAGTAGTGTCCCTTTATTGTTGTGAGAAGCTCAGCTTGCCGCAAAGGATAGTTGTCCAGACACTCGCTACAGCCTACCGCTATGTACGGCGCGTATGTCCTGTCTGGTGGGAGTTAATCATTATTGTTCGCCATCACTGCCTTTTTAGACTACCCTTTCCTGTAATATTCTGGGGTAAGCAGTGCTCGATCGACTCTTCCCCATTGAACCATGGAAATGATACTGTTTCTACTAGTCTCGTTGTATATTTCTTGTAGATTATAGAGCTTAGATGAGTAGTCAATCCGGCGGGTCACTCAGTCTTTAATCTTTCACTCAGGCTGCGACTACAACACACGGTGGATAGCAGCAAACATGATGCTCTACTACAGTAGTATCTCATCGTGACCTATTCTCAGCCTCTCTTCTGTGTTCTTCGCCTCCTGTATTTGGAGACCAATTCATCCTTGTTGATCATCTCACGGATATAGTACTTACCCTTCAACTCCTCCGTCTTTATATATATATAGTGCCGGCATCCACCGCGCAAGCAAACCAGCAAAGGCGGAAGCAGTAGCATTACATTGAATAATGACACCACTGACGCATAGCTGAGAGTGCACTGTGATATATATCATCAGTGTAAGACCTAGTAACACCATATTCCATACTAGCAGATAGCCAACAAAGAAAGACAGCATGGAGCAACAGACTTTACACGACAACCTGTTTAGGAGCGGGTGAAGTGAATTGAATGGGCAATGAGGCAGAGAGAGAGCATCCATTCACCCCAGAGACCACAGCGGCCCTCGTCCGAGCCTGCAAGCAAAAGGGCTTCTCCGTCACATCAGCCATCCATGCTGCCTACATCAAGGTGTCCTCATGAAGCACGCAGACCCCGAAACCCCTACATCTTACATCCAACATCGGCGTCTTCGACCTCCGCGAATACTTCCCAGAGTCATCAATGGCAATGTTTCGCAACACATGGCTACCCCCCCCGTTCGCGGTCGACTTGTTGCCGGGTGAGTTTCTCGCCATTGCGCGGGAAACAAGTACCAAACCCACCTTAACTGGATTTATATTTAGGACACTGGGGTGGATGTTTAGATGCCTATGAATACATTGTAGCTGGAATTTATTCAACAGACGGGACATTTGCATTATCATATTATATCGTATATCATTACTCTGGTATCGTTGGTATCGTTGTATAAATATTCAAACATCCACCCTTCCACATCCAAGCATCATAGATTATCAGTGAACACTCATATCAGCAGATCAAATCTGCCTCAGCTACAGGCAGCAGCTTAATCCTCCCGCTTGGCATTCGGAAATGCCTCCTCTAGCGCCTCAGCTTCCTGCGGCGTTACGGCATCATCGAGGATGTCATGGGCCATTTCAACCGTATCGTCGTCGATCCCTGCTTCTAGCACTAGGCCTTCGCTGAACGCTAATCGTGTCATGACCACCATGAATTTTTGCTTCCCTCCAGGAACGCGGGACAACTTGGGCTGCAGATCTGCCTGCTCGCGATGGCGCTGTATGACGCTATAGACGAGACACATGAGTCCGTTGACCAAGGCCGCGTGGAGGTCCTTCTCCGGTGGTTGTGTATAAAGAGCTTCCAACTCATCATGCATCACCCGGATTAATCGCGCCAGTGCGGTGGGATGGGATGCGATGACCATGCTGCCGTGCGTGCTGTCCGGTATACGGGGATTGAAAGTGACGCTGGTAAGGAAGGCTAATGCTTCTTGCCGCATGCCGCAGACCTCATCTGGACTGTACGGCTCCTGTCCCTCGTCGAGCAGCGGTGGTTCGCTTAGCAAGTTGGCGACGCGATCCACGATGTAGTTCTCAATAGTGAGCTGAAATTGCTCGGTATCTTGAACGGGACCGAAGGAATCAGCGCGGATGCTGGCTGAAAGTAAGCTTAGCATCAGTGTTATGTCGTTAATGCGCTGCGAGCAGTTCAGCATTGTCAGCACAAAATCGTAGCGCACATGTCGCCACAGCTCAATCACATCCTGTCCTACGTGCATCCGAATGCATGCCATGTCATACAGCAAGCCAAGAACATTGGTCGAATCAACCAGCGGTTCCAGTTCGGATAAGGGTGTCTTCCGCGCCTGGCCTAGGTTTTGTCGAGAGACGGGCGAGGCCTTGAACCGGGGAATTGCGTTGACTTCCGCGGAAACTTGCAGAACCGGCACTAGGTGTGCGTACAAGTCGGGATCGAATGCTTGTAGGTCTTCCGATATGAGGTAGTGCATGATGGAAATGAACATCGGGATAGGCTGAAAGAACTTTTCTGTCAACGCACGCGACCACAACGATATGATCGCCCGCGCGTATTCTACCATATAGTTCCCGAGGTTCAGCTTCTCAGTCTCCTCCAAAAGAATGGTGGAAAGCATGCGCTGTGGCTCTGACGGGAATGCCAATCCAGCCATGACCTCGATATCAGGCTTCTCATCCGGGTGTGTTCTGTGGTTCATGAGGCGTTTTATAATGCTGGGGTCCACAATGTTAGGTACCGCGCCTATCTGAGCTTTATCCGGCACAGCATCTAGCATTGCATCGTCCGACAGATCTGCGGCCAAATCAGCTGCCACTGGCTCCACTTGCGGACTTAACTGCAAGGGTGTCGTGGTATCCTGGCTGTGCTTTCTTTTCCTTTTCCCCGGTACGAGTGGTGTGGTTCGCCGGGAACGTGCTGACTTGCTGGGAGAAACGGCGAGAATTTCATCATCGTCGAAGCCGTCGCGGAATGGTAGCACCTTCGACTTCTTTGGAGTCACCGGTGGTGCCTTTTCCTCTGCTCGACTTTTTGCCTTGAGCTGATTGGCGCGCATGGCCTCCTCTGCTAAATCTTGCCTCAGAAAGGCGTTTTCCGTGGCGAACATCTTGCCCTCCGCACGAGCCGCCGCAACCTCCTCCTCATGTTTCGCTATCTCGTCCGCCATTGCCTTTCGCAGAGCTGTCAGTTGGCGGTCATAATCGGCGATGAGTTTGGCCTGGTTGGCCCGGATGATGGAGATCTCGCCGGCTTTCGTTGCCGCCATTGATCTGGCTGCAGCCAGCTCCTCGGCCATTTGTTTTTGTCGCGCGCTCTCTAGAGCTAGCTATCGAGATGATTAGGTCACATAAACTCAAGGATGGTGGTTTGCACAACTACCTTTTCACTAAGCTCGGCATAAGCTCTGTGTAGGTCTTGAAAATGAGAGGCACCATCTTCTTCGACCTCCATGGGGTCCAGTAGATCGCCATAGTCATCCTCTGCCACGGCCGTCGCAGCAGCAGCATTTGGCTGATGCTGAGCTGTAGCAAAAGTCGCCGCCTGATCCAGTGCAGCGTTTGACTGAATTGGGACCCCATTGTCCAGAACCTCGGCATCCAGCTCCCCTATATCCCACACATCGTAGTCGTTACTCAACCCGGTGTGCAAGGCAGGAGGAGGTTGTAAGGAAGCGTTGGAGACGAATGCATTATCAGAAAATGCCCCACGGTTCGGATCAGAAAAGGGTCGCGACGATCTCTTTACGTCAGAGACCGAGTGTTGTGGTTGTTGATGTTGTTGTTGGGCAGGTTTTGGGGCCTGAGTTGCGCGATAAGCATTCTGCTCCAATTGGAACAAAGTACCGGGAGGGATGTCGTCGAAGCCATCATCGGAGAAGAAATCATCGTCGTTATCTTCCATGCCCTGGATTGGACGATCGCCATGAACGGAGAGGGTGGAGATTGATTGAAAAATGGAAAGCGCTAGTTGGTTGAGTTATTGGGGGGGAAGGATGAATGTTGAGTAAATGAAAGTGAAGGAAGGAAAGAAATGCGGGATGCGGAAAAGTTGACGTCGTGTTGGGAGAGAGAGAGAAATCCAGATGGAACTCTCAAAGTTGGTTTGTTGCTTGCCAGTTGCTGCCTCACGGGATCTCATTCTCTTCCCTCTTCAACAACTTCTCTCTCTCCTTCTCACTCCGACCAACCCGCACCTTTTCCCACCGTCGAATTTCTCCCTTGGTGACATCCTGAATTGACCCGGATCCACAGCAGTTCGCATAGTCTCCAAGACCCTCAACTCTTTTCTCCTCCTGGGGATCTGATCTACTACTTACTTTAGTTGCCCACCGCTCGTGCTCCATCCCGCTGTTCCCCCGGTCGCTATTATTTCACATGAATTTTCGCTAGACGACGATCATTGCTCCTTCGCCTGCTCCGTCTCGTCTCCCTTTTTTTCCTAACCAAACTCGATTGTCTCCTGCGCTCGCGCGTCTCGCCTGGTCGGTCAAATTCCGAGCTTGATTACTCTCCCCGCAGCCATACGATCTCGAGAAGCCGCCGTGCTCCGTCGCTCTCCCCTGCTCCCCTGTACATAACTTTCCCGTCATGTCCAAATCGCGTCGGAACGTTAGGTTCCCACGTCGGATGTCCAACTCCTCTGAAGGTCGCCGCTTGAGCATCTCGGATGCCAGCGATGTCCTCTCCGACCCCGGTAGCCCGGCCAAAGATGGCAGCGTCACCGCGCCTGCCACTATTCCCGAGGAGGTGAGAGAGCTACTGCGAGCTTTCCGGAAACCCCCGTGAAGCTGTTTAAAACCTCTTAGACAAACGCTGACATGACGAACCAGAAATCCGAGAAACCCCAGTTGTCCGATTACGAAAAGAAGAAACAGACCTTTATTACACGTACGATATGGACCTTTGTGATGATTTTCGGCTTCTTCGTGGCCATGTTTTCCGGCCACATTTACATCATCGGCATCGTTACCGCGGTCCAGATAATCTCGTTCAAGGAGGTTATCGCCATTGCCAACGTGCCCAGTAAGGAGAAAAACCTCCGCTTCACCAAGTCGCTGAATTGGTACTTCCTGGCTACAACCATGTACTTCTTATACGGAGAGAGCGTCATCTACTACTTCAAGCATGTGCTTCTGGTGGACCGGGTGCTGCTGCCTCTGGCTACTCACCACCGCTTCATTAGCTTCACTCTTTATGTTATGGGTCAGTTTATTACTTCCCGCGTACATTCTCGCCTATTGTCTTGCTGACAGGTACTCCTAGGCTTCGTCTTCTTCGTCGCCTCCCTGCAGAAAGGACAGTACCGGTTCCAGTTCACCCAGTTCGCGTGGACGCATATGGCGCTCTACCTGATCGTCGTCCAGGCCCACTTTGTCATGAACAACATCCTCGAGGGCATGATCTGGTTCTTCCTTCCCGCCTCTCTCGTCATCACGAACGATATCTTTGCCTACGTCTGCGGTATCACCTTTGGTCGCACCCAGCTTATCCAGCTGTCCCCCAAGAAGACAGTCGAGGGCTTCCTTGGCGCGTGGATCTGCACCATCATCTTCGGCTACTTCATGACCAACATCCTGATGCGCTACAAGTACTTCATCTGCCCCGTCAATGATCTGGGTGCCAACGTCTTGACGGGTCTTCAATGCTCGCCCAACCCGGCCTTCGTGCCTCAGCCCTACCATGTCCCGGAATGGACCGGCATGCATAAGACCTTCCATATCGAGCCCATCCAGTTCCATATTCTGATTTTCGCCACCTTCGCTTCCCTCATTGCTCCCTTTGGCGGCTTCTTCGCTTCCGGTCTTAAGCGTACTTTCAAGATCAAGGACTTTGGCGAGTCGATCCCGGGTCATGGTGGCATCACCGACCGCATGGACTGCCAGTTCATCATGGGCTTCTTCTCGTACATGTACTACCACAGCTTCATCGCCGTGTTCAAGGCGAGCGTCGGAGATGTCATTGAAGCTGCCATCAACGGTCTGACGGTCGAGGAGCAGCTCGAGGTCGTCCGGGGCCTGAGCAAGTACCTGTACAACCAGCGTACTGTCTCTGAAACAGTAAGCCAGCCTTATACCCTGTCTGCGTTTTGGAATCATAACTAATTCATTTCCCCTACTTGCAGATCCTTGATTGTATCAACACCGAGCTCCGCCGTTAAAGTGGAGGTATGATGAATCGACCCACCCTTGATCCGACGGATCTCCGTGACGAAAATCCTATCCTTCTCTTTCTCTCTCTATAGTTGCCGTTGAGGGTAAAAAATGAGCTATGTCCCATCTATACACCTTTCTAATCACGTCTTCTAGCCTCCCGGGATGCTCTCTCACTCGTGAGGACAGTACCGGGAAGCTCTTTCTTTTGGAAATGTGCAGCACCCTGCATGCATGCATGTATTTGTCACGCTTCCGTTACTTATATTTACTATTCCTTGCTCTTGCATTGGGGGTTGTTGTTCATTGGTGTATACATGATTTTTTAAAAAGGGCGATAAAGGGGAGGAAGCAGGAATCAGGCATAGGTGAAAACAAATGGAGGGTGAGGGTTGGAATGCAGCAGGCAAGCGCGGATACGAAATACTGAACCCTGCAACATGACTTTGACATGACACATACTATGGTAGTTATAGTCATCTTATCTTCTTTATTCCTGTCCTCCATCTCTCTCTCTCTCTTCGTTGAAGTTCTTTCCGATTGCTGTATTCTTCTCCTGATATGCTCTTGTTTTGTGATAAGAAATGAGGAATGTAATAGTGTAAGAAACAAGACAATAACACAGGAAATTGCGTCAACGACAACCTCAGCTCGTACTGTGTCACCGTCATGTTATATCTAAGTTATAATCTCAACATTTAGTACCCGCCTGCTGATCAGCTTAAATAGTTACTGATACGCACGTCTCAGCTACTCAGACTGCACTTGCACTACATAACACTTATAATACTAACGTACAACATATAACATGAATAGAAGTTTGACCGTATAGATAGATAGTAATATACATTGCATCCAATAATATATTCCTCACTTCGTCTGTTATCTATGCGATGTGTTATTGAGGCACTTCTATATAGGCGCAGTCATATTCTCATGGACTGATTCCATCCTCCTCGTGACCCTCCGTCATCAACTTCAATGAACCCCACGGATCAACCAGGAACTTGATGGCCTGTCTGGGTGTCTCCCGTACTCAATATGTCGGCGCACGGCGCACGGCGCACGAAAAAAACCCACCAGTGGGCTCGCTCACCAAGAGTCACATTCCGGCCTTGTCGCTTGAAGATGTCTGTCCGTGGGCCATCCATCACTCGATCAACGATTGAGCAGAGCGCGGATGTGCTCGCTCGTCTGGGTGAGATCCGTTGGGTAACGACCATGCTCGGTGATTCACCCCGCCTGCTCAGACGAGACGGGCCTCTATGCGGGATGCATTACGTTAGTAACACATGCAGAGCGATGCACGGTCCTTGCAGCGGGAACGCAACCCAATATTCATCTGATATATGAGAAATTGAGAGAGTGTGTTTCTGAAACAATTCACTCCTCAACCTCGTACTCTTCCATCTCGACTTTGAAGTACGCGGCTACGTGGGATTTCTCGGCATCAGCGCACTCCGGATCCAGCATAAAGCGCACGGCGCCGTCGCGGCCTTTCTCAGTCGCTCTGGGTCGGTCGCCATTAGCGGCAACAGGAGTGAGAGGGTGCAGTTTAGCGGTGGCGTCCTTCGCGGCTTTGTCGCCGTTCGTGGCCTTGCTTTCGCGAGGTTCCGGAACCCAGTTCGTGTACCGGGGTAGTTTCTGGGACTCGGCTTCATTGTTCAGTGGAATGCGGACGGTGAGGAAGCGATCCGCTGGGAAATGGGGACCGACGGTGGTGTGTCCGCGGTTGTGGGTGTAAAGTTCTAGAAGGTCGAAGAGGGTTTCTTTCGATTGGGTTAGTCTTTAGAGTTTCAGCGCAGGGAACACGGGCTCGGTCATACCCATTACTTCCTCGCGACTTGTCTTCCAGTTCGCGTAGTCAACGCCTTGCTCCACGGCCTCGATTCGCTGGTCAAGTAACCGCCCTGCCAGTTCCAAACAGGTGAAGGCCATGGTGGAGGTCGTTTGCTTGATAGGCGCGTACGTGCGATAAAGGTCTTGCGAGATGCGATACGCCAGGTTCGAAACCTCCGATTGCGAAGTCAACCCATACTGTCGGGCGAGCTTGATGAGCGTCTTTTGCGGATGACGGGTCCGGAAGTCGAAGCCGGATGCCTCTAGCATCAGTCTCTCCAGGCCGATGATGCCTCTGGCGTGTGCTTCGAAGACCTGCCTTTATTAGCATGCACCTCTTGAGAGAGGTCGGAACTACACAGCATACCGGGTTATCAGGAGCCATGTGCTCCTGCGGCGGCAGCTTCAGGTTATACGCAGCGCAAACAATCTCCCGGGACCGCTTCAACGTGTCCTCGATCTTGCAGGCAGTGAAGAGCGCAGCTGCAGCGGCGTCCTGGATCAAAGTCAACAATACGTCAAGTGATACAGTAGGGGACATGAAGTGCGCGGTACCATATAATTATACTCGTTGTCAGGATGAACGAGTCGGAACTTGTGGTAGTACACCACAGCCGTGTTGAAAGTGCGGATCGGACTAGCTACCTGGTTAGCTATTTTTGAGCTTTGGGAAGCAGTGGAGAATCTGGCGCATGGGCACCTACAGGTAAAGCACACGGCGCACGTTATCGATCCAGGTCACGCCTTGCAAGCGAAGAGACTCTTCGCGCAGCGGATTGACTCCCATCGCGGCAATACATCGCTGAATGGTCTGCTCGAAGATGTACGGCTTGGCTACCTGGATGAAGGACGGGTGGATGGGCGGCGGGTCGGGAATGGCAGCATCCGGGGAGGATGCTTCATCCTTTTTGTCGGGAGCCATGCTGGGGATATTGATATATGAGCGATGGCTGGACAGGGAAACTCTGGTTGGGATGGAATTGATGGGATGCTTCTTGTTGCTGACGGAGCCGACGACGGCCATTGGCCGGCTAGTCATGTGACGGGCGCATTTTCAAAGAAGAATTACAATACATAAATTACGATATTCGGTATGGTATGATGACTAACCGGTGTAGTTGCATAACAGTGAACATCTCGACATTATTGTAATACAAACAAACTGCTCTCAATCTAGCAGGTATCAGTGGTGGGTACTAATTACTAGCCATGGTTACAATCTGGAGCTTCTAGCTTAGCGACCCACTTAGCTTTTCTGTTCGCTTAGATGTAGTATTGAAGTATCTCTGCTTACTTGCAATACCAGTCTTATCTATTTGAACCAAATATTGTATGGCTAGCGTAGGTTAAGTTGGTTCCCATGTCTGAAGAAGATTTGATAGAACCAACTGATTCACTTGTGAGATGTAGGCTGGTCCAACTGAGTACCCGGATTACCTCTAGTCATTTCCCTCTAGAAGCTCACATGAGTAGTAGCAGACTATATAGTTTGTATATAGGCTGTTGAGAATATACTTAGTTCCGAAGCACAACGTGATAGTATGGATATCTCATCTCATATACCCATGGAATCATTGATCATCAATCATGGAACCCCCTTTCCCTCTCTCGTCGCCCTCGCCAACCAACTCTGAGCCTTATCATCCGCATACCTTTTATAGATGGGCAGATAATGGACCGCCTCACTGGTCGTCTCCTTCGAACTCCTCCGTCCCTCCACAGCCTCCAACCACTTCCTCCACTTTCCCCAAACCTCTTCATCCTCCCCTCCCTCCCCAGGCTTCGGAATCCCTAATCCGCCCTTGAACTCATCAAACACCCAAAGCCGGAACGCCCACGGCGCGAGCACCAGATCCGGGAGCGACACCTCCGAGCCCCAGAAATACGGGCCCGTGGAGTCGATCTCCTTAGCCCATTCCTTCAAGGTGGAGAGGAATTCCTGACGGGCTTGGTTCAGACCCTCGATTCCGCGCGTCGAGGGCTGGTACTGGAGAAAGCGGTGCAGGGTGGGGATGATGCGCGAGGTGACGTAGTCAATCCAAATGCGGGAACGTGCGCGCTGGTAGGGGTCTGAGGGGAGGAGAGGTCGGTGGTTTGGGTATGCTTCTTCGAGGTATTCGAGGATGACGGTGGATTCGTAGAGGGGTTTGGAGGTGTTGGTTGAGGGGTCGGGCACGGAGATGGTGGGGACGAGGCCTCGTGGGTTGAGGGCGAGGAAGGAGGGCTCTTTGTGGTAGGGGTTTATCTCGATGTACTGGTAGGGAATTTGTTTTTCTTCGAGGACAAGCCATACACGTTGAACTGGAAATTGATTAGTTGGTTACGAATGCGGTAGTGAGAAGGTATGAGAGTTGAGAGGTATACCGAAGCTGTGAAGGCATTAGTCGGAGATCGGGAATGGTGTACTTTGGTGGGGGGACTTACGGACAGAACCAGCCGGCATACAGCTTCAATGGCTGCTCGGCTTGGTGTCGGTCGACTAGTGCTTTAGCTGCACCGGTAGCTTCGGGGTGAACGTCTGCGTCGGGGACGGGCATTGTGAGATGGATGTGGAATTGACGATGGGATGACCCGGTGGGCGACAGGGGCTGTTTATTTATACTCAAGGGATGGTGTCATGGGCTTATTAATTGATGGCATCACAACCCCGCATGCGGTAAGGGACAGATATGCTTACAGTGAAGTAGTTGATAATGGTAATCTACTAAAGATAAGAGTAGAGAATAGCTCAATTGTGATACCAGCATGAATGTCGCCTTTAACGAGCAGAGAACAATCAACGTAGATGGCATCTCAAGGCATTCTAGAAACGAGCTCAATAGCAGCTACTCTGTCCGGGTCAAACATTAATCTCCATATTTCCTCAGCAACTTCTGCATAATAGATACAGCGCCCGATCGGTATCCGGCTCCAAAGATCGCATGATGGTTCAGATGATGGTATCTGTGTTTGATTAGCTTCTTTCTCGCGGTTCTAGACCGAAAGCCAGGAGGACAACTCACAGCTCGTACAATCGCACGCGGTCCTCATATTCCTCCACTGGCTCGGTTTTCGGTACAATCCTGTGATAAGCTGTGAAGAAAGCCGATCCAAACCCGCCAAACATTTTCATTATCCCCAATTCATACTCGCTGTGTGCGTAGCATGCCGACGGATCGTAGACCACATCGCCGACCTCCTCGTCATCCTTGCGACCGCTACCTACAATATGACCGCGATCTGCATTTCCACTCCACAAATCCCCATGGACAACGACAGGTATAATGCCCTGTCCATTCCCGTCCCTGTCGTAGCCTAAGTGTCCGTCCCGCAGCAACGCAGGGACCACTGTCCGCGCCGTCCGCTCCACCAGACCCCGCAAGCCAGCATCACGACCATTCCGGGTTTCCGATGACTCGAGGATGGTGAGCAGCCGTTCATTGGCATAGAAGTCTGCCCACGAGTCGCAGAAGCGGTTGTGCTGCTTGGTGTCCCCGCAGAAGGTCGGAACAGGGAATCCGAATCGACGTCGTCCCGTTGCAGGGTCGGGGGGCGCTGGCGTCGAATGTAATTTGCCTAATCGCTGGGCTAATGTATCTCCTCGACCTCGACGGCCACCTCCTCCTAATTCCAAAAACTCAGTCGCTAAGAAGAAGCTTGTTCCAGCGCTTTCCTCCAGCGGGCCCCAGGCGAGTGCTCGGGGACAGAAACCGGGCACGGACGTCGCGATCGCATTGAGTGATTCGTACTCCCCACGGAACATCTCCTCTGCAGCCTCGCCATTCGGGGAGGTCTTGACAAAGTAGCGACGTTCTTCCTCCCCTGAGCCATCGGAGCGGGGAACTGTGGCTCGTATTGCACCAGTGTTTGTGAAGCCCGACCCCAGACCGGCGGTGGACAGGCTGGCTTTGGCGGGGTCAGAGATGGAGAGGGCACGCAGCAGCGTGGCAGGAACGGGGGCCATCGTCTCAATCAACACACACGCGACTGAAGATGGAACAAGGGTCAAAGTCAGGAACAGAGAGGAGAACAAAGAGGGGGACCACGGAAAAGAAGGGGAAACCAGGACGAAAACAAACAGCAGCGAAGATTGGCCGGAAACGATTTCAGCGGCAGGCCTTCCGATGACGTCGCTGGGACCTTATCTTATCGATAAGATAACTCGTTGTGAATGCCTGAGGTTGAGGATTGCTCATTTTCACTGTGGATGATGGGAGAGGATAAAATGTCATAGGAAAGAAGAGGGCCCAAAGCGCCACGAGCAGAATTCACACAGTAGGAATGGATGAGTCTCCTGGTGCAGGTCAAGCACCGTCTACGTGAGTAAACCAACGCTTTGTACACAACGACCCCTCGAACGCCTCCCAGATTGTCTGGGTTTCCACTTATCCAGTCCAAATAGTCCGCAGAATCCAGGCACCCGAATGCATGGCTAGCCTAACATGAATAATCTTTTTTTCTTCACTATGTGTGCGTCAAGTGATTGACCAGATCCTGGGCTGTCCGTGTCCGTTCCCGCACGTCCAGATCGGGATCATCCCCAAGACTGGACAGTCGATCCATGACTCCCATCGCTCGCAGCCGGAACGCCCGTTCTCGACACCCTTCCTCCTCACTCGCATCATCCTTGTATGTAAGGTTAATCACCACCCACACACAATTGGTGCGGACTTCACGATGGGTATGATTGAAATACCCCATTAAGTAGCGTAGCAAGTCCCGATGTGACACCAGAAGCTGGCGGTGCCACGGAAGGCCCGCAGCGAGATGGATCATGACAAAGGTAACTGACACTAGAATTTCTGTAGGAACACTCAGAGGCCGGTGCGCTGACGACTCCCCCCGGTGGGGAAGTTGGATCGACCGGGGCCGGAGCTTATCCGCCAACGCATCCAAAATCAAGTCCTGTCCTATCACTTTGAACAAATGATCAATCATTTCGGCTGCGCCTGGCCCGCAGATGATATTGCGCAACAGGTCGAAGGTCTGTTCTTGTACTGCAATATCATCCTGCCGGGCCTGGGTTGTCTGGTCGAGATTACCGTGCAATGCCAACTTGCGCCGTCTCGTGGCATCCGGAAGGAACATATCCAGGCTCATCTTGGACGGGGGCATTGTGTCTGCCATCTTCATGTCCTCATCTTGCCCAGCGGCGTTATCAACCGGGTTGAGCAGGTCTACCTGCTCACCTGCTGAGTTGGCTCGGCCCATCCCCACGTTGGAATCGTTGTCCATCTCCTCATCCATCCCTCGTTTGGCCAATGCGTTGGTCGGATCTTGGGTGATAATCTGCCGGATATAGGCGGGGCTCAGGCCATCAATAATCCTCACCTTAACGTCGTTGGTGGAATTATATGCTACATGCTTCAACGCCCATAGCGACTCAATGCGAAGCTTAGTGTTCGGAGAGTGTGCGTGCTCACAAAGGGTGGGGAGAACGTCGGCGGTAATAATCGCCTAGACCTGTTAGCGCATTCTCTCATGTGGCAGAAGGATGGCAGAACCTACTTCTTTCATTGGACTGAAATCCAAGGCTAGGTTACATATCACCTGTGTCGCAGCGATTTGGACCTCAATATTGGGGTGCTTAATCAAGACAAAGAGAGGCGTCGCCACCCCGGCATCGATCATACTCGTCCTCAGAACACTGACAGAGCGCGTCAGCATCCGCGCGGCACCGCAAGCAGCTAATAGGGTTGAAGTCGGGTTGCCATGCGAAGCGGTATTCTTAGGACCTGACGGGTCCGCCGATTGGTCGTCCGAACACGGCTTCAGTGAGTCGATAATGTACGGTACCACGCCGTTCTCACAGACAGCCTTGCGATACTCGTCCTTGAAAGGGACTAGAGCTGCTAGAGCCTTAAGAATATTCTCCCGGTATCGCATGATATGGCAGTGAACAGGAGAGAAGCCCAGGGAACCCAGGCGGCACTCTGCGGGCAATGTGTCGGGGGAACTATCGATATTTTCTTCAGCATCGGCATGCCACATGGGACGAGTGACATCCTGGACCGGGTTGTATGTTTCTTTGAGCAGTTGAGAGAGTCGTTTGATGGCATTGCCATCGACTGCATGCCTTTGCAGCTCGAAATCATCGATCACTAGGGTAGCCAGCACAAACGGGGCCTCTTCACGAAGACGTTCGGTTGAAGGGATCAAGCCCCCGTATTGTACTCCATCATCGCCGTTCATTTCGTAGTCCTTATCAAGCATCCGAATCAAGATCGGTATCAGCAGGTAGCACAGCATCGAGACCCGACGCTTCTTGGTTAGCCCCAAGCGAAAAAGTACGGTCACAAGACGAGCCGCCATCAATCGAACCATACCACCTTCCGCACGGACAATATACAGGAGCCACGGAATGATGGGATTTTCCTCGTCTTCAGAGGTTGGAGGATCGTAAGCGGACATCGGCGTAGAATACGATTGGCTGTGTCGGCGGTGCGTGGTACCCTGATGGCCTAAAGGCGGAAAGTTGGGAGTGTTCGCCGGTGACTTGCTCTGCGACAAGGGAACCGATGGCAAAAGATGCTCCAAGGGACTTGCGCCTGCATGGCGGGGAACGGCGGAACCAGAAAAGTAAGTTGAGCCCCATGGTCCCTTCTTGATGTCCGTCGGAGCAAACTCGGGGAGCTGCCTGGGAAACACAGTAAGTATACCGGGGGATGAGAGAAAGTGCTCTGCGCGCCACTTGGAATGCTCGATTATGACCGTAACGGCGCGAAGAATTGGTGCCAGTTTGGCTCCTGCTGGTGCAGGGGCTGGCAGAGAACCGAGAGCACCTGTATCCTGCACATGTGCTTCCGCACCGGGGAGCACAAAGCCCTGGGCAACGATGAAAGAAGCCACCTTCACGGCCAAGGCGTCTAAAACCCCGCACTCCGCCAGGATGGCCTTATGAATTTCCTCCGTGCATAATTTACCAACCAGAGATGCAGTAAGTTCAATGGCCGCTTGATCGTGATGGCTTTCATACTCCTGGCCGAGGATACGGGCTAAGCAGCCGATGTGATCGTTGGAGAAGAGCAGATCGGCCAAGCGGGTGTCCTTGGACGATATCTGTTGACTCTGGAGCGGCAGTCGATCCGCCACGTTATTGAGGGTTCGGAGAATCGGCTGAACGAAAAATGAGGGACACCCCGGCGCAGAGAGGATGGACAGAAGGGCCGGGAGAACACCGCTGGCGAAAATGGGGGAAAGGAAGGCCGCACCACCTGCTCGATCATCAGTTCCCGTGCCGAGATAAGAGTACGTGTAAAGTACCCGATTGACCAGAGCGTGAATTTATATACCTTGTGCTAAACTCCCCAAAATAATGACTGCTTGAAGGCAAGCTTCATCTTCCTCCGATGTAGGATAGCGGAGCTTGGATCCCCCATTGAGCTCCGCGGAAGCGGTGCCTTTTCCGGGAGACTGCCGGGCGGCCAGGATATTGGCTAACACGGGAAGAATCCCCCACCGAACCCAGGACTCTTTGCGCTGGTCATGACCGATTGTCTCGTTCTTCAGGCTTCGTAGGGCAGCTGCCTGGGCAGACAACGTTTCTGCATTCTGTAGTTGTAGTAGGAGTGGAGGGGCCGAGGCGCGAGTCATAGTGCGCAATCGCCGCCTCCCGCGGGAGGGATCTTGAATTGATTACGTCGGAGAATTAAGAGGGTCAAGCTGATCGCGTGTAAATTGTCGGTATGGAATAAAAGAGAGAATAAACAGGCCAATGTATGGGGATAGGGAGGATAAAAGATACGAGGATGTGTTTGACCAGAGGGAAGGTTGCGTGCGTATCGCCAGCTGGCCGGAGGCGATGGTTAAGCAACTGTGAATTGTAACGGCGTTGCAACTGGAATGAGTGGTGAAAGTACCGGATTAGTACCACAAGGAAAGGAAATGAGATTCCGAAAAGGTCTAGCAAATATGACAGAGTAATAACAAACAGTACAGGCTATGTACGGAATGAAGCAGAGAGATAATAGATAGAAACGAGATCCGCGACCAAGGGATCTGGGGTTTGAGCTGGACTGGGGGAGATTGGGGGGAGCTTCTGGACGTTGACTTAGTGGTGATACTTTGGTCCTGCTGCCCGGGGGAGCCATTGCCTCTTACCGCTTTCGGCCGGAGCCGTCAGGTGATGTCACCTGATGGTTGCGGTTGCGTAGTAAGCTGACAGTGCTGAGTCATCTATCGCTGGACACAGCAGGGCCATCATGTGATTCAGCCCTATCAGTATTGGCTGCAGTCTCTCAAGTCTCAAGAGGTAGTACTAGTAACCCAGGTATTCCATGGTATTGAGGGTCGTGCTTCGACTGCCGAACAAGGGATGCAATCAATTATGAACCGTAAGGAGACATGCATAATGAATTTTGGCTTTCAATAATGGGGAAGAAGGGAAGCAATGGTGTCACTAAGTAGAAGCTGCTGCTTGGGGGTTTCGTGAAGAGTTGGAGAGGAGTTGGAGTAGTTGTTACTAGTGATAAACGGAAGTGCGGGCGATGGGGGTTAGATTGGTACGCAGTAACGCATGATCTTAACAAGTGACCGGGAGATGGATGTAGAAGAAAGGTTCTCCCTGAAACTCGGAAGGACAGGAGAGAAGCTTCTTGGCCTATAGACCAAAAGGGATGCAGCTCCTCGCCTCGTTTGCTCCCCTGGAATCGATAGATTGATAGGTCTGTGTCACCATCACCTGACGCCAAGTTACTATCTATACGGACTACTAGTAGTAGTATACACACACACTGTAGTAAAATACAGAGCAGGCACTTCTGAGTAGCTCTACGCAGTGCTCCATATATGTCATGTAAATTCTTCCGGGGAGTGTCAAAAAGACCCTGCACTGTACCCAATTGAGTATCTATCTCCTAATACGAACCAGCAAAAGAGCAAGTCCGAAGTACAAAGTAGTAATTTGGATCTTTTGCCGAGATGCGTCAAAAACAGGGGAAATGTAATACGGCAGACACTAAACCGAGATTAGACCGACCAGCGGCGATTCCTATTGGTGAATGGGGCCACGCAGGGCGGGCTTCCCTGCTTTGTTCCCTGCGTATCAAACCGTCCTCGTACTGCCCCATACTGACTTTACTCACTTTTAGTTACTGTCAAACTTACACGGGCCGGTTTGAAGAGAAATTTTCCCAATGGAAACCCCCCTCTCTCTGCTGGATCGGCGTCATTGTTAGTATATGATTTCTCGCTCGTCGGAGTTCCTTGCTCTCTACTAGTACTTTTTTTTACTTCTTCTAATCTCAATCCTCCACTTTCTTTCCCTTCTCCTCTCCTTTTTCCCTCTTCTCTTCCTCTTCCTCTCTCCCCGCCTTTCAGCCTCCTTCCATCCCTTGAAGAGCTGAATATTTTCGCTCCTCTCCCTTTCTCTCCCCCGCAGATCACGATGCGTCTGTGCACGCCACCTTCACCCCTCGCAGCAGCACAAGGTTTCGCAGCGTCTGCCAGCTCCGTTGCACGTCGTTCAGTCGTGCGCCCACGTGGTGGCCTCGTTGGGCGGAAATGCTAGTTTCGTCGCCCTCTCCGTCCGCCGCCCTGCGACCATCCCCCTCCCCTTCCACCACCACCACTACTACCACTACCACTCATCATTCTCATTCTCATCCCCTTCCCCATTCTCAGTCGCACCCTCATCCGTCCCCTCATTCCCAACTTTCTCCTTCTTCCTCTTCCTACACTTCATATCCACGACAGCCTGCGCGTCAGCATTATGAGCCCGCCGGGCACGCTTCTGCTGCAGCTGCATCTTCCAACTCTCGTTTCGACCCTCAATCCTCCTCTCGGGTGGCCATCGAAGAACTTCGATCGGCCCTAAACCGGCATACCGTTGGCTCATCCCCTCCCGGGCCCTCAGGGGATATCCCTCGCGGTCGCATGTCCGCCGGGCTGACCTCCTCTGGGGGCGGAAGTAGCACCACGTCTCATCCGCCTGCTGACGCCGCCATTCCCGCCTCCAATCCCATGCGCCCTGCTCAGGATCGTCCTGCCAATAACGTGTCTGTCCCAGCCGTATCTGCAGCCTCCGTTCCCGCCTCAGGTGCCCAATCTACGTCGACTCCCCCAATGCCGGTCCCCAACAGTGCTGGCTCCGGGTCCAACAAACGTAACAGCCCGAACGACCCTCCGGTCGGTAGTGAGCGAGCCGCGGGTTTAGCTCACGCTGACCTCGAGGGCTCTCAGACGAAACGAATGCGACCGGACGTTCCGGCAGTCAAGCTGCTGCCGGAGCGGTACGAGCTGGCGGATCCTCGGGATATTGTTGTGTTGATCTCGAGCATGCTGATGGAGCTGATCCGGTTTAACGACAAGATCCCTCTGAATCAAGGTCGCTTGACTCGGTTCCACTCGCGGTCGCCGCCGCGAATCTCGGTGCATGACTACCTCCAGCGACTCACTACCCATGCTACGCTGTCCCCTCCGATCCTTCTGAGCATGGTGTACTACATTGATCGGCTCTGTGCTCTATACCCCGCCTTCACCGTGTCCAGTCTGACGATTCATCGATTCCTTATTGCGAGCGCCACGGTAGCTAGCAAGGGTCTAAGCGACAGCTTTTGGACCAACAAAACCTACGCTCGGGTGGGTGGTATCACCATGACCGAGCTAGCTCTGCTTGAGTTGGAGTTCCTGTTCCGCGTAGAGTGGCGCATCGTGCCCGAACCCGAAGTGCTTGTAGACTACTACAAGAGCTTGGTCGAGCGATGTGATGGGTATGCGATCGGACGTGACAGTTGATCCTTTTTGTTTTTTTCCTCCGACGTCGACATTTGAGATGCTTGCGAGCCACGCATGAAGATTTAGATCGATTGCATATATTTCTGGGCTTGGATGGCGCAAGCTATGGATTACTACTACTACTACTACTACTACTACTATCTGGAGAGTTTGTGGGAAGACGATGTGTTTGTACCAGTACATATCACACATACACGGACATGGAGTTGATGTTGTTTCTGCATATTATGATGGCGGGGAGCGATCGATATCCTTTATGGCTGGTGTTGTTTGATTTACTGCTTTCCCGTTTTGTTTCTTTTGAATTTTTCCGTTTTAGTGTCGTGTCTGGTTTTTACTCGTATACACACCCTGTACAGCATTCACAATACATGATATATTTCACTCTTCTCGGACGATAGAGGGGATCGATTGGCCCACTATGTTTCCACCCACTCGACCCATCGCTGGGCCCGCTCCGTTACCCCGAGTGGTTTAGGCGTCATCGAAAAAGACAGTGCTGGCTGTATTTGCTTACCCGTGCAGAAACATAACATGACGTCTGATCATACTCCTCTAGTCCCAATCCATCTTCTCTGCTAGGGCTTAGGTCCTAGGGCACAGGGTCTGCAATCCCGTGCATCCAGACAGAAAGTTATTCAGCTTCATCTTGCCGCTGTCACATCTCGACCCATACGGCGCAGCTAATTCCGCCAAATTGAGTATCCACATTGAAAGAATGCCGTGACCGGACAACATCGACCATCCTCACTTCTTCCTTCCCATCGTTTACCTGCCCCTCCTCCCCTCGCAACCCCGCCATAAAGCCATCTCCCCCGCGAGATCAACCACCGAACTCAATGGACGTCGAGGAGCTTCTTCGCGGCATCAAGCCCCTCGAGGGCCAAGTCACCGCAATCCGGACCGTCCAAGAAACACGTCCCCGCGAAGACTACGGTGCGCCATGCCCAACCTACCCCACAATGACCTTACACGCATCTAACAACAACCCCCAGCCGATGCCTACGTCACGGAAGTCAACGTCAAATGTGCCTCCAAAGTGATCAAGTGAGCTCTCCACTCCCAAACACACACCTCACCCCTTCACAGCTCACCTCCGTCTCCAACAACACAGAGTCCTGGACTCCCGCTTCCCCCGCGACTCCTCCCAACCACTCAGCCACCTCCGCCGCTTCGCAAAACACAACCAAATCCCCGAACACCTCCGTCCCATCCTCCTGCGCGAGGGATCCTCGCCCGCGCAAACCATCTTCGTACTCATATCCCCGCCTCTCCCTGATATCGAGTCCCTCCAAGATGCTCTATCACCGTTCGCGCCCCCAACCCCTACTGAAGGGGAGAACAGCAGCCCCCTCACCTTCCACACCATCCGCATCCCCCTCCAACCACCCCTCACCCCCGTCCAAGCCGACGCATGGTCCAAAAGCATGTGGCCAGTCGTCTATAACCCCGCCGCGCCCCGCGCCATGATCGCCCCGCCACCACACATCCTCGCGCGCGCGCGCGACTCCATCCAGCCCAAAGCAGGCCGATACCTCGCTCTCGCGCAAAGGGTCGCAGACGAAGCAGAGCGATCCGGTCTAGGCCGCCGTGTTGGCGCCGTCGTCGTGGACCCAGACCTCGAAGCAGAAGCAGCACCCGACAACAATGACAACGGAATCCACTGGTCCGACGCCGTCGTGGCAGTAGCCGGCGACGGCCGATACTCGCGCGCAGCCACGGACACAGAAGCCCCCAATCCTCCGAACCACATTGCAACAACCTACTCCCCCGACCACGAAGGCGGGCCCGAACTCCACGCCCTGATGCGCGCCGTGGACCTCATCGCCAGTAAACGTCGCGAAGACCGCCCAGGCTCATCAGCTACAAACCGGCCCTGTCTTACCGACGTGGAGAGATACTTCCTATCTAAATCAGACGTCGACACTACCGCTGCTGCTAGTACACAACCGACCGAACACAACTCCGAATTCGAATCAAAAGAATCCACCCCCATCCCCCCGCCGGAGAAATATCAAAAGACCACGGAAACCTCCGCACAGCCTATCCACACTCACACCGAGACAGAAGCATCAGCATCAACATCGACATCGCGCATCCGCCCCCGCTCTCAGGGGGGTTACCTCTGCACAGATCTAGATGTATACTTGACCCATGAGCCGTGCATCTGCTGCAGTATGGGTCTGCTGCTTTCGCGCTTCCGGGCTGTGTTGTTTCCTCGGTCCGGGAGGATGGTCTCGGGTGGGTTGGCGTCGGAGCCGGTGGTTGGGCCGGTTCCTGTGGAGGAAGATGAGGATAAAAATGAGGATGGGAAGGATGAGCATGATGATGGGTCGGTGGAAAGGGAGTATTATGGGTTGCATTGGCGGAAGGAGTTGAATTGGCGGGCGTTGGGGTTTGAGTTTGTGGAGGAGCAGGGGAGTGCAGAGGGGAGTGCAGAGTTGGGGGTGGCGTTTCATGCTTGATTTTATGATGTGGGTAGGTTTAGGTATGGATGGGTATAGATGCATATGGTAAGGGCGTCATGAAAAGGGCGTTGTGTGGGTGGGTGGGTGTAGTAGTGTTAGTATAACTACCAGGTCATGTCCAATGGACACTAAAAGCATTCGAGAAGGCTACGTCTACATATAATTTACGAAAAGCATCATGCTAACCTCGTCATTCATAATATTAAGCTAAGATATTATCAAATCAATGACTGGTTCCATAAAACCAACCAACTATTCGCATCTCATATGCAAGCAAGCGGCGGCTAGACATTTCCGCGTTTACTCATCCAGGCATTATTTCATCAAAGACCAGGACGTAGACCATTTTTGTTCTGCAACTTCTTCTTTTCCAATTCATCCCCGCAGAAGCCGGGCACGGCGCGACAGAGGCGCAATCTTGCGAATGATGGGGTCGTGAGGGGAGGTTTCGGCAACAGACATGTACAGCGCCTCGAGCCGTTGGCTGAGGATGTCCATGATTCTAGGCACAAGCTCGCGAATATCCGGGTCCTGGTGTCTTGTTAGACTTGGCGCTATCAACGAGCTCAGGTGACTAAACATACCATCGGGTTGACTGTTTGCAGGACCACTTCCAGCCATGTCAGACGCTGCATGATGTTGGTCTGCAGCGACGAAGTCACGGCAACACCCACAGACAGACTGACAATAGGCGAAAGACTGGTCAGGTAGGAGGGATTCAGGCGCACAAACAGGTTGTCGAACAGGTCGGCCTGCTGGGAGGATTGGAGCCACTACATCACAATTAGCAAAGTCCGTAACATTTTCATGAATAAAGACGCACCTTGACTGAACCCTCTTCGAACCGACCCGCGTTGATCAGTTCAGCAATTTCTTCCAATTCAACTCGCTCAGGAGTTCTCGCGTCGGTAACCGCGGGCGCGACAGGCTGCTGCGGCTGCTGCTGTTGCTGTTGCTGCTGCACTGGTTCTGGCTGGGCCACCGGGGAGGCCAGGGCACGATTGAGTCGCAAAACTTCGCCCTGGAGCTGGGTCTGTGCCGTCGCCATGGAAGAAACAGTCTCAGAGAGTTCTCGCACGAGGGAAGTGAGCTGGTCAATCTTGGCGGCGTCATTCTGACGCTGCAGCTCGAACTGTCTTGCCTGGGCTTGCATCTGCTTCTCCATGGAGCTGGCAACCTTCTCCGCAGACTGCGCAGCAACGTTCCGGATAGCCGGGGCAACGGTGTTGTGAACAGCCTTGGAGACCTCGGTCTCTACCTGGCTAGCCAGCTTCTGGCCCACAGCATCCGACAAGACTCTCATCAAATCGGGGTGCTGGACGGCGCGAGTGACGGCTTCAGGGAGGGCCTGGCGCAGTTCACGGGGAACAACACCTCCGATCTGCTGAGAAATAACGGTGTTGAGTTGCTTACTGACAGCAGCGGTAGTGATGTCGCTCAAAGCAGGCACAACCTCGGTCTGAATGTTGCTCGACACGATGCGAGCCAGATTTTTCTCCACATTGTCAGACAGGGTGCTAGAGACCAAACGCAGGACTTGATCCTGCTTGGCTGCCGAGGCCGCATCCCAGCTACGGCGCTCTTCATCGAAGCGTTGATACAGCCCTTCTACCTCACGGCCAAGGCTTTTGCTGAATTCGGATGACACAGCACTCTGCAAGGTTTCCAGATGCTTACTCAGAACAGCCGCAGAGTCAACAGCCACCAGGCCAGCTCCAGAGGGCGCCGAGGGAGCAGAAGCCGAGACGGGGGTAGGCGCAAGAGATGCCTTCTGTGCATCGCCGTTGGGTTGTTCAGCATTCGCAGGAGTCTGAATAGAGGCAACAAAGTCACCAGTGATGGGCTCAGTTCCAATTGCAGGCTCCTTGCCCTTGACGGATGGCTCACCCGTTGGGGTGGCAGTCGCAGCACTCTTCTTCTTCTTCTTTTTATCAGCCTTGTCGGTGCTAGTAACAGTAGTGACAGGCTCCGGCTGTTCTTGGTCAGGCTTTCTTGTCACCAACTTGGTGGGCGACTGAGTACGCAGAGTGCTAGGACCGGCGGCGGCAGGAGCAGCAGCAGCCTCAGTGTTCAGCTCAGGGATCTTCTTGGCGATTTCCTTGACTGCAGGCTTGGTAGGAGTAGGGGCAGAATCACCGTTGACCGAAGGCTCGTCTGCTACATATGTGGGGAAGGTCTGCAGTTCAGCGATGTCGATGAGGCCCTCTTCCAACGCATTGACAGGGCGAATGATCTTGTTGTCCGAGGTCCATCCCAAGTCTTCTTTCTTAATGTTCAAGCACGTCACTCCGCGGGAGTGCATAACGTAGAGTTCGAACAAGCCGTTCTCGTCGCCAGCGCTCTTAGTAACCGGGAGAAGGTCCAAGCTGCGCAGCTGTCCCTTGGAAGCGAAGGAGATCTCGCGGATGCCGCTCATGCATGCGGTCGACTCCGGCTTGGGCAGGCTGCTATCCTTCTCACCCGAGCGCTTGATGAAAGAAGCCTGCGACATAGCCTGCAGGTTGTATCTGGGGGCGGACAGGTGGACGAAATAGATGGAGTTCCGGGTGGGATGTCCAACGACAATGATGCCGGATGCCGGGTGGTAGGCGACACTGCAGATGGCGTCCGACTCGTTCTCATGGGGGAACTTGAGCTCCTGCACAGCCTTGCCCAGCCCAATATCCCAGAGCTGCAGGGTGTGGTTCTGCTTAAGACCCACCAGCACGTAACGAAGCGCCATCGACTTGACATAGGGACGCAGCTTGTCGATAAAGAGCACCGAAGTGGGCCACGACTTCTCGGTAGGGGAACCGGTAACGAAAGTGTTCAATGGAACTCGTACCTCAGCCGGGCCAGGCCCAGCGGTAAAGAAGGCAGGATTGCTAATTGCCTCCCGGATGTCCCAGAAGCGCAGTCGGCCGGTCTTGTCCAGAGAAGCAATGACAGTGTCGTCGTCGCTAAACATGAAGTCCTTGCCGGCCTTGCCGGTCGAGATTTTCAGAGCACGCTCCTTGAAGAACTTCTCAGTGTTGACGACGCGTTGGGGGCCTGCGACACCATAGCTAGGGTTCATAGCAGCCTGTGGCGAAACAACGTAGATGTTCTTTCCGCGGCCAATGGCAAAGAAACCAGGATGGCGAGAGCTCCGTTTGGCCCGCGTTTTCAGCTGGCCGCCCGAAGTGTTCTCGTCCGAGGCCGGGAAAGGTGGGAAAATGAGGCTCTCGCTCTCGAGAGCGTCCAGTTCGAAAAGATCCTTATCGGCGCGCGAGATCAAGGCCCAGTAGACTGCACCGCTCACGCCAATACCAAGGAGCGCCTGCTCCTCGGTGCTGCGGCCAGTTACCGCCTGCGAAGTACAGACAGCAACGTTGAACACGCGGTCACGAGCGGAGCGGAACACTTGCTTGTCACTTCCGTCGTCCTGGCGAATGATACGCATGCCTCCATTCTTTGCCAATGCATAGACGATGTAGTCGGAAGTAGCGGACGTCAAAGAGCGATCAAGCTGATCGAAGTCCTTCTTAAGCCGAGCGATGTCCATGATGCCGTCATCTCGCAGAGTTGCAAGTTTCCCAGTGTGGGCCTTGACAATGATGGAGATGAAGGGCTTTAGAGGGAAGTTATGCACGGAGACGACACGCTCTTCCTCCTTCTCAGCGCTGTCCTCCGCGCTCTCCCAGCTGTCGGCCAGCGCATCGCCGCTGCCACTCTGAGAAGTCTCCTTCGCAGCAGCGGACGGGGCGGCGCCTTCAGTTTCTTCCTTGTCCGTCTTGTTGTTGACAGCTTCAGTATCCTCCTTCGCCTCAGCCGCAGTCTCGCGCAGGTGAGAAGCAACAGACGAAATAACTGCCTGAGCGCTCTCTTCCTGAGCTGACGCGATCTGAGACACCTGCTGCTCCGCAGACTTGGAAGCAGCAGTATCCACCTCACGGCTGATTTCCTCCACGAGCTTGTCAACCACTTGCGTAACAGCTTCCTTCTGCTCCTCGGCCAGAACGGGCGATGTGGCGCGTTTATCCTCGGTGGACTCCACGGGGTTGGGCGCCGGCGCGTTCTCAGCCTTGGTAGCAATGCTGACCTTCTTGGTCTTCATGATTTCCACGGCTGGGCTCTCACTCCGAGACTTAGGCTGAGGAGACTTGACTCGAGGGGAGGCGGCAGCCAGCTGCTCAAATGGATTGACGTAAGTGAACATCGATTCCTTTCCAGAAGGCTTGTCCAGTTTCCCAGACAGAGGCTCCTCCGGACGGGCAGCCGACTCTCCGACAACCGGACCAGATGGCTGCAGGATGTTTCTCAACTCTGCCTCCGGCACAGGGGACTTGATGGGAGAGACAGTAGATGGAGACTGAGAGACCGGTCTCACAGGACCCTCCGACACGTCCTGAGCGGGCTTGGGGCGGTTCAGCAGACGAAGCAACATCTCCTGAGTATTCTCTGCGGTCGGAGCAGCAGAAGAGGAGCTCTCCGCCACACCGGGACTCGCAGCCGCAGCCCCAAGCTGACCAGGGTGAGTACCCGCCGGTCGAACAGGTGGAGCAGTGGATTGACCCTGTCCAAAGAGCGACGCGACAAGGTCGGACGCAGAGATGTTCCTCGCATGGCCCGACGAAGCCTCTTCCGGAGCAGCAGCACGCGCCTCGGGGTATTTGGGCTGATCGATCCCAGCCATCACCGCAGGCGACTGCTGCTGCTGCTTCTGTTGCTGAACAGGAGCAGCCGGAGGTTGGTTGAACTTGAGGAGGTTCAACAGGTTGACAGCACGGTCGGGGTTTTGCGGCAAGGGCTGATGATGCGGCTGCCGCTGCGGCTGCTGCTGGGGATAAATGTCCGCACGCGGAGTGGAAACGTTGGGACTAAGGATATCCGAGCCATGATGAGGCGGAGTATTGACGGGCGACGGGCTATGGATATTCGACGAGACGGATGGATGACGGTAGCCGTGGTGGTGGAGGTGCTGAGGGTGAGGGTAGCTCTGGCCGTCATAGGGCGGCTGGAACTGTTGCTGTTGCTGGCGGTAAGCAGGCTGGTACTGGCCCGGGTGCTGCTGCTGCTGCTGCTGTTGCTGCATGGGAGCATCATGAGCAGGGGTGCCCGATGGCGAGGGGCGCGGCCTGATGCTGGCCAGAAGGGCCTGAAGATCATTGGGGGTGGACATTTCTGTCACTCGCCGGGGTGGAAAAGGCGACCTCCAAACGAAATTCAAGCTCCAAAGGTCGTGCGAAGAAGCTCTCTTTCGAGAGACAACAAGCGAGGCAAAGGAAAGATAACGCGAGAAAAAGGAGCAGGCAGACTCGCGAAGGAGAAAGAAAAAAGGAATGCAAGCAGAACAAGCAAGAAGACCAAAAGGACGGACTGACTATAGTACACAACGAAGGGGGAGAAAGGGGAGAAGGGAAGGAAGAAAGGGAAAAGAGGAAGAGAGAAGAAGAGAAAGCTCGGCGAAGAGCGAGTCGAAGCGAGAAGCGGAAGAAATGAACGGCGGAGAGGTTTTTGTGGCTAATGAAATTGGCAGGCGGTGTGGCTGATGCTTTGTATGGTCAGGTATGGTATGTATGGGAAAAAGGATGAAAGGAAAGGAAAAAAGAATCACGAACCATAAATACTATCATGATCAGTACTAAGTATTATAATCGAGTCATATAATTCACCGACATCAGTTTCACTTACAATTTCAAATTCACACCTCATCAATTAACTGTCCATCCTCGGAAGTGAGGTACCTCGACATTGGAACCTTACCGGTACCGCTTCCCTTACATTTCCCTCGCCACCATCTCTTACTACTCTTACTGTCACTGTCACCGTCACTCAACCGAACCAAACCAGACCAAACCAAACCACTTTATCACCGATCGACATCATTGCCGCAATTCCGTCCCAATACCTACCTACCCTCACCAACCACTATCCCAAACGACCACCGACAAACCCTCTCCCAAAACCACAACCAGCACCATGTTCTGTCTCCGGAGGTAAGCAAGCAAGCAAGCAAGCAAGCCAACCTAACCCATCCATACCGATCTCTCCATAATCATATATACTAACTCAAACACAAAATATAGCTGGCTCCCCCTCCTCTTCATCCCAACAAACGCCTCTCCCCTCTTCATCATCTCCTTCGTGACTCTAACCTACATCCTCCACCGACCCTGCATCTACTGCTCCGCGCTCCTCCTCATCCTCTTCATCTCCTCCTGTCACTGGTCCGACAAATGTTTCTTCGATCTCCGCGGTGACTGGTTCTCTCCGCGCTACTCCACCACCACCACATTAGACACCACATCATCATCCTCTGTCAACGAAACCCTCGCCAGCTACGTCTTCGAAACCGTCAACAGCACCACCAAGGCCCTTGCCGGCGCCGTCGTCGAAGAAGCGCAACGCAGACTCGCCCTGAATGGAACGTTAGCCACCGCGGCGGCGTCGACGGGGACGGTGACGACTTCCGCGCATGATGAGTGGACGGGTATTGGGCTTGAGTGGTTGAGGAGTCTTTTGGGGAGGAGGGAGTGGACGTTGCCGTGTGTGGATGTTAAGGTGAGGTTGTAATTTAGGGGGTGGTTCACTTATATTTATATACTTTATTGGGTGGGGGAAAAGGAGAGGGGGATGGAGGTAGTGATGGGGTGTGGGATTTAGAATTATATGGTTTAGTTTTTGTGGTTTGGTTCTCACTTTTCCCTCACCGTTCATTTCATTTCATTGTCTTGTCTTGTTTTTTCTTTGTTGAAAGAGATCGGCATTCGCATGTTGTGTATATCTTCTCACTTCTCACTCTCACATCACCACCTCCCCTCATCTCTTCTCTCCTCTCTGCACCCTCTCTCCTGTTCTTCTACTGTTCAAGTCCAAAGTCGAAATGGACGTCCATATAAACATAGAGAAATCGCGGTGGACTTGCAGCTAGCTGCATACATGATGCATATTATATATGTCCTCCTTGAAGAAAGACCTGGTATGGAGTGGGTTCGTGGGAAAATTCTCCGGTGTAACCTGCGGGGTTTTATGTACATAACTATCTTCTTCCTTGTTCTGTCGTCTGCTGAAACGGATTGTCGTTGATTACTACGCGGTACATATAGTAATCATCTTTTATGTTCATGCTGCCATGTTGGTCATTGTGGAAGTACGGTAGCAATTCTTGGGGTATAGATAGTCATATCATTATCGCCGGTCTCTGCACCGAGGTCATATTATAGTACTGGTGATATATCAAGCGCGAATCCATACTCTGCTGCAGATGTTGGTAAGGAAAGTAACGTCATCGTACTAATTACAATGCAAATAGGTATCTAGCTGGAAGCAAGAATTAAGCCCAAAGATAGATAGGTACCGGCTGTGATCACATACTCGTCAACAGGGCAAGTAGATCACATCTCACAGTAGATAAAATCAAGTCATAGTCGAAGCATAAAACCACACCACGTCGCATCAAAAACATCATAAAACGTAAAAAGGTATCACAAAAGATGGCGAGAACATAGCCCGTCGTAAACTCCGTGGACGCGTCGAGTATGCGAAGAGCAAAGGGCGGGTATCGAAGCACCGATGTGCAAGGATCGTAGAGAAGTAATATAAACAAGTCGGACATGAGGAGGGAAAGAGGGGAGTATTAATAGGGACGAGGAGCTTTCCGCACTGAGTGCTCTAATGGTATGCACCCCCGGTTGTTATCGGCATAGGCCAATCGTCTTCGGTAATGCTGCTCCAGAAGCTCCATACCGTACCAACTGCCAAAAGAGTAAATAGTGTCTCGAACAATGCGCCGTTGATCTTGCTGCCGGAGGCGTGGCAGAGGTGAACGCTGATCACGTATTCGAAAATTTGTCCGATGGCGAATAACAGGGCGGCAGCAGTCAAGTAGACTATCGACAGGTTAGAATCAGATGCAACAGAGGAAGATCATCCGGAGATAGTTCGTAAACATACTCATTGGTCGAACTTCGCCCAAAATCCGAACAACTAGGACAGCCTCCAACACATAAAACGCGACGAGGCAGATGAGAGGAAAGAGTTGGTACAGCACATAGAGGGCAATGTTGCGATAGTTGTTTGCCTCGGTTGTCGCGAATTCACCGGTCCAATCGAAAGCCGTGTCCAGGGCGATATAGCCCGTACCGATGAAGAGAACCAGGGCGGAGGCAAGGATTAGACCGATTGAGGCCGGGGTACCGTCGTCGAGGAATTGATAGCCCACCACGGCATTTAGAAAAAGAATCCAGCACGTTGCGGTGATTGCAGCGACATGTGCAGCGGAGAAGCCCTATGCATGCTGATTAGACACAGCAATCCGTGGGAGGAGTCGCACCACTAACCTTGCGCACTGCTGCATCCAGAGGGAAGCCGCCCACAGAGAAGATCTCGCAGATTTCAACGACGATAAATGCCAGCAGAAATATTTGCATTTCCCTATTCCAATCAGCACTTTTTCCTCCATATTCCTTGTCCAATCATTTGTCGCGTACCTCCTTCCGACTGCCGCCCGTTTGCGATCCGACCTGAAGAGCAGGAACAGCGATACTAGAATGGAAACGAACGCGAGAAGAATCGAGCCTGTGGAAATTAGCGCTAAGCATTCCACCATGAGCCTGTCTGGTATGCCATACCCAGATTGCTAAGGTAGCGGTTATCGCTGAGTTCGATACCGTGAAGCGGGCATCCTCCGTACGCTTCATTAGGGGGTTGGTTGTTGGAGACAAAGAGCTACCGGAAGCACATGGTCAGCCACAAGGAATGTATCAATTGAGCATTGACAGCGGATGACAGGGACAGAAAAAGGCAACTGGGGGATAAAGTAAATTGGGGGAAGGGAAAACGTACATTGCAGACGGGCAGTGTGGAATCTCGACAAAAGTCCTGCACATGCAGATCATTCACGGTCAGCTTCTTCGATATTCCGGCAGATGCAGACGATAGATCAATCGCAAACCCACGTTGAAATTGCCAAATTGTGTCGAACCCATGGCTAAAGAGGCACGAAGCGCGACACCATGCAACCAAGGTCACGGAGAGTAGGTGTGGTCAGACGGTGGTGGTGGTGGTGATGACGGTGAATAATTCGATCGAGTTCGGCAGACCCACGTCGGTCACGATGGCTCCGCTGCAGATCTGGAATGTGGGAACAAGAGGAGGGCACCAATTATGATTACACAGGAGGGTGATAAGGAGCAATAAGAATTAATTGTTGTAAAAGGGTGGGAAATTCGGCTTGAAACGACGGGAGAAAGAATGGGGCCAACAGGGACAGAGAGTGAGAGAGACAGGCTGCCCACGAAAAGGGAAAAAAGAAGAGAAGGAAGAGAGACCAGGGGGAGGGGAGGGCCTGAGAGGCCGGGTTCACAATTCGACGTGCAGTCGGACAGTTGAAAGAAAGCGGGAAAAGGATGGAGCGGATTGATCGGAAGATTGAAAGACGAAAGAGGAACCGAAGGGGAAAGGAAGGGTAAATAATATCAGCAAGTCGAGGGAGACCGAGGGCGTGAGCCAAAGAATCGTGAAAGCGATAATCTCAAACACCGGCGCAGGTGGACGATCTGTAGGGCCGAGTGGGTATGTGTGGTAGTGGTAGTTATGTGTGGGGACGGGAACAAGCAGCGTTGTCGAGTAACAAAGTCATACACAAGTCTAGATGAGACTGTGTGAAAAGATGAACGATCGATCAAGATGAGGTGAGAATACTAATAGAGAGAGAGAGAAGATAGAGAGACAACGGAGCGAGGAGGGGAAGAAGAAAATGATGATGATGCTGAGCCACGCTGTCCGGGCGAAAAGCGTCGGAAGTAAAGCGAAAGAGAGAGAAAAGGAAGAAGAAGAAGAAGAAGAAGGGGAGGGGAAATGATGGGGAGAGAGAGAGATAGTACTAATTCAGTACACAAGAAAGAGACTAATCAATGTCGAGTCTAGCTTTGCTGTGCTGGAAAACAGAGCGTCGAGGGAAAAAGATGGGATGGAATTAGTTCCAGACTGGCGCGGGTTTAGCGTTGAATGGGAGATCTTTCGGGTGACGATGATAGGCAGTGCGAGTTCCATCCCACCAGTCAGTCTAAGACCTACTACTAAGACCCAGAAGGAAAGAAAGGCCCGTTGCGCGACGCCATCCACAGCCAACGAATGGCCCCTAAATAAGGCATTGTCCGTCATAAACCAAACCCTGCAGCTGAAGCGCAGCAGATCCAGGAACCAGATAGGCTGGAAAGCGGGAATTACTTCATGCGGCTGGTCAAGACTGTGTGAACACTGAACAGAGACACAGTCTATACTAACAACAACAACCCCTGTACTGGAACTTCATCAGAGTTTTGATCCCCTGTGGAAAACATATCCAGAAACTTACACTCCAGTACCATGGATCGTGTTCTCCCTTTTCGCCTTCCATGGCTCGGGCTTTTCCTGAAATTTTTTTCTCCATTTTTCTTTTCTATTCTGGTTCCGCTCTCAACCCGCGTCTTAGTCCCAGTCATGAATCATGGCAAAAAAAGAAGTCGCTAGTCACTACATACTACTTACGTACTGGGGCTAAGAATAGCAGTTGACAGGCAACATTTTCCTTGGAGCTTGATCGATCTTGCATGAAAATCCGGATGTGAAATGCCGCTGCGATCTTCTTAGGTCTTCCATCCTTCCTATGATGTGTCTTACCCGCGCGGTTCCTTCGCCGAATGACGCCTGCAGGACCTCCCCAGCCACACACAACATCCATACACTCCCTGTCGGTCAGACATGGTTCAACAACATCTATCCTGTATACATTCTTACTTATGCTTCCCGGAAAACTATCTAATGCTGCATAATGTCGCGTTCTCTTGTAGTAAGATGCATGTCCCGCTTTACAAAATAAGTAGCTACGTAGCATATCTCGCCCAATCTCACTCATCCTAGTGGGACTCACAGCCACTGTGGTGCGCCCTCGGAAGGGTCATCAGCCAGGATCTCTGTCTTGTATCTGTCTGCTCGGCACCCTTGCATCCATACCTTACCTGTGGTGGTATAGCCAATTGATCATACTACAAAGCAATCGTCTAAAGGGAGATTTGGAGAGCAACATTGCCCTTGTAAAACTAGTAGATGGAACAATCTGCAGGACGGAGAATGCCGTCCATGCCAAAATGGTGGGCAGATGATGAAGTCGTCACACCGATTTAGTTTCCCGATATATCGTCGTTGCCTATTGATACCATCATCCACCCACTGCAACAGAGTCCGCAGATCCCATCCTCTGGTCTAGCACACGTCTTCAATCTTCAACTCCTTCCCATCATGCTCTCCCAGATCCAGCTTCAGCGTCCGCCCGAACAACTCCAGCAACATTTCAAAGCACACCTTGGTAATAGCAGGGTCATACCGTCCCTTGCTGAGCTCATCGCGAATAAAGGCATCTATTGAACCCTTGTCAGCGACCACACCCTTCTACTTCCCCCCTTTCCTAAACAGGTTAAAATGAAGAACCTACGTTGAGCCCAAGCCACTTCGTAAAAGCTAAACAAGACTCCCTTGTCATGAAGGGTCTTGCGGATCAAATCCCTTCCCTCGGGCGGAACATGGGTATCGTTCTTTCCAAAAATCTGCGACAACACACGAACAATCCTTCTCGTTAGCACTCCTTTTCATTCCCTCGCGCACGCGAAGCGGACTTGAAATAATGAAAGGGCAGAGGGGGGGGGGGTCCTATCTCACCATGAGCATCTCGCCCTTGATATCCCCCGCCCGGGCCAAACTATCATCGTTCTTCCCCAGCCCCAACGTCTTACTATGGATGTCCGTGGCGAAGTAGCACACCGCCGCTTTCACGCGGCTGTCCAACGCGCAGCGATACGCCAGATGTCCACCAAGGCACATACCCGTCGCACCTACACGGCCATTGCACGTGGGGAGTGACAGAAGATAGTCGACGCACAATGAGGCGTCTTCATCGTAAGCTGCGATTTTCTATAATAAAAATCCCTCAGCATGGCCTTGTCCATGTTTCACAACCCAACCAGTAAACAAATAAAGTCGACGGGAGATTTACTCACCTTGCTAATCTTCCACTGGTTGCCCTTATCCGTATCCTCGGCATCATACTTCAACGGCTCAGGACCTGTGAATTCATGATAACTCGAGGGTGCCGCACAGATGTATCCCTGTCCGGCGATTTGGCGAGCAAATCGCGCGACAGGGCCGGTTACTACATGTATAGGTGTGATCAATAATGATACCTTCTCACCACAGGGAATCCTCCTGGAATTGATTTGTGAGATCGAGCTTGCGATTTACCTTGGTAGATTTCACTAAAGACAACTACACCGGGGAACCGCGCCTTAGGATATCCGGGAATAGTAGGGTGGAACACGTAAATGCCTGAATGGGGAACCAAGTCAGCAATGTTCAATTCGTGGAAAGATTAGTAGACATCGTCAAATGTAGCCGCAGCTACTGGTGGATTATAGGTAAATCTCAAACTCGAACTACTTCTGGGTAACATACGCATAGTTCCACTGCCGTCCGCCTTGGTCGGCACATCGTGGAAAGATTCCTGGATCAACATGGTGGATCAAGATGGCGATTGTCGTAGATAAGACGTAGTACAAAGTTATTCAATATCTGAAGAAGCTCACGACAAGCAACAAATCGTCAATTGAAGTGTTTTATACTGAATAGAGCGTTATGGCGGGGCTCAGTTGTTGTTGCGATAAGATTCCCGAAGATGGAGGGGTAGTCATGTGATTTGAAGTTGAGGAAGGCATTGGGATGACAATGTGGAAAGCCACCATTATATGAGTAAGTTGTGGTAGGGTGATAAATTGTATTTGGTTGGAGCTGCAGTTTGACCATATAATTGGTATCTGCCTGGTATTAATTAGAATACAGTGAGATGCTTGCTACCTATTGGTCGCAACTAGGTTCGGGAATACATGATGAGTGAAAAGAAAGTTGAACGGAGACGAATGGAGAAGAAAACAAGAAGCACAATCTAATAATGTACATAGAATGTTCATAATCTAACAGGGTAGGATGAAATGCGATACTCGAGGAATTATCCTCATGCAGAACTAAAATCAAGACATAATGCATGTACTGCAACGTAGTCGAGCCACGACTCGAGCGCATGGATCGAGCAATAAAGAGATTACAACAAGATATGGTAAAATCGGTCAAAAGCAATGAAGCTTGTAAATGGTAAGGCCCTACCTGCACCTTAGACCAAGGGATGTGAAACTCCCAGGTTGCGCTGCGAGGAGTGGGCTGGCGCATCGAGACGCTTAGAAAACATACTAGCCGTTAAAGTCAGCTGTCGGTCTGCATTATCAACACTCGGCAGTGCACTTACCGGGATGAACAGGTAAGGAACCTGTCTCTCGTACTCCCTCCAGGCCTCGCCGTACTTGTTCCGGCAACGCTCGATATCGCGCATCGCACGGTGGGTGATCATGCAGGCAAAGAACAAAGGATAGAACCAAGGAAAGGGGCTGCTGAACCCAGTGATGAGACCCCAGTTAAGGGCAAAGTACAGGTCACAGGTGTAGTGGATCTTGCGTGCCTTGCCATCTGTAGTATACGAGTTTAGCGCAATGTATGACATGAAAGGTAAGATATGAGCAGCACTTACACCAGCCGTCGACGAGGATCTTCGAGCCATCCTCAGCCGTAATGGTCTTGGGGTTCTTCAGCGTCTGCCAAGGCAGCTGAGGGAAGGTGCTGCGGAACACCATCGTTCCACGCTCCTGTTGGCGGTAACGGTTCTTCTGGCTGTTGGTCGTATCCCACACCCAGTACACAAAGAGGTAGGCAATGTAGAGGAATGTGAGGAAGTAGCGGTTCCAGTGGTACGTGGCCGGGTCGTGGTTGGCCAGGTAGATTGTGCAGTGACAGTAGCTCAGAGGAACACCAGCGAGGTTCCAGAAGATCAGCATGAAACCCCATTTTTCGTAGTACATATCCCTGCAAACAAATCAGACTGTGACACACTGTCGCAAGTTTCGGGAAGTACTTACCAAGTTGACACAATGCACTCTTCACCCTTAGAGCAGGCATTCGCGTACAAGAAGTGCGCCATGAGAAGGAAGCCAACTTCTCCAGAGACGTAGCCATAGACCTCATACTGTCTGGCCGCGGCACCCAAGGTAACGAAGAGCAGAATGTACCAGGGAAGGCGAACTTCAAAGAACATCTTAAAGTCCAAGATCCCAAACATTCTGGGGTTGAGCTCGGCACCCATGAAGAAGTCGTAGACATGGTACCCGGTCATGCGATGTTGCGCCCCGCGTGCCAATGCCGAAAAGTAGGCCACGAAAGCAACAAGGAACCCGGAAAGGATAGCGACGCTCATAAGAGGGCCGAACTCGTCAATGATCGTGTACAGCTTAAAGATACCAGTAACATGAAGCAGAGAGGCCAGCACAATGGTGGTGTAGAAGGACCAAACAGCAGAGCAGTAGTAGGGCAGCTGCTTGCCTCCCAAGTGTGGCAGAGGACGACCCATCACAGTGATACCGGGAAGATACAGGTAGCAGATTCCCTCGAAAATGAAGAACACCCAATAAATCGTCCAAGCCTTGAGAGATGGGAAAGCACCTTCGTATACAAGGTGTCCCAGATGCGCAAAGAAGTCCGTCATACTCTGCCCATCGGCGGGGCGAGGAAACTTGCCATCGTAGTAGGTGGCACCAATCCACATGTAGTACATCAGTAGCGGGAATCCGATCATCATGGACGCTACACCGAACGAGCCTCCAAATTCAAAGTGGCCGCTGTAGTCGACTTTGGGGTCCTTCCCCTCTTCCCAACCATCCACAATCCGAGCCTTCTTGACACCAGAATTCTCGGCATGACCATTGGTCGCGAATGGCTTTGACTCTTCCTCCACAGGTTCAGTCTTGATCTTGACAGAAGTGCGTCTCCGGGTTGTCGACTTCGATCCTTCAGCTGTTGAGTCGGAAGGTTCCTCTGACAGTCTGGCGCTGGCGCTGCGGGTTACTCGGCGGCCAGGTGTCTCGATGAAGCCGGGTCGCTCCATTTTCCTAGAGGAATTGATCGACCGGTCAGCCAAAAACAATTACAACAAGCAGAATGAAAGGCTCGCATGCGAAGCGCAAGAGGGGTAGACCGAAGATAAGGTAATTCACGACTGGGGTTCCTCACTCGGTCCCTGGTTCATCGTGCCTTCTTGTTCTCTCCCAAGCAACTCTCACTCCCTTGCGCAGTTAAATTGACTTACTTTGGGGTCTTCCCCGTTTGGGATCGAGTGACGGTCATTGTGTGCTGACCATAAGAGGCCTCAGGCCAAGGGTTCTATAATTGATTGAGTATAAGTGTAGGGAAGAATGGGCGCAATTGACGCGAGGAGAAGGGTTAGGGAGATGAGGGAGAATCTTTAGGCGGTCGCAAGAACAACAACAACATTCAGGTTGGGGATGCACTAAAAGGGAGTGGGTGCGTTGCCCGCTGCGGCAGGATCATCGTCCCTGGAGCTTATTACTGCAACCAACAATAATACTACCCGCGGAAGGCTTGTACAATCCCACAATAATGAAAGGGGCAAAGGGTCCGACATAAAGCACGGACTATCATCAGACGAACGGATTAATTTAATCGATCAATAACTACTAGTACTATCAGGTCATACAGAAGGGTCATGGCTCGCTGGCTTCAACCATATTTTACCAACCAAAACAGACAGGAACAGCAAGCCATTCGATATTTAGCATATTACGAAAGCATTCCACGTCGTTGAACTGTCATGCATATAGCCCCACAGATAGTCACGGGCATTCTTTGAGATGAATCCAGCAATGTTTGTACAAACATCAGTATGTTGTGGTATATGAGGAGGATGCGTGTGCTTTGGCAGAAGTAGTGGGTACACTTTTTCTGCTAACGAAACCCGTGCCTTAATCGCCTGCCGTACAGCACGTGCCTGAGGCTCCGGTCGGCCGCCAAGGCATGACATACTCGCCCCTCCCTCAATCTGCCTCTCCTCTTCCGTTCTGCCCCTACTACTTTTTACGGTAGGGGAAGCTTCAGGGTTCTGGTGCTTCTCCTTTCCTGGTGCTGCCCTCGGGGCTTCTGTAGCCCTTCTTTTTAAACTTTCATTGTTCGACTTTACCTTGCTAAGAAACAATCCCCCGCCTGCCTCAGTCGGAGGCTGTACCGCAACTCTAGTCATATCTCCGCATTTTCCTTCATAACTGCTTTTTTCGCCCCCGCCATACGAAGGTACTTTCACGCCTTTACCTTAGAAGGCAGAGTGAATAATGTCGGGCAATCCTAGTCAGATTCCTACCACATCTATGAAAGCGGTGAACATTCCGAGTCAGCCAGCCTCTGCGACATTTACTCCATCGTCATTCGATAGCGGCTCTCCGCGGTCTCAGCGGCGCCCGGGAGGTTCTGGCAGCTTTGGAGCTGGCTTGACATCTCAGGCTAGGAACTCAGGCTCTCCTAGGCACAATCAGGCTCTCAGGAGTCAACATAAACGACAGCGGCGTCCTCGATTGCTGGATGATGAGGATTATAGCGAATCGGTACGTATCTCGAAGTCTAGGGAGCGGCTACAGCTACACCAACCTCACTCCAGCCACATCATACTGCCATATTTCCCTCCCTTGTATTAGCCCTACCTGATGCTCTTTGTGGATCCTTATGTGAAGAGCTTTGGGAATTTTCCTTGGGATTCCCTAGACATCGCATACGCAAAGGGCTTACATAAGATGCTTAAGGAGGGGCCTACGCATGCAAGATAATTCGGGGGTTGTAGCAGAAGTGCGACAATTGTGGCCGCAGTCACTCACTATGACTTGAGTTATGTCTTTTGCTAGCCTCATCCACTGACTCATCCCTCTCCGCAGGCCATCATGAGATCCACGACCAGTCGCAAGGGACAGACGTCCATCACTCATCTGATGAACTTCTCCCTTCCCCCTCGTCCTCAGTACCATCCTCCACCCCGTAATACTCGCCGCTATACGTCTTGGGGTCCAGGTTCTGGCTACCATGCCATGGACAAATCTCGCTACGTTCATGCCAACTATCGCTTTATCGTGACGCCGAATCGCAACTACCATGCACAAGCGGCCAATGCTGATGTCCATTTAGACTGGGACTCAGTTATGCAGGTCTTGGTATCGGAGCAGACGCAGTCAGCTAGTTGCCCCATCTGTTTGTCCACGCCGGTAGCGCCACGAATGGCTCGTTGTGGTCATATATTCTGCCTTCCTTGTTTGATTCGCTACATGCATTCGAGTGACGAAGAAAAACCGGTTCCTGAGAAGAAGCCACGTTGGAAAAAGTGCCCCATTTGTTGGGACTCTGTGTACATCTCCGAAACTCGGCCTGTGCGATGGTTTCGTGGCCAAGAAGGGGACCTCCCATTTGAGGGGGGTGATGTCGTACTACGGCTAGTGAAAAGAGAGCCTGGAAGCACTTTAGCACTGCCACGGGATGGAGCTGAGGGGATTGCGCCAGATGAGGATGTCCCGTGGTATCATGCTGCGGAAGTGGCTGACTACGCGCGCATAATGAAAGGAGGTGAAGATTATATGAAAGAACAGTACGACATTGAGATTGATGAGCTCCGCAGGCAGGAGCTTGAGGATGAGCTTCTATTCGGGGATGATACTACTTGGACACGGAAGGCGGTTGCAGCGATTGCAGATGCCAAATCCAAGGTAGAAGGTATAGGGAATCCGCCTGAGATTGTGCGACAGCCCGTCCCAAACCAGGAGACAAAGGAACCCGTCGCTGCACACTCGCCACCAGAGGAAGTTGCTGCCATGTATGCATCGCAGCATGCAATTAAGTCAGGCCAAAGTTCGTCCGCGGAATCCATTCCCGCGTCAGATACTGGGCCTGGTTCGGCCTCCACTCCGGAGACGTCCAATGATGTGGATCGCACATCTGAAGCTTTGGGCCAGGTTGACTTGAACGCAACTTCTACCCCGAAAAAGAAAAAGAAGGATCCTGGACACGGCCGGAATAACATGCCCTCGAAGCGAGGTCCTACTACATCTGACCATGCGTTCTTTTTCTACCAAGCTCTACCACAATTCTACCTTTCGCCCTTGGACATCCGCATCCTGAAAGCTGCATTTGGTGATTACTCTTCATTCCCAGCCACCATTCTTCCCCGGGTTGAGCGTATTTCAAGCGGCCATATTGTGGATGACGAGCTACGCAAACGAGTCAAGTATCTCAGCCACTTGCCGCAAGGTTGTGAGGTGAATTTCCTCGAGTGTGACTGGAGAGATGTAGTTGTACCGGAGGTGCTAGAGACTTTCAAGTCCGAAACTGAAAAGAGGCGGAAGCGCAACAAGGAGAAAGAGGTGCGAGAAGAGAAGGATCGCATTCGAGCGGAGAAAGAAGAGGACGAAAAGCGCTGGGCAGCGGCGCGCCGGAAGAGGCCTAGCATTGGCCCCATCGATGAACCTCCCTTCTCCGACCGCGACTTTCAGCCGTTATCGGGCTCTGCTGGTGAGCCTTCTGGCTTTGATATAGGTTCTTCCTCTGCCTCGCCTCCTCCCTCCTCGAGTCCCCCCGGATCTCGTACGGTGTGGGGAACCGTGGCCGCTCCGACACTTTCGGCTCCATCGAGCTCACAAGCCCCTGCCGATGGTTGGCTGCAGGGCTGGGAAGAGGAGCTGTGGGCCCAGCAAGAAAGGGAGCTCATGGCTCAATCGGCTGCTGAGGCGAACACTGTAGCCTCTTCCTCCGGCGGGAAAAAGAAAAAGAACAAGAAAATTACACTTATGTCGACCAATATCCAAAGAGGGGCATAGAAGGTGCGACTACCTGTGCGTTTTCGTCCACCAGCTCCTGGTGATCTACTTCATCGTTTACAATCTTTTCTATACGGTACTCTGTGGATTTTTATCAACTATATCACGAATATTATGTTATAATCATATGTGGGGGGTTGTTTGCAGATACATTCTGGGAAGAGCATGGGTCAGGAGTCGAACGTGTTTTTATGAATTTTGATGGCCACATATGTGTACCAATTACAATAATTAGATAAAAATGATAAACAGCTAGATAGATGAAGCTTTTCTGTTGGGCTCATTCGGAGTCACGGCGCGTCTTTCCAGATGGAAGGTGCTAGTAACCTAGCTCTCTTTCCTAATCAGGACAACACAGTCTCAAGAGAATACTGATCGGAGAGAGATCTAAGAAATATGAGAACTTTGATCATGACCCAATCCATAGTAGACTACTACAAGCTTGCCTGTTATTACCATTATTCCAAGAGTAAGTATACCTGATTCAAGAAAGAACGTAACAACTGGTGAGGCTCTGTTGGGTTTGTTGGTGAATCTCCAGGGCCGGCGATCCTGCCGCAGCGGAGCCTCAGGCACGTGCCGTCCGCCAAAAAAACATCATCCATCTCAGCTCCAGCAATCCACCCACTTCCCCCCGATTGTGCTGTCCGGCCTTTTACCTCTTTCTTCACCACCTCCCTTCCTTGTCTTACTAGCCTGCTTTATTATCTCTCCGGCCTCATCTTTCATCCACATATCCTTATAGCTTGACCCCGCGTTCTGCACAAGGTTCGTACCACGTCTCGCCCAACCAACCCTTCCCCGATCTTTTGCGCAACGTCCAACTTGCGTCGTACACCACGCTGATCCTTCGAGCACAAATAGGCGCCAAGCTTCGGTCTACAATTACCTTATCTTAGCTTCCAGTGTCCCGCCCGGGGCGTTAGGATGGCTGCTTAGACGGGTGCTCGCCCCCCAGTCCTGCTTCCTTTCGCTTCTTGACCTCGTATGGCTCCCATTGAGGCAACGCGTGGCTGAATAGTCAAGGCGACTCTACGACTGCCTGGACATGATGAACCATCATATGCCCGCAATGCCCCATGGGCAGCCACCCATGCCTACTCCTCGTCGACAGCAAGATGTTCCTTACACTGCAGCTCCTCCCAACATGCGATCCCCTCCTGCCTACATGGGGTACCATCCCCATATGAACGGCCACCCTCCCCCGGCCGCATACTCGCCCCAGCAATACCCTCAATGGTACCCACCTTATCCTGCCATGCAGCTCCCTCCACGCCCATACCAACACCCTTACGGACCGATGTATGTTTCTGCCTATCCGCCCTCTCAGCCCATAATGGCGCCGGCCCATATTCCTCCCGTGTCTCTTCCCATGCAGCCGAGGACCTCCACTCCTTTACAAAGCACCATGTCTCCGCCTGTCGGACTTCCACCTTTGCCCATTACGACTCAGGCACAGTCTCCCGCCACTGTTCCTGTGCACCCAGCGCCGAGCTCCGTTGTGTCATCGTCCCCCGCTCCTGCTCCTGCAAAGGTTTCTCCCGAGCCTAGGGAGCCTTTCCGCCCACCGGTAAGTGGTATAGACTGGCACGCACTCAGTACTTCGCCTAACATAAATCACCAGCTACCTTGGCTTTCCGTTCCCGACCACCCTTTCCCTGCTCGGATCCCGGGCAGACGTAGGAAAAGCCGTCTTCTCCCTACGTCATCTGTGTCCGTCGAGCTTCCTACCAAGGACCCGCACCGGGCTGACCAGCCTGAGAGACAAACCGAAGTTCAAAGACTGGAGCCGGAACAGTCGCCATCGGAACCCCAAACACCAACCTTGTCCGCCGCGCCATCAGTTGCGAATTCGACACAACCCACAACTCCATCTTCAGTTGCGCAGAACCTCCCTCTGCGTCCTCAGTCGCAGTCCAAGGGAGCCAAACCGACGATCCCAGTAGTCCCCGTGGTCCCAGTCGTTCCGGCGCCTAGTACTCCTCGTCAGGCTACCAAGGATGAGTCGACTCGCTCGTCGGAAACCCCCAAGTCGGTCAGTGGCACAGCTCAGGAGAAGACAAATGAGGACACTCAGGAGTTGTCCCAGAATAAGACGGAGGAACCTGTTAAGCAGGCCTCGCCTGCCCCTGCAGCGCCAAAGTCGTGGGCGGATTTGGTCCGGTCAAAAGCACTCGCTAAAGGAGCGAGTGCTCCCAACGCGTCGCCTGCTGTGTCAAATGGCGTTATCAAGCCCAAGAGCGAGTCTCTGGCCGATGTCTTGACGACACTAGGAGACGATGTGTCACAGTATAGCGATAAAGTTGCCTTTCTCCAACCCAGAGGACTCGTGAATACCGGCAACATGTGCTACATGAATTCTGTATGTTTATCCAAGTTGCCAGCACGAAGTGCTACTAGCTGATGACTTTCCTCCAGGTGCTTCAAATCTTGGTTTCCTGCGTGCCGTTCTACCAATTTCTGGATCATATTGGACGGAGGGCGTCCCACAGTTTCAACAGCGACTTTCCGATGATCGACGCATTGTGAGTAACCTGATTTTCTCCATTCTTAGTTCCTCGGTGTTCTTCTTGTCGTTATTCGTCAGCCTTGCTAACCACTTAAAGGATCATGTTCATGAGAGAGTTCCGCATCATTGATGCTGCACACACTGAGGAACAGCTGAAGCTCAGGCTGAAACCAAACGAGCTCGAGGATTACGGCGAAGCCTTTGTTCCGGAATTTGTTTACGAGGTTATCAGGCAATTGCCACGCTTTAGGGACATGCGGGTAAGTCTGTTTCATTCCCTAATTCATGGGTCCATGCCAGCTAATACGTAAATGTTTTCTCAATACAGAGAGGCCACCAGCAAGATGCTCAAGAGTTCTTGGGCTTCCTTTTGGAAGAAATGCACGAAGAGTGCAATCGTGCCGCCAAAGATGCCCCTGCAACTACCTCGGCCTCTGCGAACCCCGAGGCAGAGGTTGCAAATGAAGAGTCCGGCGATGGCTGGTTGGAGGTCGGTCACAAGCAGAAGGCTGCTGTTACGCGCTCATCTGGCCATATTGCTTTGGAATCGCCCATTACGAAGATCTTCGGTGGAAAGATCCGGTCAGAGTTCAGGGTGCCTGGTAACAAGACTTCTGTGACCCTCGAGCCCTACCAGCCACTTCAGCTTGACATTGGAGCTCCTGAGATCAACAATATTGTTGATGCTCTCAAAGGACTCACTAAGCCGGAAAGCATTCAAGGGGACTTCAATTCTTCCCGCGGTCCCAATGTTACAGCGACCAAACAGATCTTCATTGAAACTATGCCGCCAGTTCTTATCCTTCACCTGAAACGGTTCCAGTACGACAGTGTGACCAGAGGCACCCAGAAGATCTGGAAAAAGGTTGGATACCCGCTCGACCTGGAGATTCCTCGCGAGGTCTTCCCGCCCAACAAGCGCAATATCATGATGGCGCAGGGTGGCCTGCCTAAGTATCGCCTCGTCGGCGTCATCTACCATCACGGCAAGAACGCCAGTGGCGGCCACTACACCGTCGACGTCCGTCGTCAAGACGGACGTGAATGGATCCGTTTGGACGACACTCTTATTCGTCGGGTTCGGAGTGAGGATGTTGCGCAGGCTGGGGGCGAGGAAGACCCCAAGGTTCTTGCGGCGGCGCTCGAGCAACACAAGCGTGACGGACCGAATGCCAACATCTTTGATCATATTGACCAAGACGACTTGGAGCAGTCCGATAACGAAAGAGGCTGGAGCCAGGTCAACGGCGCCAGCGGCCATTCAAGCAAGAAGTCAACCTCAGGTGCAGCTTCAGCACCGTCTTCCGGTGTCCGCACTCCTCTTGGACGGTATGGATCCCGAGATAACAAGGTGGCTTACCTGCTATTCTACCAACGCATCGATTGATTTGGCATTTTCTGGAGAGAATCAATCTCCAGGAGCGACCGGTGAACTATCGAGACGAAAGAGAAAACCAACAAGCGCAATTTGCTTCTTTACATCCTCCCGTCCTCTCCTTATTTAGGGAGAGGTCACAGCATTCCAATGCTGCCTGGTGGCATGCCTAATGTGTACTGGCGCCTACCCAAACACGTATCAACCATATACACTGACTCAATTTTTGTCTGTCGACTGCGCATACAACATGACATCGACCCGGCGGTTCATTAGAGGTCCGTGTTTTCACCGACCATCAAGGGTCGCTGCTGCGGAAGTGGAACGGATATTCGGGGAGTTGTTGGGCCCTTCTTTCCGACTATCCGGACAACTTCCGTCGCGCAAGGACCCCGTCTTATTTGCTCGCGTTCAAATCTACACCAATGGTGGGCATTTTCCAGACCATTGCTGTGTGCTTTGCTTTTACTTGTCATTATTTTCCCGTTCCCTTCCGTGTTCCTGATGACATTTTCCCTGTAGCTTATCCATCTATCTCGCTTATGATCTTGTGTGTTCGCGGTGCTGTATCTGGTGAGATGTCGCTCTGATATATACCCCTAGTTTCCTCGCATAGCCCCTTGGTTTGCCTCGCTGATGCAGATGGGTTTTTTCTTGATGTGGCGTGGACGGGTTTATAACGACTGCATGATTTTCCTTTTCTCCCCCAATAGACATGTCTATCCAGAAAAAAGAAGGGTTGTGGAATTTTTGGTCGGCGGTTGGCGTGCATGCTTTATTTGAACGAAGTTGGAGAGATGAGGAGTCCGGAGGATGGTGATGAGCATGATACAACAACGCCTTATGATGGAGTTGAGTTCAGGTCAAAATGATGGGAACTACTGTTGATTTTCTTTGACTCCCAGATGATTTTGGGCCAGTTCTGGTGCAGCAGATCCGCCCATTATGGCTGGTTATTCTATGTCTTTTTTCTTTTCTTCTTGTTTCCTCTTTGCACCATATCACACACACACACACACACACACACACACACACACACACACAACCTTTCGTTTCAACACAAATCACACATATTTTTTTTTTCCTATACTCTCACTATCATATTAATGACGAGATACGGCGGATTGCAAAATAGGGTGGTCATCAAAATCAAGGCATGGTTTAGGGTGGGATGAATATTTATTTATTTGTTGATCTATTTCAGGCACGACTTGATAAAAAAGCATGTTTAGGCAATAGTATTTATATTCATAAGATCATGGGCTTCCTTTACATCAACTAGTAGTAGTAGGTATCAAGCATGTCATGAAGCATTTGTATATATTCAGCTAACTACTAGTAACTAGTCTATGTAGTGAACCAAGTTACAATGGATCCCTGTCACTAGATGCTGACTAGTAGGTAGAACGTCTCTTTATACAGCATCACGTCTCTCACTCCCACATATTATCATCCCATCTATACACCACCCCATTCATCTCTATACACTCAACAATCCACCCATCCATCCACACATTCTCAGCCACACAGATCTCCCTCAACTCTAACGTTCATCATCTATATGTGCAGCCATTCAGCTGCATCGTCACCATATATACAACACAAGCATCATTCTGTGAGTAGAGACCAATCACAAAAGATCTCCATGCAGCTCCAGCCTCAGCTCCAGCTCGCAACAGCAAGGATTCGTCTCCGAATCCTGCCCAGATACATCTCCAAGCAGACTAAACATGCTGTTCGACTGCCGGAGTCGGACTGTTACTGTTACTGCTCTCCTGTGGACTATCCTGCTCATTCTCCCGAACAATCAGGTTAACAGGTCGAGCAGGTTCATCCGCAGTTGCTGCTCCGACCTGGACTTGCTCCTGCGAAGAGGTGGTCCGAATAACAGACCGACCGATCTGGAAGACGGCCGGGTCGGGCGGTTCCCGTCCTGCTTGACCGCGCTTCCGGTTCCGGTTATTCGTGGGACCTACGCCGCGTGTCGCAGTGCTGTGCGTATGCTGCACATTGGCAATCGGTACGGGGTCGGGTTCAGCAATGGTGCTGGTGCTCAAGGCTTGGGAAATTGTCCGGGGGAGATGGTAGCCGGCTTTTGCTAGGGGGATACAGAGGCCATGGACGATCTGCAGAGGGGAGTCAGAAGGTTTTATAAGGTTTGTGGTATGTGTGAACTTACGATGCTGCAAATGACCAGAAACCAAACTACGACGTTCACGGCCTCGGACACCTCCGCGGCGTCTTCGCGGACTTGACCATCGACGGTGATTTGATTCAGAAATTCCCGGCTGACCGACAGGTAGAAGACAGCTCCGACTCCGATAGGTCCGAAGAACCCAACAAATGCTGCCTGGTAGAAGTGCTCGATTTGGTGGATGAGCTTGTGCATGGCGAAAATGATAGGCATTCGTCGAACTAGCAGGATTAGGATTCCCAAGAATATCAAGCGATATAAGGGAATCACGCTGTTGTTCAGGAACGATGACCATGGGCAGACAGCACCGAACCACATGAAGACCGCCAAATTCAGCAACATATCGATGGTTGGCTGCAAGGAGTCATCCATGGTTTCCAGGCGAAACCAATCACTACCTTCGTTAGTAGCCGAATCAATGCGAATGGATGTATAAAATCTTACTCTTGTGTAAACACATTGCCGGCAACAAAGCAGGCCAGGAGGTCATCGGTCCCTATCAACCCACATGTACCAATGATAAATAACTGCATTCGATATTAGTAACGTGTGATGGCCTAGGCAGAATTGAACTTACAGAAAGAGCGATAGCGAACACAAGAAAGCTCTCCCGATCAACGTAATGCTTCTCCTCTGCCCAGTGAAGCAGCTTACGGGACAGCCACCCAACTACGATCCCGTAGACAACACTCAGGATCACAGTATAGACCCAAGTTTCATAGAACCACAGGCCTATAGCTTTCCCAGCGCCTCCACTGTACCCCTCGCCACCCATTCCAATGTACTTGAGAAGATACAATCCAAAATAGAGAAAAGGATAGCCGAGACCATCATTGGCACCTGACTCGGCCACAATAATGCGCTGCAAGGGCCGAGGCACATTCTTGTCGGCAAATTTCCCCTTTACAATGGAATTGGACAGGACGGGGTCGGTAGGAGTGATGCACGCACCCACGACAAGGGCATGGAGAAAGGGAAAGTTCGGTACCATCGCCCAAATGACCAGGCTGCTACACATCCACATGGCAGCCATCCCAGGGCCCAAAAGGAGCGACAGGCTCTTCCATTCTATCTGCAGGTATCGTTTGGGGAGCTGGACCCCGGCAAGGACTAGCTGGACCCCGAGAACGAGACGGGTGAAGTACAGGGTGATCTCTTCTAGGTTCTGCTCGGAACCAAGTGCATACTCTTGGGGTCTTATGAAGTTGGCTGCATGAGGGGAGAAGATCACTCCAGCTAGCAATGAAATCACTGTACAACGTCAGTCATCCACCGTCTAATCAGCGACGACACGCATAGCCGAGGAGAGATCGGTAGTATCGGGTGGAAGGTTAGAAAGGCAGGACGGACATGCTTCAGAGAGATAGAACCTCTCCTTGAAGAGGTAGGACACCAGTCCGAAGACGGATATAAATCCTCCCAGCGTCGCACAGACGATGTTGAAGTTGATCAACGATAGGGTAGGCATCTTGCAGTTGCGCTCCCCCAGGTGCAGCGCACAACGTCTATTGCTGATTATGGCTTGATCCCAAGCAAGGATGCCGGAATCTTGAAGGTTTACAACTCGCTATTAAGCTGGAGCGCGGGGTAAAAGAAGGTAAAATGTGGGGAGAATAGAAGTATTCAAACAAAGTCACAAGCACGTGTTATTCAATCATAATAGTATAGATATCTTTGATGGCAAGCTCTCCTGGCATCGGAAGAATGTGAAATTCCTCCAACAGCTGGATCTTTAACAAGACGAACGTCGTCGTCGAGAGCACGAGTTTCCAGCCCGATAAACTTCGGGGGGTGGGAGGAAGTAAAAACGGGCGATACGAGAGACCAGACACGAGGCAAGCAGACGCAGGCAAGCACAGACGCGACGAATGACCTCCAGCGACGATCAGACTGGATATGAGCGACTTTACGCCAGAAGCGATGCGAGGATGCAGCGGTACGTGGGGAGTGGGAAGGAAGAGGAAGAAAAGCTAATCGGGGAGAGGAGAAAAAGTTCCGGGGATCCCAGTCAGTTCCATTTTGGTTTGCTAATGGCCCGTGCCGCTTTCGGGAAAGGCACACCCTCGTGGTATTTTTATGTCCTACAACTCTACAACCGACTCTTACTTTCAGCTGCCCGTCATACAGGTCATATCACCTACAGCTGGTCCGGTTCGTGCCAAGTAAGGCATCAATTCATGCTGCAGTTCTAGGTCAACTTTCTCTCCCGCCCGGGGGAGAACACGTCATTTCTTGAGACCGACATGATAGAAGTCCACGGATCGCATCACAACAGTCCTACTCAGTACGTCGACAAACAATACCCATCGCCATCATTGATCTGTCTCCGGGAGCATCTACGAGGATACCTCGCGATTGGTAGCTCAGAAGTCGTCGTCATCCTCCTCCTCAAAAGCCTCGTCCGGAATGTCCCTGACTGCTTCCAATGCTGCAGCCTTCTCCGAAACTCCTCGTCGAGCACCACTCACCGCCAGACGATCGGCGGCCTCATTCCCAGGGTGGGAGCTATGTCCCTTGACCCATTCGAACAAGGTCTTCACCTTCAGCTCATTGCGTTCTTCGATCTTCGAGAGAATAGATTCAACTAGATCCTTGTTGTCCACCGGCTTGTTGCCAGCGGTCATCCAGTTGTTGCGCCGCCACTTTGTAAACCACACCGTCACACAGTTGATCGCGTATTGGCTATCTGTGAAGATGGTCACGTCCCGATGTCGTGGAGCTATGTCAAGCGCCCGGAGGATGGCCGTCAGCTCGGCACGCTGATTGGTCTGGCGACTACCTTTAAGGGGCTCGGAAACATTTCTGCTGGGAGAACAGGCGTCAGTATTAGCCAAAGGTAGACCCTCTCAGGGATAAAGACGACGAGCGTCAGGGAGGACAAACCGGGAATCGCCAGGTCCAAAGTAAACCCCAACGCCCGCTGAGGCAAGCGCTTTGCCATTTTTCAAGGAGCTACCGTCCGTGTAGATGCGCAGCATCCCCGGCGGACCAGTAGATTTCACCTTGGTCGCGGCCTTCTGGTCCTGTGATTTATAGACCACTTTTCCTGTTTTGGGATCCAACAATACATTGGGGTCAAACCCATCCTCCGCTCCGGTCGGCAGAGGACCAGTGCCCGCCTCAAAAGGTATACCCTGCGCATCTGCAGGGACCCCGTTCATCATCCCCGGTGCACCGGCGAGCTTCTGCGATTCCGGGGTCTTTCCGAACGTAGCGCCGGATCCTTGGCCTTCCCTTGCAAACTCCTCTGCCTCCTCCCTGGTCGAGAATTTCTTGTAACGCGGCTTGGGAAAACCTTTGATCTGCTCCTGTGCTTTTGCCCAGTCCGTATAAACACCGGGTATTCGACCGCGCTGAACACCGTAAAATCTCGTGGGTTCAGAATCTAGGGGGGTACCGCCGCGCGCAGCGGGCGCACGGGTCCCAGTGAGGAAAGCATTTGCTTCTTCGTACGAAGGGAAGGCCTGGACTGAAAGAACAAGTCAGTTTCAGGCAACTGAACGCGGACTATCCGCGAGTCACTTACAGACAGCTCCCTTGTACCCGGTAACCTGGGTCAAACAATCGCGCCATTCATAGTAAACACCGGGCTGATAGCCAGCCTTCACGGCATAGTATTTCGCTGCGGATGCGCGCTTGCGTTTCGTTCCGGCCGCTACTGAGGGGGATTTCAAAGTCGGAGATGCTTTCGTGGCGGGACCCGGAGTGGGAGAAGGCGTGGTCGTGGTGTCGTTCATGACGTCGTCCCCGTAATCCGGCGCGGTCGAGAGGAAGGCTTTTAGGAACGAGGAAGGCTGAGAAGGGTAATTCGAACAGAACCTCTTCGAGAGAATCCTGTCGCGCGGATCAAGTGAACCCGATCCAGGGGCCAGAGATCTCAACCTGCAGCTCGAAATGGAACACCTAGGTCCCAACTTCGAAGCTGTCAGGCAAACCCAAGTGAGACGCGTGATGGGAACAATCCGCTGCTCTCTGACTTGACCCTATCACTTATGATTTACAGGATTGAAATATGGGCGACGTTGTTGAGAAAGGAGTTCAGACAAACGCGGGTCTAAAGTTTTGGTGGACAAGCGGGGAGGGGGGGGGGGGGAGAGAGGTCAGAGAGAGGGGGGGGGTGTGGTCAACCCCCATCATCAAGCAAATCCCCGACCATTATGCGGCTGGATCCGATGCGCCTCTCAATGGTGTCCCAGCTGACCTCAATGACAGGCTCACTTTCTCTGATGGCGCTCAATCATTCTCAAGTCTAGAAGTAACTTGAATATTGTCAGAATTGTTAATCATCGATGGTTCAACAGGGACAGGCCTGGGTCGGATTGTGGACCCAACAGGGATTTAGGCATTCGGATGGACGCATTGGTTAGAAATCGCTGATCAGTCTGGAGTCTTTCCCAGACGATGTTGAAGATGCATGAACAGATGTCAGAGGACCTTTTCCTACCTTGTTCTAGTGGTAGCGGATTGCCTGATTGAACTGTGGTCTCTTCCTCCTGTTGCTGGCTCTCTCATCACGTGATTGGTGAGTAGATCGGTTGGCCAGACACTATGGATGTACCCTAGTCACTCAGAAGTCATGGGATTTCCAATAAGTACACTCTGATTGATATAGTACTCACGGTTTGAGGTAAGTAGCATGATCTGAAGTAGTACTAGAGCAAACGTTACTGTGAGCATTGAATTGAGTTGTAGGCCCAGTACTTATATTGTACCTACTAATCACTATTAAATATACAACCGTACTGAAAGCAAACTCTCAATCTGAACTTAGTAGCTAGAAAACATGAAGCACCCATTTGAATTCTGTTGTAGTTTTTTTTTTCGGGGCTTTAATACTTACTAGTCATGCGTTCAATTGGTAGTGAAGAGGTTCAAGACTGTTTGTGCAAACGTTTACTGGACAACAACAGCCTTCGCTTCAGGATGTGACCGATATGTACGGTCACGGGCTTCTTAACATAAAGGGCCAGAATAAACTTCCGCATTGCCCGAGTACCATTAATTTAAGTAGTAGCTAGTGAATGGCAATGTCAAGAATCTGATTTGACGGTGGTTGCTCTTCTTGCCAGACATTGTCCAAGGCGTCATGCCTGCAATTATTGCCGGAGTGAAACAGCTCCTTGGTTGCTCTACAAACCCATCTTCTGCAATGAAGGCGACATCAGCATCGTGAAGAATAAGCATCGTAAGACCAATTTCACAGTGGTAGCAATTGACATACAATATCAATGAGAAATGAAGGATTTTGACTGCGTGATTGCTCCCATAAATGTTGTCTCCCTAAATTATACGTCTCCAGCACCTAGTGGAAGCAGATAAACTACTGCAACAATGTGTACAGCAAGCTAATCCTGTCCACGTCACCCAGCCACGAATTGCCCCTGTGGGGAGTTGGGTCCAGTGGGGGTGAGTACCCTGGCTGGCTACTTCGGCAATCCAGAGTATTGGAAATTCGGCCATGGATCGCGATAACCATATGGAGATTCTATTATCGGTGGAGGTTAAACACAGGATTCATGGAATACGACTGATTTCGTAGGATTTTTGTATTTGTTATCGACAAATAGTTGTAGTGGTCCGACTTAGATTATAGCGCATCTGGATGTGTCAAAAGCTGACGCTGAGAGCAGCCCCTGGAGTTTGCATTTCGATCAAACCCACCAGGGAGAAACACATGATCTGTTTCTTGATCTGGTCTCAATCCTCTCCCTCATCTTCCTCCCTAATTCACCGTCTTTGGCCAAATTGAGTTGACCAAGCAAGGAAAGGCTATATGAGACCCCATGATTGTTTCGTACAACCTGACAGAATATCTGCCATGCCCAAATGACTACCTCGGCAAGACTTCGGAAGAAGAACACCAGGGAACTAAACTAAGCAATGAGTTCGCGTTACGAGGCTTCTTCGCACCCACAATGCCAGACTTAACAAACGGACTCCGCCTGTTTGAAACTACGCCACTTAATACTTGTTTCGAGCTTAGAAGCCCCTCGTTGGATCTAGGCCTAATCTACTAGGAGAAATGTTCCTCTGAGAAAAGGTGCATATGGTTAATGTTCATTCTCGGAGTAGTTCCGGGTTGGATTCACCAGCATTACTGTTATCAGAGCAAATCCCGGCCATTTTTCAGTTCCCACACTTCCTTCAACGCGAGACCCACCACCTCAGCCCTAGTGCATGTCCTCGAAGGCTTAGCATCTCTAATTCAGTTCGATGGCTATTTACTTACTCTGCCCATGACTTATCGCCTGAGAAAGGGACCAGTCAAGGAAAGGATCCATCAGGGCTGACGTGAACCCTCAAAGGTTTTCAAGAGCACAAGCAATTTGCCCTCCGCCGGCACCTGTTGGCTTTCCCTGGGCCTTATCATTGTTTCCTACTAAGAGGGAAGAAGTACCCGAGCCTGATCCTCTATCCTGCCGATTAACCAGAAGCTTGTGTCTCCCAAAGAAGGACCGGTGCATACATGGCAAGATTTGTGACTAATGTTCACCTTTGTACAGTGATGTCTCTCAGGCGAACCGCCGGGACCAATTAGCGCACATTCCCCGAAGGCATGTCGGCAAACCCAGCAGAGGGCAAGATGACGCGTTGCCTGGGGTTAGACTGTCGCCAATCACCCCCGAAAGGGTCGAACTTATCGCGTCATACGGGACGCCGGCGGTTTCACGAGCCAAACACCAAAGACGTCGGGATTTCCGACTTGGCATCCCGGAAGCCGTATATTCAGGACAGGCACGCTATCTAGGAAAGCTCGCGGTCATTAAGGTAGCCATACGTAAGATGCGTGGATCTATCAAGTCCACTGACCAGTAAACCGAGGATGATACGACTCGTGCCGTACATCATTCCTCACAAGGGGTCGGCGCAGGTCTCACAATGAGGATGCTCTAAGTCTAATAGCAGAGGATAAATGGTACGATAAATGCCCACCTTGATCTAGAAATCTGGATCGTTTGTTCTCACATAACCTCACTCGCTTTCTCTAGCAATAACTTGCTGTTTATTTCGTCACTCCTTATTCTTTCCTTTTGTCCCTCTTTATATGGTTCCTCAGTAACATGAAAGTCCTCTCCTTCATCGTGGCCGCGGCCCTTCTGGGCTTGACTGGTGCGTCTTCGAACTCCAGCCAGGGGCTGTTGAAGTCAGACGGTGGTAAGTACTGGACACTCATCTGCACGCTTTCGCTGAGTCGGTCCGCTAAAGTCGTATACAGTGGCCCTGGGAGACTGGGACTCCGCCTACCAGAAGGCCTCTTCCTTCGTCGCAGGCCTGACCACTGATCAGAAGCTGGCTTTGATCACGGGCAGCAGTGTCAACTCCACTAATGGCAGCTTTAGTGGCCTTACTTTCCTTGACGGTGACATGGGTCTCCAGAACTTCTACTATGTATCCGCTTTCAGCTTGTCTTCAGCACTTGCTATGACCTGGGACCGCGACGCCATCTACGCACAGGGCAAAGCTGTCGGTTCTGAGTTCTACAACAAGGGAATCCAAGTTGTCGCTGGCCCGACTTCTCAGCCATTGGGACGTACGCCCTGGGGTGGTCGGAATGTTGAGGGTTTTGGCCCCGACCCTTATCTTAATGGCCTAGCCACTGGGTTAACAACAAAAGCCTACATCGACGCTGGCGTTATCCCAGGTGCTAAGGTAAGTAGTAGATGTTGCCCCCCTAGGATACTGCTGTTCTTTGACTGACCCAAGTTGCACTACTGCACAGCACTTCCTTCTCTACGAACAGGAAACAAATCGGACTGGCGGCGGCGGCGGTGGTGGTCCTGGCGGCGGCGGTATGCCTTCTGGAGGAATGGGGCCCGGCTCGTCGAATACTTCATCCATGGGCGCGAAGCCTACAGGATCAATGGGCCGTCGTGCTGCCAGTTCCAGTTCTGAGTCGGATAGCGGCTCGGCACCATACTCTTCCAATGCCGATGACAAGACTCTGCACGAGGCGTATCTTTGGCCTTTCTATGACGCAGTCAAACATGGTCTGGGTGCTGTGATGTGTGCCATGACGAAGGTTAATGGCACACTAAGCTGTCAGAACTCCGATCTGTTGATGAAGCATTTGAAGACTGAGCTTGGCTTCCCGGGATTGGTATGGCCTGATACTAATGGCCAGAGCAGTGCTTTGGAGTCTGCTCTCGGCGGTGAGGATTACGGTTCCAGTAGTATCTGGAGCACGTCTACCATGGAGACTCTGTTGTCCAATGGCTCTCTGAGTGAGGCTCGCTTGGACGATATGGCCATCCGCAATCTGATGGGTTACTACTATGTGAACCTGGACAACGGGCTCCAACCCGAGGAACAAAGTGAAGATGCGTACGTGGATGTGAGACGCAACCACTCCAAGCTGATCCGGGAAAATGGAGCCAAGTCAATGGCCCTGCTGAAGAACAAGAACGCTCTGCCATTGAAGAAGCCTCGTGTGATGAGCGTTTTCGGTGCCCACGCTGGTCCTGTGTTGGGAGGACCCAATACGGCCATGGACATCGAGGGTTCGGGACCGACGTACCAGGGTCACTTGGCCACCGGCACCGGTTCTGCTCAAGCATCCCTGCCTTACTTAGTGCCACCTTACGTTGCACTAACTAACAGAATCATTGAGGATGGAACCATGATGCGGTGGGTGCTCAACGATACCTATACCTCTTCTAGCACTTCCGGCTTGATCACAGAGGGGACTGACAGCACTGCTGTGGACCCCTCGTTTACCAACTATGCCACCAACTCCGATGCCTGTCTCGTCTTCCTGAATGCTCTGTCCGGAGAAGGCGCTGATCGCACTGAACTCTACAATGACGACCAAGACACCATGGTCAACACCGTTGCCGATAACTGCAACAACACAATCGTCATCATCAACACCGTCGGCCCGCGCCTGATGGACCAGTGGATCGAACATGACAACGTTACTGCAGTTCTCTACGGATCCCTCTTGGGCCAGGAGTCTGGTAACTCCATTGTCGACGTCCTCTACGGAGACGTGAACCCCTCTGGCCGCCTCATCCACACCATCGCCAAGAACGAAAGTGACTACAACGTCAAGATCTGCTACACAGCGCAGTGTGACTTCACCGAAGGTAAGCAGCCTTAACATACCACTCTTCTCTACATCCTCGCATGTACTTAAAACTGAATCCTCATAGGCGTCTACCTCGACTACCGCTACTTCGACGCCTACAACATCACCCCCAGATACCCCTTCGGCCACGGTCTCTCCTACACCACCTTCTCCTACTCCGACCTGAGCATCGAAAAGCCCTCCACCCTATCCAAGTACCCCACCGGCGAACAAACCGTCGGAGGACACAGCGACCTCTGGGATATCGTGGGAAGCGTCTCCGTCAAGGTCGCCAACACCGGCTCGCTCGACGGCGCCGAAGTCCCCCAGCTCTACCTCGGATTCCCCACTGCTGCGCAGCAACCCGTTCGCCAGCTCCGTGGCTTTGAGCGCGTCGAGATCGCCTCCGGCAAGCAGAGCGAGGTGACCTTCAAGCTGCGCCGCCGTGACATCTCCTACTGGGATGTCCGTGCCCAGCAGTGGCTTGTTGCCTCGGGTGACTACAAGGTCTATGTGGGTGCAAGCTCGCGTGACCTGAAGCTGAATGGTACTTTTGCTGTTCAGACTTCGTCTTAGATGTAAACTAGAACTATGAGGGCGGGAACCTTTTGTCTCTTCTCGATGAATAGTAGCGGATATATTGTTCTAAGTGATGTATATAGCGGCTGTTCCATTCCTGTTCATTACTTTTACATCCTTACTAGTTGATCAATAATCGGATCTTTTCCTAGCAAATAATCTACAGGGTCCAGGAAACGTGCGTAGAGGGAGTCACGAAATGTTTTTTTTCTATCTCTGAAGCTTATAGTAGGATACTATTCAGTAGTAGCCGTTCTGCTTCATTGTTCCTGACATTTAATGATCCTAAACCGACCACTCGCAAGGACAGTCCTTCATACTGCTTTAGTGTATTCATATCTGAATTTCTCACGCTCAGCAACAAGCTTCATCATGAACCTACTGCACGTCAAATCATATCAATTTGGAACTTGAGGGTGCAACAGTTACTTCATTGAACACATTGTAACCTGGAGTAGTATATAAGTGTAGATAAAAGCTCAATGCCTGTAAGCCTACAGCCTCGCTCCTGGCTTTTCTGCCTCCGTGACCCAAAGTAACAGCTCATCTTTCCCAAACTCTTCCATAACTTCTACGGGTAGGTTCACGCGGACTTCCCAATTGCTCTCTCCTCTCCTAGCGGGATTTCTATCGGGTAGAATTAGAGTCAACCCATCGGTTCGACCGTCAATGGTATCAAAGTCCAACAGTGGCCCCAGTTTCTTACCCCAGTCCGAGGCATATATGTCAGTTTTTCGAAGACTGGACATTATAACCTCGGCAGGGGCACCAGAAACTGACGAGAAATCATCGCACTCTTCCACACGGCCTATGAGACCGCGAATTTGCTCGTCTTGAATCGACTTGCATTTGGCTCGAGACATCAGGGCTAGTTTGAGCAATGCGTTGATTGTTTCTTTGTCCATTTGCTTTCGGGTTACGGGAGGGGCTTCCTGTGGAGTAGGGATATCTTTCCACTCGCACTGGGTTTTCGCTAGCACGAGGCTATTCCCCAGGTAGCTTCTTGGAAGAGGAGGTTGGAGTATTGAGCGAACCTCTATATTTCTGGACAAAGAGGATACGCGCGGTAATCTTGACGAATGCTTGGAAGCAACTCGACGACGAGCGCGGGATACAGAGAGCCATGCTAGAGCAGTTACCAGATCGTCACTTGAGATGCTTTCAAGTTTGTACTGGCTTTCACTTTGTGAGATTTTCTGTGACGTTGAATGACCCTTGGCAAGCTCATGGGCAAGATTGTTGCACGAGTTTTTGAGGTAGTTGACTCTGTCTGTATGCATAGTATAACGACGACAGATGATTGAGTCGGGCTGTCGTCCACGTATTTCCTCATAACTAGTCTCACAGTATGCATCCTTGAGGTCGGGGTTGCTGGTGTTGGCAGCTTGGTTTATCCTCCTCCTTGCCTGCTCTTCTTTATCGTGGTCCATCGGAAGACGTCTGGGAGTGGCACTCTTTTGATCCCGTTCAGAGCAAGACCGAGCTAGAGCGTGCAAAATTATGGTGACGCCTAGCGAATCCATTACTTGATGATGCCAGGCGAGGCATAAAATGAGTCCATCTTGCATGACATTGGCCTGAAACCGCACAGCAGGTATGGGGTTGGAATTCGAGAGTGTCTTCGGAACGTTTAGCATTTCATGATCGATGACTGGCGAGGCTAAAGCATCTGAAATGGTGTGTTGATGGTGTTTGACATGTAACAGGGGACATTGAAGGAGGTCCGATGTTGTCGGTGGCTGCAACTCTCTGACGTTTCTTCTTTTCTCCTTCTGCACCATCGCAACATTGCCAGCCAAGAATGGCCACTGGGATACCAAGTTTGATAGGCCGGAATCTATCGCATCAACTGCTTCAGACGGCTGTTCAGGTCGAAAAGACATATAAGCGAACACATGATGAGGAGGGAGCAGGTGGTCCAGAGGCGTGAGGGTATAAGGCTGGAACGACGGAGTGTGAGTTCTGGCGGTCATTCTTGTATGTCGAAGAATCATGCCGAGTTTTATGAAGGGATGGTTCCTTAAGATCCTATATATAATAACGCTGTGGAGTATATAAACTCGAGAACCTATTCGTCTGAAGTTAAAAACTCAATTAAACTTACGCGCAGATGATGGCATCTTAAGCTTTCAATTAATCCTATAGCCAGGTTTCGTCTACATGTATGAACAGGTTTCTTCAGGGTTAGAGGAGGCCATAGCGTGTAGATAATGATTGTCATATTCCGCCCACTGTCCGTTTTATGGATGTGGCTCGTAGATAGCCAGTTGATGATAGGTTGTACGTCTGGAAGCGTATCCCACAGTAGACAGAAGCACGCATGGTAGAGGTGGAGTATGGTAAGGTTTCGTGTCGGGAAATGCTCTATTGAGGAATTGACATGATCTTTTGAATTGACACGTTTGACCATGTTCCAGACTCAGCGAATGTATAGTTCTGATTCCAATTAATAACGTTTCGATGCAGTATACCTGGGTGGTTATTGTTGATCCCCTACACACTTGAACCAGAGGTAGTCGCGATAGCTCGTCCCACATCATGGGCAAGCCAATGCGTGACTGCATAACAGCGACTTGTTCCATTACCTTTTTCTCTTAATAAGGGGTTAATGTCCTGATGTTAGGGAGATTGATGGTGGTCTCAGATGGTGGGGAGTTTTAGATTCTAGAATTCAGACGATGCAACATCGTATCCCAAAAGGGACCCCGACATCATGACTCAGCAGAACAACCCTCTTTCACCAACTAACTATTAGCTAGCTATAAATCTCAATAACTTTAAATTACACTCAATTGAAGGCAATTTCGAGCTTGAGTCTTATGCAAATAAAAGCAACATGTCCGACAAAGACCTCCTCAAGATCGTATCCCAAGAACTCGCCGGGACTCAGTATGCCTCGTCCTCGCTAACCCCACTAAGCGGGGGAACCGCCAACTTTGTCTATCGGGCTCAGCTCGATCAACCGCTCCCAGATGGAACAAAATCCGTAATAGTGAAGCATACAGAGGCATTCATTGCTCTTAATCGGGAATTTAAACTCCCGGCTGAACGCTGTGTTCGTATCCCTTGTGTGAAGTCAAACATACTACCCACATCGTGTTAACATATGGCATGTAGCTTTTTGAGGAATCCATCTTGAAGGCTCTCGATGGGCTGCCTAGCAAACAAAACAGAAGCAACAATTCTGATGTGCAAACTCAGGAAGTGACGGTCAAAACGCCTCGTCTCTTCTCCTTCAATCGCGAAACCAACACTGCTGTTATAGAAGATCTTCCCGATTCCCTGGACCTCAAGTCCTTCTTAATCTCCACAGCCGCTTCCAACAACCTGACTCAAGAATGGGCATCCTCCATAGGTCGTGCACTAGGGAATTGGCTACAATTATTCCATCACTGGGCTGATAATGAGGCCCAGTCTGGGGTGGCGGCCGAGATGGACAAGAACCAGTATATGCGAGACTTGAAATTCATGGTCAACTATGATGCTCTGGTCAATACGATTGATAAATACCCGACTATACTGGGAGATTCCCGGGATGTGTTCAGCAAGGTCCGGGAAATGGCGGCCGGAGAGCTGAGTCGAAAGGACGGAAATGGGTTTGGGATAATTCACGGTGATTTTTGGTCGGGAAAGTCCGTGCCTTCCCTGCCTTGATAGAACGAAGAACAAGCAAGCTGATGCAACATAGTGTCCTCATCCCCAAAACCGCCCTCGAGCAACCAAATCACCTTTCTCTATTCATCATCGACTGGGAACTTTGCCACTGCGGTGCTCGTGCCCTCGATCTGGGCCAAATGTTCGCTGAGCTCTACCTGTTGAAGCATTTCAAGGATATCGATGCGGCGACGTGGATTATCCAAGGCTTCATGAAGGGATACCAGAACCTGGATGATGAGACGGCCTTTCGGGTATTGATCCACGTTGGCGTCCATTTCATTGCCTGGGCACCTCTAATTCCTGGCTGGGGTACCTCGCAGCAGGTTGAAGATGCTGTTCGTCTGGGTAGAGATATCGTCACCAAGGCCTGGGAAAAGGACAGGAGCTGGTTTGAAGGAGTATGGAAGTCATTGTTTCGAGATCGGTAGATCATTCAGGATCTAAACTATGTTCTCTATGTATCTAATCAGCCGTGATATCGGGTGGCACGGTGAGAGACAATTCACCTACCTGGACCCACCCTTGAACCATAAGCCAAGCTATCAAGGAGACTTGACCGAGAAATCGTGCACAATTCCGGTTGATTCAGTGACAGAAGTCCTTTTTCTAAGAATAGGCGCGCCCTACCTTATTGGGAAGTAGGGTCAAACGGCGCGCCTTTCTGCACCCCAACCCCAGTGATCGTGCTTTTGCTTCCTTTCAGCATCTCATCATCAGACACTGATCACCTCACTGAGCATATACAAACCATGGCTTCATCTAAGAAGAAGAGAAATCAGTCCAAATCCAAAAACTCGTCATCCAAACGTCGCAAGGTCGTGGAGACAGCTCCTGAGGCACCTGACCAGTCCGAGGAGGCTGTTCCTCAACCGACCGTTTCACTCCAGGCTCAGCCTGTGAGCCCGGTAGACTCATTGTCCAGTAACGTCTCCTTCAAGCTCCATCAACGCCTCGAGCGCTTTGACGACCTTGAACCGTCCGGCATTATAGTCGACGTTAAGCCACCGGATGATATCAAAGAGTATGCAGATAGCACGGTCTTGGGTAGCAAGAAGCTCCGAATAGTGGAGCAGAGCAAAGTAGTGGAAGCGTTCATGGCGAAGATAGCTGAGCTCAGCCGCAGAAACAACATGAAACATGAGTGGGTAGGGCTCATACATAATGCTATTCTTCACATGAACCTAGAGAACAGGGTAGCGTTCAGGACTGTTGAAGATAAAGGTATGTAAGACATTATCTCCCCAAGTTTTGATTATCTTTAGCACCATATCTGACATCCCAGAAAGAGTTGCATAGAGACATAATGACAAAGCTCCTGCAAAGTTCAGAGCACCGATCTCGACCTGACATTTGTGTTGGGCTGAGCGAGTCTCACCTACGAGAAATCCTATACAAAGACCCGGATGATACAGCCGCGAAAGATTTCTGGAACAAGTTGAAAGAAAAAGATGGAGTGATCAGTGATCCATACGCGAAGCCGCAGTATCTGCGCTTTCCATTCTTCATCGTGGAAGTCCGGGCCGACTTCAACGGAGATAACCTGCATCAGGCCCAGAATCGAGCTGCAGTTGGTGCTGCTGGGGCACTCTGGATGCTTCAGATGCTCTCTGACAATAGGAGTGGAACGAAAAGCGCGAAGTCCAAGAAGGGCTTTGATGTTACCAATCTTCCGGTATTCTCACTTGTTTCGGAGGGAGCAACATTCCAACTCTGGGTTCATTACCGGAAAATGGTTCCGGGAGACAGCACGGACAAGATCGAATACTGTTCCGCACATGTCAAGTCATGGCATGCAAATGGTGAAAAAGTCTGTTATAAGATTCTGAGAAATATTTACGCCATCCTAAGATGGGGAGTGGGTGAATACAAGAATAAGGTGGTTGAGGCGCTCAAGTCATATGTGTGATGGCTCTTCTTCAACTGTTGATCTTGCTAGTAAGGGTTCTTCCTATTTGCTTCAACTGTTCTACAGAAAGAATGCTAATCCTCTGGTCTTAGAGTCTCTGCTGTTGACAAGAGAACCTATGTTTCGGCACTATAAGATCATAAACTCCCTCCTTTCTTGGCCTCATATTTGTTATATCTTGTCTAAGAATTGGTTGTGTTGATATGGTCAAGAAGGATTCAACACCTCTCTGTTTCTGGTTACTGATAGGATTGTTTCATTGGTCACTTTAATACTGACTGTTTACGGACTACATTTCCTGATTTGGGCCACTGGATATTCCTTCATGTATCAATACTGGACACTACCACTGCCTTATCATCAAAAACTTATGAAACATCAAAAGCTTGCTATACTTGTTGATAGTCATTCGATAGCTTCAAATTTCCCTCATAGACCAAGTTATGAGTGTTACGAGTCTCTTTGCAGTAGACGCTATATGCATTCTACGGACAGTCAAGTCAGGCTTGCAAGTAGTAATGGCTACCGCCATGTCTATTTCTGTGCAGTCTACAAAGAACAGAGATGCTAGGATGTATACTCGCATTCCAGACGTCGCTCGGTTCATAGTTTGGCACGGTATGTGCTTCGGATACCTTCCAGCCCTGACGGTCCATCGTAGATTTGCTGTTCTGCAAGGCGGGTGTTGATCTGTCGCATAGTCGGTTAGTGCTGGAAAGACGACAAAAGAAGTGGAATGCAGCCGACACTTACATGTTGGGGTCCTAGATCCTCCACACGCTCAACACCAAGTAACCGCATGCATGTCTTGGTCTCGTCGGACAGAACTAATATCCCAGTCAGCAGACGCCCTATTTGAATTACGGATCCATATACGTACTCTGCAGAGTGCGCTTGACACCCTCAACACCACCGGCTCCTAAGCCCCACAGAGCAGGGCGTCCAATACCGACGCCCCTGGCGCCGAGACAGAGTGCCTTGACAACGTCTGTGCCACGGCGGATGCCGCCGTCAACCCATACTTCCAACTTATCAAAGACCTCCGGGCAATATTTCCGGATTTCGAGTAAAGTGTGCACAGCTGGAGGGGCGGTGTCGAGAGCACGTCCACCATGGTTGGAAAGGATAATGCCTTTGACCTGAGGAGTGTGAAGGGATGCAATGTAAGCATCCTCGTGAGTCTGAAGACCCTTGAGGACAATAGGGAGATCTGTTTGCTTAGCCAACCACGGCAGAGTCTCCTTCCATGTGAGGGTTGGATCCGTGCCCGCGAAAAGCTGGCGTCCGACACCTCCCCCTCCGTTGTTGATATCTTTCGAAGACTTGTCTGCGGCCTTTGTGGCGCTCGGAACTGGTGCTGATGCGCCCACGGTGTTGCCGCGCTCATCGTCCTCTCTCTTTCCAGGCACAGGCGCGTCCAGAGTGAGAACAATGAACTTGATCGCCTTGAGCTTGTTTATGCGTGCCAGCATGGCCTCGCTCTTCTTCCGATCTGTTTGGACATACAATTGCCATCCAAATACTTGGTCTGGTGCGGCGTCCTTAACGATCTGCTCTGGGGTCATTGAAGCGTTGTTGGAAATGATCTGCATGGCCCCGAAGCTGCGACAGGCCTCCGCAATGCCAGCTTCACCTGCTGGGTGGCCCAATCGAGCCATGGCTGCGGGGGAGACGTAGATGGGCATGCCGATTTTGTTGCCCAGAGCTGTAGTATCCAGGTCACATCGCGTGCAGTCGATGAATACCCGTGGTCGCAGCAAGATGGATCGGTAAACTTCAGTATTGAAATGTTTTGTGATTTTGTCGTCAGAAGCTGAGTAGTAATAGGCCCATGCCTTCTTGCTGACATTTCTGGTGGCCACTTGCTCGAAATCGTCCATGTTGAGTAGACTCTCCATCGGAGGCGGGCCTTCCTTCTCCCCCGCGTCTGAGGCTGGCTCCGCTTGTACTTTCGGCAGCGTGTCAGCATTAACCGTTCCCAGGAATGCTTCGGGCTTCAGGTTCTCCTCCAGGATGCCCGGAGGGTGAATAGGGTCGTATTCCTCTGTGGCATCTTTTCCTGCAAGCTTGAGAATTATTTTGGCACCACCAGGGTGCTCTGAGAGAAAGTCGGTGACCTGATTAAGTTGGAGTGTTTAGTTTCGGTTAAGCCACAGAAGAATGTATGATTGGGTGAACATACATCGTAAACTTTTCCGTAGAGTATTACCCAGCAGCTCTCTGGGGTGTTGTGTTTTGCGACTGAGGGTCTTCAGTTAGTTTCAAAACTGTAACTCTATCTTGAGATGACAATTGTGCGCTGCATGGGGAATTCCGGGGTATACTAACCTTCCGCCGCGTCGAATACCTTGGTCATCTTGCTATTCAGAGAGATGTTTGGGTCGTAGCAATTGGTTTTGTTACAATTGTCGAATGTGACCCGCAAGAGGGAAGAGGGAAGAAGAGATGAGGAGAAATCAAGGATAATCAAGAGAGGAAAAGACGGTAGGAGATGAAGTGTTCGGAGCGGTGGCCTCGAAATGCCTCCTCGCATTCAACTAACCCGGTTAAACCCACCCCCATTTACGGCTCGGCCTGAACTCCGACGAGGAGACAAAGTTGGGGGCGGCGATTGAAATGCCGCCTGTTTTGGGAAATGTCGGTCGCCGACGGGGACTGCTTAGAGAAGGACGATCGGCCATTGGTGGACAATCCGGGGACCCTTGATGTCATGGCTCAAGCCTGTCTCCAGTTTTCTTTCGGAAAAGTCCTTATCTTAGTATGCTCTTGAGCTTCATGTATTTCATATGAGTAACCCTTTTGCAGCTCTACAATTGATTCAGGAAAGCAAGTCCTCCACGTAGCGAAAAGGCTATAGGCTACAGGCTACAGCAGACGATGCAGCTTAACGCCAAGTTGAGCCATCAGGTGCCATGGTCGCGTGCTATTCCTCTTCCAGTGCAGCTAGACCACGTGAAAGACCAGGCTGCTTAGCTTAATCCCCTCATCATCCTTCGGCTTGCCCAACGTCCATCTTGAATTTTTCATGTCGACTTGTCGACTTTCGACGCGGCATACTTTTTGGAGCCTAACTTCAGCCACATCAAAAGTGCCCTCAGTTCGCTTCTCATCACCAAACGAGGAGCCAAACAGTCGCCCCTTCACTCCAGTATCCCGTCGATCGGAGAACTCGAGTCGTACCACTCATATATTACATGACACGTCGTGATGTTTGAGGTGCGTTGGCTGACTGGCGATTACCACACGGCTTATTCTTCCTACAATGAGATTTGCATCTATAATGGTGTCTGTACTGACTGGCTCCAGCGTCGCGCCGCGGACCGTTACCGGCTGCGGATGCACCGTGCCCGCACAGTCGCGCTAACCTCGGATGAGATTGTCGAAGTACGAGCAGCGCAGCGGACTTTCGAAGGCGCCTACATCCGTACAGCTTTATCCCAATTCTCTTTCGCCCTGGTGGTATTGAAGATCTTCACCAGCGAGTTCTATAGCACTGGAGCGCTTTTCGCCATCTACGGCACGGGCGTGCTTATCATCGGACTCTTCCGTCGTCAACAAGGCAACCGGCAATTCTTTTCCGAGATAGGGGAGGATGGCATTCGTCACAAGTTCAGAACTAGTGGAAATGCCGTGGTGGTGTTAACGGCCCTTAGCATTGCCGCCTACGCGACCCTTATCGCGCTGACCGTGAGGCTGGACAAATAGGCGGTCACGCCTCGCCAAGACGCTTTAGGCAGTATGTCTACAACCTCACTGTGTACCTGCCAAGTACATGCATAATGCGACGGGCTCATCCCAGGCTTCTCGTTTCCTGCTCCAAGTGCAGTCGAGAGACGTGGCACGCGGGTGTGCCGAGCCGACTTCCGCCAACATCAAGCCATATCGACGTTCCAGCGCAAAGTTGAGGGGTGGCCCGACAGGGATAAACTTGCAACACGAGTAAGACATTTCCTGCCCGGGTATGTGGGACCTGCGGTTCATGACGAGATGGAGCATTACCGCTTTCAGCCACCCGAACTGGCAGCCTCATTGTCTAGGATCATCATGTTGTCTATGATCGAACTATTGCCTGCAATGCGCTTAACTCGTTACACAGTCCTCTATCTCGCTACGGGAAATGATTACCAGTCTAGTCCACTCCAAACTATGGTGGCGCTACTGACGATACGTGACGGTCCGAAGCGTGCTCGGGACGGCGTGTCGAATCGTCGGATTGATCTGCAGTTCTCCTTCCAAGTTACAACATGTCCCAAAGGGAATCCTTCCTATACATTACCTTCTTGTATGGTTAATTAGTCTCTTCGTATTCAATTACTCAGGCTCATATTTATACTTCTATTCACGACCCCTTCCCAACTTCACCAGCTCCTACGTAGCCCTCCAATATATAAACTGCAGTATCCTCCGTATCCAACTCTCCTCTTCATACAACTCCCATCATCTTAGATACATCTTAGATACATGGCATTTTAATAGCCGAGTCAATGAACTTGATAATATAAATAGCCAAAGTATCATATGCATTAAAAAGCTAATAGTCACAAAGGCCTACTATCTCTGGAAAAGGATAACCTTGACTGTTGTAGATGTCTTGCTCATCGACATGACTTATATACTTCTATTGGCTTTCCGTGACACTAAGAAAGCACGAGATTGTGCAGAATCTCCTAGATGCAGCAGTTGAAGCCATAAAGCAGTGTCAGAGCCATGGCACTGCACTGGCGTGTTAGCACAATGCATATGGCACACGATTACGGGCTGCACAACACCCTTAATGGCAAATGATCGCGGACATGCCACAGTATCTGTTGGTGAACAGAAGAAATTCTGGACTATATTATTGTGGAATTATCCAGTTACCAGTGGCAATATCCTCTTATTAAATCGAGCGAGTTATAACAGCGCTCCATCACACTAATCCTCAGATGCTAGAGAGCCGATACGGACCGCAGGCCGTCAGGTACTCTGCAGCGAGGAAAGAGTCCGTGTAGTACAACTACCTGAGTCCATCATTACCAGGGGATGTCCTTTCGATATCAAGGGCCTCTGCATTAGATGGCCTGGTATTCAAAGACTGAGATTTTCGACTACACTACCTATGCTACAGGTATGTCCTGGAATGGAGACGATGTCTCTTCCCACAGTGAGGGACCCAAATGTCCCGTGGTTATTAGATACATTGCGAGAGTTTGGCCCAATTACTTTTGTCCTTATTGGTTCAAGTTAAAGCGTCCTGAAAGACGCTAGTCTAGCGATTTGCAAAGCCAATTTTGGTTGCTTATAGAGTAACTACTATGGCAATGGTATGCAACCAACTCAGTACCCCATTATATGAGTATATATTTCCTTGGAGGTTGAAGGAGACCGACGTGTGGTCACAGGTTGATGCACTTGATCATCGGACTGGGCAGAAAGTGGCCGATATACAAAATCTAATTTAGATGTCCAACGAGGAGTCAACCGCAATCAGCCATAAGATACCAGTTGGTTTGTTGGTACCCTAATACTGACGTCTAACATAGCGAGAATAATTCACGCTATCATGGGCATTATGTTTTGTGCCAAATGGCAGAAACGCCATGAAGTCACAGGAGAACGATTGTTATTCTCTTGCGAGATATATATTCATCGAAGAAGAGTGTCTGGGGAGACGTCCAATAAGTGATGAGACAGGAGTGCAGGGAAGATTCAATCAGAATATGGGACAGGCTGTGGGGGGCATGTTTCTGTCAGAAGGACTTGATATTAAGTTTGGCGACTTCAAAACTTGTGTCTTGCATGAGGCCTACAGTCGAGTACCGGACTCATTGGTACGGAATATGGCCGGCTCTCTTCTTGCAGTTGGGGGAATTAAAGTTCCATGGGTTCCATTGCATAAGATAAGAGATATTCTGAGCAATAGAGAGGTTTGCTTCAGACACTCGGTTGGCAAATCATCACTGAAATATGGAAGTTTGGATATGACATATGGAATTTTAAATATAGCAGCTCACAAGTCAATGTGGTATCAAATATATATACAAGATTAATGGTTGAAGGTATAGCCAATGTATATACTACTTTTCGGCCAGCAATAGAAGAGAATATTCGTCATGTTATGACCCTATTTATTCAGAACAAAGGGTGCTTAGTACTAGCCAGACTTGAAGCGAAGGGTTCTTGAAACGTAGCACTACTGTAACTCAACTTATTGTGAAAACATCCGGTTCCAGTGTAGAAAGGGAAGAGCAACAGCTCTTTGTTTGGATGCCTAGCGGATGCTGATGGCTGTCGCTTCGTTTAGCTGAATCGGGACAGGGAACTGCATGTCCTGCAGACATCCGGCTTGGAGTTGGACCACGATAGAACTACATTCTGGGAATTAATATGCTGAGTCGGTAATTATCTCTGTCCACTACTTTTGCTCGCATCCGGACTGAAATGATTAGGTTGTAAGTTCTGAATTTGATTGAACATGACAACTGGATGCATACGGAGAAAATACGAGGCCGAAACTAGCAAGACAGGGTAAGCTGCAACGGAGGTGATCGGATCTGTACAGTGCAGGACAATGTAGATGAAACTTGGAAGGATTGTTGACTCGCCTTGCTGGCTTGCACTAAGTAAGACATCTGACACCCTTACCTGGGCCAAGCATTCTAGATTTTCTCGGTGACTATCGGTACTAGTCTACTTATCTGCAAACTTAGTGTGGAATTTAAAGGATTCACTTTAATGGTTGTTTTATTTGCTTTTAGCCTTAAGATCGACAGTGCAGAATGACTAGCGGACCTGGTTGGACATTCTACAGCTGCAGTAGACTTGATCCATAGTTAAAACCGGGTGTACCAAGTAGTGTTACTTTCTAAATATGTACTTTGGTACATAAGTCCACATATTGTAAGAAGTAGCAAGATAGAGTGGATATAATTTGACATCATGGGGTGGCCATGGATGTTGATCAATCCGCGGAAAAGCTCCACCGTTTGTCATGAACGAGTGGGCGGGAGTGACTTCATCAGCAACGGACGTGACCCTCTTATATGCCCGGTCGCAGTTGGAATCTCTTTGACCTCCAAGACCCTCCGTCAACCCTGATGATAAGAATCATCCAACCGAATTAGCCTTTCCCACCTCGTGCACAAAACCCTGGCCTATAACTTCACCTTTTAGTTTCAACTGCGCCCTGCAGTTTTGCCTTCGGAAGAGCCGGAATAAGGAGCTTTGCATTGCATGGTTCCGCCGCCCTGGAAGAGCGTTGCGTGCTGTGAACTTTAGCCCCCGTTCTGCGGGATTCTGCCAGCGTCTATCTAACTCAAGAAGACGCGGTGGTGCAGTTGCGACCGCGTGGTGGTATAAAAATTCACGAGCGCGACCGTAGGGTCTCTCTCTCTCTCTTCAGAAAGAAGTGGACTTGCTTGCATTCACGGAAAGAGCGAGCAGAGTGACGAGTTGTGTGCTGAACAAGTGAATTTGAAGTGACGTTTTGGTTGGGAGCGCGGATTTGACTCATCCCGCCCGCCTCAAAGCGCGACGACCAACACAACATCTTCCCCCTCACTCTTTTTTCTCCATCCTTCTCCAAATAACTAACAGTTACTACCCCTCGATCATCATCATCGCCTCCGTGAGTAAAAGTCTGTGGTTGACCCGGTTTTGAGGTCGCTGCCAGCATTAGATCGGAGGTGATTCTCACTGTTGTCATCCTCTCATTGGCTCTCTCTCTCTCTCTCTTTATTTTGTTGTTCATTTATCGATTCATCTTTGCATCTCGGCTGCATCCCTGCGCCACTCGCGGGGATGTCTCAACACACCGATATTGCACGATCCGCCATCATGACGTGCGCGTCGGCCCCCGATCACCAACGTGCCGGTGCTCCAGGAAAACCAAATGGATCCGTTTCTCACTCGGGAACTGGGAAGGACGCTAATCTTATGCCTCCCCCCAAATCACTGGTCGGACGAGCGCTAGGCAACGAACTGCATTCCGATTCCCACAGGGGATCGCAGGTGCCCAAGGATGGTGTCGGGTTTGCCCTAACAGACACTCCGATTTCTACCGCACCCTCGTCTCCACCTTTGTATGTTCTCCCGCCTTTTCCTTGCTCCTGTTGGTCCGTTTCTTTTTCGTCTGCTGTCTAGATCTGTTTCGGGGCGTTTTGCTCTCGAATTCTAGATCGTGAAAGCCTGTTTTCCTTTTTTTAAGATTTTAGTTTATTATGTATTCCCCCGGAATGATCGACGGCTGTCAATTCGGGTTATATTGGCCCGGCTGATGACCCGGTCTTCCCCGCGCGTTTGCTTCATACTTCCTTTTCTCCGAGTTCATCCTCTTATCTTGGTTCTGGGATTGGGCCATGTGTCTATCTTCCCGGGAGTCGTCTCCTTGTTTGTCGCAGCTGTTTCTGGACACTGTCAGGAACAGAGTTTGTGGCGTTGCAAGCTAACCAGCTATCCACTTTAGTACTGCCAATACTACTCCGTCGACCCCGGGTCGAATTCGTGCCACTACCCTCGATATTCCAGGTCTCACCAAGTCGAAGGTCTCTCCCGATGGACGTATTGCTCAACGTGATGTGGGCTCAAAATTGGTTATTGTCATGGTCGGCCTCCCTGCTCGGGGCAAGAGTTATGTCACCAAGAAGCTGGCCCGTTACCTTAACTGGCTGCAGCACGATACCGAGATCTTCAACGTAGGAGAACGTCGTCGTGTGGCCGCCGGAAAGTCTCCAGCTACCGATGGACGGCGTCCGAGTCACAGAGCCAGTACCATTCATAGCGAGCTCGTTGATTCCGTGCGTCGGCTCAGTGTCAGCGTTGGCACCATGAATCAGCCGTCGAAGAAGAGTGACCTTAGGGCCGAAGCAGCTGCGAATGCCTCCGAGGTCGCTGTGACCTCGCCCCCTGAAGTTGAAGGCAACGTCCCGCCATTCGATGGCAGCCTCCCGCCTCCTGCGGTCCCTACCAAGATTCTGGTCAACGGAAAGGAAGAGGATCCTTCCGAGAGCACTATCGTCCCACCGATGAATGCGTCCCCGGCCGAACAGGATGCCATACGCGAGGCATCTCCCGAGCCCATCGACCAGTCAGCCAATTTCTTCGACCCTAAGAATCAGCTGGCCGTGAAGCTGCGAGAGCAGGTGGCTTTGGACACATTGGATGAACTTCTGGATTACATCCTCGATGAGGGCGGCAGTGTCGGCATTCTGGACGCCACCAACAGCACCATGGAGCGCCGCAAAGCCATCGTCGATCATATCCGCAACCGCGCTGGTCCCGAGCTCAACATCCTGTTCCTTGAAAGCAGCTGCGTGGACGCGGAATTGCTGGAAGCCAACATGCGTCTGAAGCTGTCGGGCCCCGATTACAAGGATCAGGACCCTGTCAAGGCCCTCGAAGACTTCAAACGACGCGTGGCGCTCTATGAGAAGTCCTATGTTCCTCTCGGCGAGTACGAAGAGAAGCACAGCATGGCGTACATCCAGATGATTGATGTTGGACGCAAGATCGTCTCGCATCAGACGCATGGCTTCCTTTCGTCGCAGGTCGTCTATTATTTGCTCAACTTTAACCTCTCCCCGCGTCAAATCTGGATTACCAGACACGGTGAAAGCAAGGACAACCAGCTGGGCCGCATTGGTGGTGACTCCGAATTGAGTGAGAATGGCCATCGCTATGCAAAGGCGCTGAACCGTTTCATCGACCATCAGAAGCAGCAGTGGGAGTTGGTTCAGAGACAGAAGGAAATGCTGCAGCGTTTGCCCCCTCGTGCTGGCGATAGCACTCCTCCCAACCCATCGTACATCCCCCGCGACCGGCCTCGCAACTTCTGTGTTTGGTCGTCGATGATGCAACGTTCCGTGCAAACCGTCGACTACTTCAATGAAGATGAGTATGATGTCAAGCAAATGAAGATGCTTGATGAGCTCTATGCTGGCCAGATGGAAGGGATGACTTACGATGAAATCCGCGAAAAGTTCCCTCAGGAGTACGCAGCGCGTCGGAAGGACAAGCTCTACTACCGCTACCCGGGCCCTGGAGGCGAAGGGTATCTGGATGTGATCAACCGGCTTCGCGCCGTAATCATTGAGGTGGAGCGGACGACCGACCATGTGCTGCTGGTCACTCACCGGTCGGTCGCCCGCGTCCTGCTGGCGTACTTCCGTGGCCTGAAGCGCGATGAGGTTGCTTCTTTGGATGTGCCTCTGGGGATGCTTTACATGTTGGAGCCTAAGCCGTACGGTGTTGAATTCAAGGCGTACCGTTACAATACCGATACGGACTGGTTTGACTACATTCCCGACTTTAAGTTGCAGCAGACTTCCCAGTACTAGACTCCGCTAGTTCTACTGGCACCGTGCCATGACACCATGGCTGTGGTCTAGCGACATCAGTGACATCTCTGCTCACCTTTACAGATGCCTTCTACGAGCAATGACTCTTGACGACGTTTCTTTCTCCAACTTTGCTTTTTCTCTTCTGCTATTACTCGGTGTTATGGAGCCTTACGCTGGACTGGTTGCCAGCTGTTGCTTCCCCCTATTCCCTTTCGCATACGTGTATTATCCCGGGAAGACGTCCAGTTGCGTATTCACTGGGTCTTGGCTTTAGCGCGCATTTGCTTACTCCGGCGCCGGAAGGGATGCCTTTGTCTCCTCTTTCTGAATTCATCCGGGGATATTACTTTTGCTCGCATTTGTCAACTCGGGCGTTTGGGGATTCTCTCTGGGGTTGCAAATTCTCCTCCCCACTGCAAAGACTTATGGTTGTGAATTATCGGAGGACTTATTAATGGGCAAAAGAATGGGCATGTCTTATCAGACTAGACTCCACTACGTTACACTTCTCTCTGCTTGTGTTACATATTTGCTGCCTCCATAGAGCAATGTAATTTGCATGGGATCAACAGTACCTGTAGATTTGCTTTATATACCCATTTAAACATCGTAACCCCAGTTTTTTCAAGTACTCTTCTTCACCTGCTCAAACACCTCCAAAAAGGTCTCGGGCTCATCCGCCCCCTCTACAGCATACTGTCCCTGAACCATATAGTACGGCACGCCCGTCACCAACTGCCTTCTCGCCTTCTCCGCCTCCAAATCAACCTCCTTCCCTCCCTCCTCCCCATCCAACAACCTCTCAACCTCACTTCTCTCCAATCCTGCCCCAACCCCCGCCTGCACCAACACCTCTCGATCCGTCACATTCTTCTCCTCTTCAAAATACGCCCGGAACAACTCCTCCGCCACCCTCGTCTGCAACCCCCCAATCACATTCTCCTCTTTCTTCTCTTCTACATGCTTCTCCTTCTCCTTCTCCTTCTGCCCCGCATACCACATCAACCGATGCGAGTCCCGCGTATTCCCCGTCCTCCCACCAAAACTGAACTTGATTCCTTCGCTCTGGCCCACGGCACCCAGTCGATCGAAGATGGCAAGTGCGCGGTCAGCGCCGAACTTCGACTTGTAGTATTCGGTCTTGTCCAGACCGGGGAATTTCGGAGAGTTCGGGTTCAGGTAGAAGGCGTGCCAGGTTAGGGTGAATGTGTCTGCCGGGTGGGTGGCTTTGTGGGTTGTGATGGCGCGTGTGAGGCGGCGGTAGCCGACGTAGCACCACTGTTTGATTCTGTTAGTAGATGTTGGTATAGTGGGATGGGCCGGGTTATGAGGGGGGTAAGGTAAGGTACCGGGCAGACGGTGTCGGAGATGATTTGGATGTTGAAGTTGGTCATTTTGTAAATTTTTCCTCTCTAGTTTGATCTTGTATTGGATTAGGTAGAGGAAGATGAATCGTGAAGGAAGATGTAGCTGTATAGTTAGCTGGTTAATAGGGATATTCGCAATGGATTTGTCAGCAGATTAGCAAATTGTGGGGGAGATTCAACCACATGGACTGCGATGGAAACAGTCATTGGTGATCTGCTTGTAGAGCCGAGTTCTGATCCATCTATTAGCAAATATACTAGTATCGGGGCTGGTCTTCATCTGACCAGTTGGAAAGTGCAGTTGAGTACTAAGTACTAGTGATGCTGCGGGCTGATCCTTCCCCCTTCTCTTCTCCCCGCATGACATCATCTTACTGGTTTGATTGACCGACGAAAATCCACAGAAGATGGTTGACAGACTGAAATAGTATTCTCCTGTAGGGGTCGAATGGGTGGATTTCCTTCGATAGAGAGTCAAACAGAGTTGGTTAAACAATTTTAAATCACGCCCGGCACCGACGCCGAGTCCGCCTTGGCCTCGACTTGCTGGCAGGGCTGGAAGGCAAGGCCGAAGTGGTAGCCAACCCGACGCATGGCCTTGTACCATACGGCGTCTTGAGACCGGGTGTTGCAAAGGTGCAATATCTGACGCATTGGCAAGTGGTCGAGGAAGACTTTGGTTAGCAACGCCCACAAGGCCTCGGCAGTGTTCTTCAATTGAGCCATCCTTTGTGATTGTGCTGACCGTGAACTCGTGCCATGACTCCTTAGTGCTAGAGCACAGTGGCAACGACAATAGGATCTTGGTACCGCTTTTTGTGTCCAGTGTGAGCATCCGGGGGAATGTCACGTTGCGCAGTTTGAAAGGGAGTTCAGAGATGGATATCCTCTCGGGGATCTGCCCAGTTGCATACGTCTTCTGGTAGATGGCTTCGATGGCCATAGCAATGTAGCCCGCCGCGGGGAAGATGACGCTGTCTCCGAGAAGATGGTCGCGCAGCCAAGTGATGTCGCTTAGCCGCAACACATCCTTCCATGTTGAATTAGTCCATAGGCTGCCGAGAATTTTGCTACCAAGGAGGTCATGATAGGGGAACTTGCAGAAGCGCCAGTCTTGACCGTATTCGCTTTCCTGCCAGTATTTCACGGAGTGATTCCACTGGTAGTTGGGTAGGTCTGACACAATGGGCGAGCTTCACCTCCATCATCGTTGAATGCTGTCATGGATATGGAGTAGTCCATGGTGAATAGCATCCCCGCTGCATGTAGTAAGGTCGAGATCGCGTTAGGGTCGCGCTTTCAGGCCGAGACATCCTTAACTGATGAGGAGGCGGCGTTTTTGGTCTGGTTTATCGGTCCGGATAGTGCATCACTTGGCCCAATCTCGAGATGGCAATCCACAGCCTCTGGTCCCATTATCAGCTCATCCTGGCTAAACAGCACAGGCGAAACTATGTTGGCGACCTAGTAGGCAGGCCTGGGTGGAGTTTCGAGCGCCTTGCCGGTAGTCGACGACACCATTAGTGATTGCATCTTGTTCTCACTATGCTTCGGCCACTCGACATGTTGCCTCAACAGATCCTCATATCGCCCAGCGACGGACTTCATATATAGTGGGAATGATATGCTACATCCACACGAAGTAGTCGTGCAAAGTACCCATCATTTTTGACACGTTCTTCAATGGGAACAAGTTCCGGTTTGATGCCTGAGAGGGTGACGTTCTGCGGGCTGTTAATGCAGGCAATCTCAATAGTAGAGCCCACCAAGTATGGTAAGACCTGGTCGGGTCCAAGACCGACAACTACAGCTAGCAGTGCCAGTTGAAGTGCCGTGACAAGCGGCTGTGATAGTTCCAGACGTTGGACCTGGGCACCGTCGGCCGTCAACTCTTCGTTGAGCGACCAGGATGGCGCATCATGAGCGTCTTGTAGTATTCCACCCAAGTGCTGGATCATATGCGCGGCTAGAGGGAATGTTTCAACGAGCCCTCTCCCTAATATAATGGAGATCATCCTAATTGGGATTAAAATATACATGATATCAGTACTGCTCTCATTGTAAACACAGTCAGGTCAGGTGACAGGACCGGGGGTGTAATCCTTCTTTATAAGACGTCCGCTCCTCCATCTGCTTTCCCCTCCTCCCTTGATCCCCCCATCTGGTGGGAATATCTCCTCTCACCTTCTCCCTGACAATGTCCAAGGCTCGAGGACTTGCTAGAGTTTCCTCAACGTCTAATTCCCGCACTGATGCGACTGGCAGCACTCTTGACAATGCCACTCCCGCGCCCGCACCCTCCCCATCCAGAGAGCCTGGGGCGCGTCTCACCACCAGCACAATTGCGTGGACTATGATGTCGCTTTGTTTGTCTGTGCTCCTCTCCGCTCTTGACTTAACAATTGTTACTCCTGCAATTCCTGCTATAGTTGGCACATTCAAATCTTCGGCCAGCTATATTTGGGTGGGAAGTGCTTACACCCTGGCCTACGCAGCCATTACGCCAGTATGGGGCTCGGTCTCCGACATCTGGGGCCGAAAACCCATTATGCTCATTGCAGTCGCCGTTTTTCTTATCGGCAGTCTTGTCTGTGCCCTTGCGCCGCATATGGATGCTCTGATCGCGGGACGGGCGATTCAGGGATTAGGCGGCTCCGGCATGGGGATTATGGTCAATATTGTTGTCAGCGATATGTTTTCACTACGAGATCGCGGGTTGTACCTCGCAATCACTTCGCTCGTGTGGGCAGTTGGCAGTGCCATAGGGCCTGTTCTGGGTGGCGTTTTTACATCGAGGCTCACCTGGAGATGGTGTTTTTGGATTAACTGTAAGACATTTTCATCTAACCTGATAGCCCTTAGCTTACATTCTCGACTGTATAGTACCAGTCGGTGCCGTCTCCTTCCTGGTCTTGCTCTTCTTTATGAGGGTTCCGAGCCCTCGAACACCCATTGCCGCCGGCCTGAAAGTCATTGACTGGACAGGCAGTCTTTTGATCATAGGCGGCTCTTTAATGCTCCTCCTTGCTCTTGACTTTGGCGACGTCGTCTACTCCTGGTCTTCTGCAACCGTCATTTGTCTATTGGTTTTCGGAACGGCAGTGATGGCGCTGTTCGTGGTCAATGAATGGAAGATTGCCAAGAACCCAATTATTCCAGTTTGGCTGTTCACCTCACCGACCAAGATAGCGCCTTACGTTGTCTTCGCGTGTAATTCATACGTGTTTATTGGACAAGCATATTACCTGCCCTTATATGCGCAGTCCGTCCTAGCCGCAAGCGCGCTAAGATCAGGCCTCTACCTTCTACCACTAATTGTCTCATGTTCCCTGGCCGCGGCCGCAGCAGGGATCTTCATGCAGCAAACCGGGAAATATCTCCCGGTGATGTATATTGCCCAGGGCTTTTTGGTCCTCGGCTCCGGCCTACTAATTAGTCTTGATTTTGAAGCTAATATCACCAAACTAGTCATCTTCCAGATCCTAGTCGGTATCGGTGTAGGCATGAACATCGAAGCGCCGATCCTTGCTGCTCAGGCGGCAACCAGTATCCGGGATACAGCAGCTGTCACTGCGACGATGGGGTTTGTCCGGTCTCTCTCTACGGCCATTTCGGTTGTTGTCGGGGGTGTGGTGTTTCAGAATGAGATGAATGCGAAAAACGAGGGGTTAGCAAGCCAGCTGGGTTCCAACTCTACTTTGGCCAGCGAATTCAACGGCGACAATGCCGCTTCCAGTGTGGAGGAGATTAGCACTCTCGGACTAGATGCAGTTCAAGAGGCCTTGGTTAGGAAGACGTACTTTGAGGCGTTGAGAATGGTGTGGGTCATGGTAGGTCATTGCGATATATCAACACGTCGCATTGCTCTCTTCAAAACCTTCAGTGCATCTATGCTAATGTTATGCCCTATGTGCTATTAGTATGTGGCATTTGCTGGACTGGCTACCGTCCTTAATTTGTTCGTGCGAGCGCATAAGCTTCGGACTGAGAATGAGGGCGCCGTGCTGGGGGCCGACCGGTCAAGGCAACAGGGGAGCCCTGCTGCTGAGGCCGCCGAATTGGAGTTGCGGAATGAGCGAGAGGATTAACGTTGGCTGTGGTGTTGACATACACACCCAAGGGTAACTGGGTCGAAGTCCTCGATTGCAGCTACGCAGGCATTCTACGTAGCCTAACCTGGGATTAGTTACGTCCTCCTCATGCAGCTGCAGACATTACAGGTTTCTTATGGCCTTATGGACCAGATCCAGTGCATGTAAGGCATATGTGGTAGATTTAGACTTGATTGTCTTATATATTTGTATGCGAGATGCTTGAAAAAGTAAACGAAAGGACAAAGGTGTGCTCTTATGAATCAAGTCTGCAGGCTTCCTATCTCCGATGAATGTGCTGGCATCCTTCTAACCAGTCTAAAACAACATTCTGGCTTAAAGTGTGGCATAATGTGTCGGAAGCCCAGCAGGAGCACATGATGAATCTAATAGTAAGCATGGGACCGATGCTAGTGAGCATCCAGAAATGCAGAACATCCTACTACTGGCGAGTATAGTAAGTACTAAGCAATATATATGTGGTTGATGGTAGAGAGGCACTGCTGCTCAAACTATATACTGAAGGCCTTAGATCGGAACAGTTTCAGTAGTGACTGACACGCTATACATAGTATATACAGTCTATAGAGTTAGTGGTTCTCTATTAGACTTACCTCAGAAGCATGAATTACCGTAATATTGCCTTGAAAGTCCGTCGCCTTTCTGACAAAAGATAGACGGGTTATTATACTAAATGGGGCGGGATACGGCGGTTAATAGCGGCCATCGGGCAAATAGGCGAGAGGCATGAGGCGGCAGGTGACTTACTTAGTACTAAGGCTAGTTTTATAGTTATAAAAGCAGCAAGAACAACACGGGCGCGATCCTCGACCACTAAAAGCAGTGTCGTCATAGTACAGGCGGTGGAACGCGGCAGACCAACAGTTCAATAAAGGCAACTGTTTCTGGCACCCCCGCTCACCACATGGCTGGCATCGAATAGTTAACTAGTTATTATTTGTTACCTGTTGACTACTAGTACTCTTTGCATCTCACCCTACTCTCCCAGATCTCAGGAACCAGAGCCAGTCTTGCCTTGCTGCCTCCTCTCCATGATCATTTCGTTCCTTCTCCGCTGTCATGATTCCATCTGGGCCTTTCTCCATGCCACTATCCTCAACATCCCTCCATCCCGACTATATATCTTCCCTACCTTGGCTGGTTCGGTCTGGTTCCTGACTCTGGCGTCCCTGCTTCTGACATGGCTGGCGCGTGGAATGCCCGTCTATCCGGGCCAAAGTAATCCTGATGTCGCGTGGGTGTTTCCTCTATCTCAACTATACATTACATACGTAAATGGATATTAATTTGGAGGATAGCTTCATCTCCGACATTGCCTCCTTCGAACTTAAACCCCTCTTCCTTATAGGTGCTTCTATGACTGCCGTAGGGTTCGTTTTCACGGTAGCTGCTGTGCACGTCATGCGCTACGAGCCCGGTTTCGCCTTGGTGAAGTGTCCAGTTATCTCTGAAGAGACTTCGAACAACCAGGGGAACAATAATACCTACACCCAATCTAGCGACCACAACCACCGAAACGCCTATAACCACATAACCGGAGGCGGACATAGTGAGGAAGAAGAAGAAGAAGACCAAGAGACAACCCGCACTCTCAAAGTCATCTCCCTGCTATCAATCCTCGCAGCCGGAACAGCCAGCACAGCGCTCATCCTTCTCGGAGTGATGGATACATTCCGCTATAAATTTGCCCATCACATCTTCCTTCGCATCTGCTTCGGATGTCTTGCTATACAGTCGGCCGGCACCGCGATTGTTTACTCAACGGAGGTCCTGAGTTTCGTGTCGTATCTGTACCATTGGGGGGTATGGGGTAACGATTGGGGGAGGAAGAGGAGTAATCGAGTTAGGATATTGTATGTGCACAATATCCCTTCTATTCTTCTGTACTACATCGCCAGATACACACACATCGTTTCTAACATGCCGGGAATATATAGCGCATCCCTCTCCACCATCCTCATCCTAATACAACTCTTTCTCGGCGTGGCCTTTATCTCCCTGACCATTCCCGAGGACGCGAATGACTACAGAACAGCTGGTATTCTCGAGTGGATCATTGCGTTCCTGGGAACGATCTATCTGTGGCTCTTCTGTGGGTTCTTTGATCGGTAGGACTCCCCCCATAAACATCATATTATCATCATCATTACTGACCGCCAGCAGAACCTCCTTCGAAGGCTACGTCCCCAGCATATTATATAACGCGACACCCCACGGCAAATTCCTCGGCCGTCCCGCAGTACCAGGGGTAGGAGTAGCCGAAGCTGAGTCTTCGTATAACCCTGCTGATGATACTTGGGATGTGGATCCTGAGCGGGCGCCGTTGCTTCCTCAGTCTCAGTATCAATCTGAGGGAGGGCCTGGGACGAGGTATACGTAATAATGTTTATGACAGTTATGATTAGATACGATATACTATGATGTGATGCTCATGTAAGGCGTGGCGTTTGGATAGTGTGTGTGTATGTGTGTATATAACTTTCATGTTCAGCTGTATATAAGATTTGTACGAAGAGAACTCAACGGTTTGTGATGAGATTGGGGCTATACTAAGACTATTGCATGGAAAGTAAAATACCGACCAAGACATACCATATAATCATAACAATCACTTTTCATTTTAATGATACTCGCTCGTGTCGACATGACAAAAACCCCATCTAATCACATAATAACATGCTAAAGATACGTACATTGACAATACACCACCCCTATATATACTTCAAGTAAAGGGGGGTGGGTGTGTCGACCGTCTCATAAAATATATTTGGACTTTACAGAAGTTGTGGTTGTGGCTGTGACTGAGTACATTCTGGGGCCACATATCGCCTTAAGTATTGAAAGAAAGGGGACCATCTCACAGAGTCTGACCACCTTGGTTAACGAGTTGCCACATGTTGGCCTTGTTCAGGAACGCAGTCGAGTTGAGCCCGGGAAGGGGCTCCATGACCGCAGGTTCACGGTTTCGGAGCTTCTCCATGGTAGAGTTGTACTGGATTAGAGGTTAGTTTGAGCCCTTTAGTAGGGATGCAGGCGGGATAAGAGCCTACCTTAAACGCAAAGTTTAATACCAAGGCAACGGCCAGACCCACGCAGACCACGATCGGACCAAACATGTTATCCAGGTCCTTTCCGCTCCGTTGGCGGATCAGGCGGGCGCGCTTCTCGTGCATGTACCATCCCCAGGCGGCAGCGAAGATGGCGAAGCAGGTGTAGACAATGGATAGGGCGCGAGCAATGTCATTGTGCTTGCCAGCTGCGTTGTACAAGCCCAAAGATAGCGAAGAAAGCAGGATGCTAATGTGGAGCCACTTGATAAAGGTACGCTGGTTGGCGAGCCAGACCTTGGTCTCGACACGGACTGGGCCCGAGTCCTTGATCCATGTGCCCGGCTCACGGACACCGGGGGGCAAGACTACATTGTCTGCAGGTGCGCGGTTTTGACGGGAAATGGTGAAGGAGGGGAAGAGAGAAGCCAGGCGCTTCATGGTGACTGGCTGTTCCGCCTCTGCGGCGGACTGTTCGGCAGGCTCCTGACGCTCAGGGGTCGGTTGTGACATTGTCGGGGCAGACGGACGAGGGATCGGCTGTACAATTTGGGAGGATTGGCGGCGACGTGAAGGCCCTGTCTCGGTGAACATCTGGACGGGGGACCCGACAATGTGTCGAGTTGACGGTGTCTTGCCTCCCAAGAAGCTCCCGACAGCCATATCGTCTTCGGCACGCTTCGCCAGACGCTCCTGTTCTTCGTGGAAAGCCGTCTCAGGGTCCCGCCTGATATCACTTTCCAACTCACCGAGCCAGAAGGGGAAGCTGTTGACATAGTCTTCGAACAACTGGGCCACGCCATGTACGAATTTGGAGAACCGCGGGGCTTCCTTCACGAGATGGGACACCATCAAGTCCTTGACCCATTCCGCGCTACGTGCCACATCCCCTCTGATTTTGATCTCCAGCAGGCCATGGGGGAAACGAGCGATTTCGCCGGTTCTAATGGACTGGAAGGGATATTCCATGCCAGCATCGTCAATGTCCCTCCGGTGCCATTCATGTGCGTCACGGCACGGGCGCAGCTCGTCCAGCGCATCTTCCCGGATGAGTGCCAGGTTCGTATCAAGAGAAATACGGATTCGGTCATCTCCAGGGATCTGAAAGGCAGTGCGGGTGTAGTTGGCGCGGAGCATGGGCTGCAGGTTGTGCTCCTTGATGAAGGATTGGAGCTCATCGACATCCTTCTTGAAAGCTTCCGCTTGTTCGGAGTCTCCGTTGCCCATGTTCTCCATGCGATGCACCTTCTTATCGCAACGGTACTCTCCGTCCAGGAACTCCTTGACATGCTTCTGCTTGAGCTGCACCTTGACCTCTCGGCTGCGGTCATCATCGGTGACCACCTTCTTCTCCAGGAAGATGGCGGGCTTATCCCGTAAGTTGCCGGTCCAGCGCAGCCGCAGCGAGCCCGCTTCAGGGGCACGAGCCACCTTCTGAGTGTAAAGGTCGAATTGCGGGTTGTCGAAGTAGAGGGAGGTAATCGTGGGGTCATCGGGGATGGTGTTGAGATCCTTGGAAGTGCCAGGGTTGTAGATGAGGACAGGCAGTTGTCGGAGGATGTAGGTCTTCACCTCCAGGATGTTGTCTGCATGAACCCAAAACTTGAACGAGGAGTAGACATCCTGACCGACACGAGGCTCGACGGGGTCCTTGGCTTCGATTATACCTTGGCTGAGGATCTCGCGGGCGAAGGAATACATCACGGACAACCGACGGACCAAAGGGGAGTAATCCTCCGAGTTGAAGGGAAGTTGCGAAAGACGCACTTGCAGCAGAGGCTTGACACGGTAGCGAGTACCACGCTTGCGATCATGCTTCTTTGCAGCTTTGAGGAAGCCGGTAAAGTTGATACGGCTGTACTTCTCGAGCTCTGTCACCTCCTTTGTGATATTGTCCAGTTCCTGCAGGACATCGGAAGCAACACGCTTCTTCTCCTCTCCATCCACCACGGTAGGTGCATCATCCTCGGGTGAGGTCGTCAACGGGCGCAAGCGGGCTTCGCAGGTAGTGGTACGCTCTCGCAACTGCTGGAGGGTCTCCATCTGGAAAGCATTGACCTTATCGAGCTGGACGTTGATGAGCTCTTGGACGAAGGCTTCTTCATCCTGCTCGGTCCATGGGTTGCTTTCGGAGTCACTGCCATCACCAGTGACATCATGCTCTCGGAGCAAGACCTTTAGCTTATTGTAGTCGATGTATTTGCCCGCCCAGGGGGCATAGATAGAGTTGCGTAGAGTCTTCCCGAAACGCATGACTGTGATGGGCAAGTACGCACGCGACAGTTGAGAAGATCCGAGGCGGGGAAGAGAGAGAGATGGACTCCGGGAGAGACTAGAGATGTAAGGAATGCCGTCCTAGCGGAGACAATTCCGGGAACCACGGAGGGCGATCGATGCAAGGGGGGATAAGCAATTAGCTATATGCACCGTATTTTTGTTATCGGGGTCGAGAAGAAATTTTTCAGGAAGGAAGAGGAGAAAGAGAAAAAGAAAAGAAGAAAGTGGCGAGGGGATCAAGCAGCAACAGCATCATGACTAGCAAAGAGGACTAGATAGCGACTACTTTAGCAGCTTCAAGCCAGAAGGACTGCCATCGCCGTATCCTCGCACGTGCTCCCGTCATGTCTTCCTTATGACACTCTGATTGGTTAATTGAGTTCAAGCTATCCCCAGCCAGTTGAAAGCTAGTATCATCTTGATATTGTGGTATCAGTAATACCATTACCATACTAAGCCTCGGCCCCATCACTAATCTCCGGCCTCCATCCTGATGTTATTCGCATCCTTTCTGTTGCCTGTCTTTCGCTGACACCTTATAGGCTCAGCTATAGGCATTCCGTGCCTGACACAAATTCCCTTTTCCCCCACAGGCTCCTGGTAAATGGATCCACCATCGATTACAATGTCCGCCTCGTTGGCCCCGTCCCTCCATGACGTCCTGGCAGACTTACACAACCGTCCATATCCCCATGTCCCCAATCCGCCGTCGTGTAAGAAACGTGCCTCTGTCGCCTTGATCCTCCGTGTCCGTCCCACATACCACCATTGGCCCGATGCCTCGTCTGTTTCACTTCCAGATGTCTCTGCCTCCGTTCCGCAACGGCTGCAGACGTTCTTCGCCCAGGACTGGGTTCAGAATGGAGAACCGGAAGCTCTCTTTATCAAACGAGCGTCGCGCGTAGGCGATCGCTGGACTGGCCATGTCGCCCTGCCAGGAGGGAAACGGGATCCAGAAGATGTCGACGATAAAGCAGCCGCGGTTCGAGAAGCTCTGGAAGAGATTGGACTGGACTTGTCAACGAGTGACTGTATCCATGTGGGAAATTTACCAGAGAGAGTAGTAACTTCAAGTTGGGGAACAGTACCGTGCGTGTCTTCCGCCGTCTCCTTATTGTCGCTTCAAGAAAGCATGACACTGACTATATCCTTTCTAGATTGATGGTTTTATGTCCATATGTCTTTTTGTTAACGCCCAGTGACTCTCCCACCCTCCGATTGCAGCCTACGGAAGTCGCTTCGACACATTGGGTACCCCTCAGAGCTTTGCTTTCTTCATCCCTAAGAACGGTGGAACATGTGGACATGACTCAGAGGTTGGCGAATATGGGCGGGCTTCTGGCCCGCCTTGCATATCGCTCCATGATGGGCTACATGCAGTTTTCTGCCATCCGGCTGGCTCCAACTGAAAGCCTACAGTGCAACTCGACCCCGGGCTATCTTCCAGAAGGCAACCAACCGTCCACATCTCTGTTTCAGCGATGGAAATCGTGGTGCATGGGCAGTCAAACGCACTTCAGCAACCAAGACCGGCCACTCCTTCTCTGGGGCTTGACACTGGGTATCATGGCTGATTTTCTAGATATGCTTCCACCTCATACCGCTGTACAGTTATGGAAATATCCCAATTTCACAGCACTAGATTTGCGATTCATCATAAATGTTCTGACATATCGTCTGCGCAAGCACAACCGAAGCCAGGTCCGGTCGGGTGCCCGGCCCAGCAACACGGCGGTGGATAGCCAGACCGCTGCACTGCCGGTCACGAAGACCACAGCGACCAATGGGAATGCAGAACACAACCAAGTCGGCATCGGAGGGCTTGGAGTAGGTAGATATTTTGGGTCGTCTGATACGGATCCTAGCGGCAGTGCATATGCAGTGGGTATCATGCTCCGGGGCTACTATGAACGGGTGCGGATTGGCATCTACATCATTGTGGCCTGGAGGATCGCACTGGGCTCTACAGCCGCCATCTATGCATGGAAGCTGCTTCGTCGGTTAAAGTAGATATCAAATATGCCCATGGTTCAAGTCTTATATATAATCTCTGTGAATAACAATGTTGATGACGACGCACCTTCACATTATATATTTCAAAGTGTCAAAGCAGATCCCATCTGCGGCGAATATTTATCTATTGCCCGGTTCTCGATTAGATAAGAAGTTGATTGGGACTGCGTATGGTACGGTTTGGTTAGGGACTGGGGTAAATTACACAAACAGGGCAAGCGGTAAGGAAAAAGCAGCTAAGCTTGAGAGCTCGAGTCGAGATCAACTTCTAGTGCTGAATCTTAGTAGTCATGTTTATTGTTCCCATTATCTATTCTCCCCTTCCGCCGCCCGTCCTGATCCACTTCACTTACCCTCAGCACCACCGCCTCAACTGATAACCTCGGTGCTGCCAATCCTTTGCGCCAGGAGCTATTATGGCAGCTACACAAAAGCTATACCCCCGCGCGACCGTCAAACGCGTCGTCAAGGCGCACTCCAACCGCAACGTGAGCAAGAATGCCGATATTCTGGTAAGCTGCGACCCTGAAACCCTTGTTAATTACTATCATGTTCACTCAGAAACTGACGTGTTTGTCTTTACTGTATAGATCTTCCTGGATTACATGCTGTTTATGCAAGAGTGAGTCGACGTCATTGTTTACGGGTTACAATCACCTGGGGATTGCTTGGGCGGAGTAATATGAAGCTAGTTGCTGACGTCTGCTTGTCTTTGCAGACTGATGCGGGAATCCTCAATTCAATCGCGCAAAGCGGGCGAAAAGAACATCTCCCCCAACAGTGTTCGAAAGGTGACTGAGGTATGTTTGCTTTGTTGGATCACAAGGATAGCCTGTTATCATCTAGGCTGACTATGGATTTCCGGCGATTTAGAGAACCCTTCGGAAGTTTAAAGGATAAGCTTGTGCACCGTGTGCGGTTCGGCCTTCTTCTCCGGGCTCCTGGAGAGCATGTATGATGTTGCAATGGCCTTGTAGTGACGGGATTATACTATAACGAGATGGCGTTGGACTTGGGGAGGAATATCCGTAGGCGGTTAACTTTTGCTCTGGGGTTTATTTTCTTTTGCGCACCATGCCTCCCCCACGGGACAATGACCGATGGGACTTGGTCAGACGATGATGGGAGGTGTGCGCGGCGTTACTTAGGAGTTGTTTGTGATGATACCCAACGATCATGTTGATCTAAAGCAGCAGGGATTCCCCCTGTTGAATATCAAATCTGTAATGCGTCTGAGACGCTCCTCCAACCACAGTTTCTTTTGTAGGGCATTGAGTTCACAATAAGCTGCGCGATCGTCCGAGCGTCGTTTTGGGGGCAAAAGTTGTTGGGCTGGCGGCGAACAGCACGCGACAAAGCAAAGGCGGCGCTGCGGTTCGGAAGCCTTCCACCCGCATCTTCGTCGTCTTTCGCTGTGTCTCTCGCTCTGTCACTTCTGCCGCCTTGGCTTCCTTTCCTCTTCTCTCTCTTCTCTCTTCCTACTCTTCTCCAGTTACTTTCCCTCAACCTGCGCAAATACCCTTCTTCCTTTCCTCCTCTCCTCTTTATTTCTACTTTACCCTTTTTCTTTGTCCTACTACCCCCCTTCTCTACCAAACAACTAGACTCCCTCCCAGCGTCTAGCATCTCACAACTCAGCTACAATGGCCGCCGCCGCTGTCAACACCAACCCTCCTGCACAGTCCGAGACCTCAGAGAAGCACAAGCCGAACCATGCTTCTAGCCCTTCGATCGCTTCCAAGGCAGAGGTCAACGGTTCCGATAACCATGAGCATCAACACTTCAAAGAACTTCAGAAGTGAGTCATCCGAGAAAATCAGCCTCGGCGCTTCCCACCATTTGACCGGGGAAAGGAGACCAAGTTAGATAGGATGCTAATCACAGTGCTATAGGAGTCTGCGCAATGCTATGAAGAAGCTGGTTCGTTCACCTGACTCAATTTTTAGGTCCCTGTACACCGCTCACATTTGCCCCATCCAGAATGCGACCGCTAAGGTTGACGCCATCATCGCCGAAAACCCTGGGAAGTCATTGGACGAGCTCGTCGCGGAGAAGAAGATCAACGTCGATCAGAAGGCTCAGGCCCTGAAGAAGCCTTCCCTCCAGGCCGCTGTTGCTCAGATCGAGGAACAGATTGCCCAGTTCAAGAGCTTCGCTGCCTATTACGAGGAACGGTTGGTCAGCCAGAAGGCTGAGCTGGAGCAGGCCCACAAGGAGCAGCTTGAAGCTGTTCAGAAGCAGGCCACCGAAGCTGCTAGCGGTGTGAGAGAGACTGAACTCAGACAGAAGCTGCTTAACTTGAGCAAGTTCCTCTGTGCGGCTGCGCGGGTTAGAAACTCTGGAGACGAGACCTCGAATGAGAGCCGTGCCTTTGAGGGTGTCCTTTACCAGATCTACGGCGGTACTCAGGATGCTGTCTCTTCCATGCTTAAGATCATCGAGGGCGTGGACGAGAAGGTGGTTGGCGTTGACAGCACTCTCCTCGATGTCACCTGTGAGCACTGCCGTCATCCCATGTATTTTGTTTTGCCTGTTGCTAACGATAATTTGTTGATCAGACGGAAGAGTAAAGCAGGCCGCTGCTGAGCTTGCTGGACCAACTGACGAGACCACCACCGCCACCACCGAGGCCGCTCCTCAGTCGGACCCTACTCTTGCCAACGCCGGTTACACCGAGCTCCAGGATTCTTCTTACAACACCGACGCTACTGCTACCGTTGCTAACGAGTCCGCTACTGCCGCCGAGCCTGAGGCGGAGCAGGTCCAGCCGCCTGCTCAGACTCTCGTTGGCGAGGGTGGTAACGCAGTCGCGGAGGCCAACTGGGATGCCAATGCTTCTGGTGTCTCCTCGGCCAACACCGAAGGCTGGGTAGAAGTCCCCCGGGACCCCGCCGAGACCGATACTGGCCTGGAGGCCACACCTGCAGCGGCGCAAGCTGAGGTGAAGACCAGCCCGGCTGCCGAGCAGGGCACCGAGAATGTTACTGTGCCGAAGGACGGCTTCGAGCAGGTACACCACCACCAGAGACAGCCTAGTGTTCGCGGACGTGGTCGTGGCGGACATGGCCGTGGACGTGGTGATGGTTTCCGGGGACGCGGACGCGGCGAGTTCCGTGGCCACGGTCGTGGTCGCGGCCGTGGTGGTCGGGGCCGTGGCGGAGCCAACGCCAATGGCAATGGCGCTCCCAGTGCCGCTCCTGCTGGAAACCAGTAAGCCAGTGCAGCTCGGAACAGGATCGATCCGTCGCCTGGCTTGTGGGTTGTGCTCCTCTGTGAGAAGTACATCTCAATGCCGACGCGGTCCTGATGCTGGCTCCTTGCCTTCTGAATGGCACTGGGCCTTGTCCATGCTACATCTTTACATCTTCCCCGCTTTTATTATTGCAGCCGTCGGGGCGTTGTGCTTTCCTTTGTCTATCCTCTCTCATACTAATAAACTCATGGGTAATGGCGGTGTCATGGTTGACGAAAGCAATGACTCTTGAAATGATTACAACACGGAGCTATGAGGGCGACACGCTGCCGATGAACCAGTCATCTGGTAGCATTGCTCGACGTTTCTTTTGGATTCTCTTCCCCAAGGTTCCGGTTGTATATGTTTGCAGTTATTGAGCGTGCATAATGTTGCTCTTTCATATCTTTTCTTTTACCTTGTCTTTCGAGCTGTGATGACCGCTTCCACGGGGCCATTGCATTCGGATGGTGGCGGCAAATCTCGGCATATTGGCCATCTACTATTCTTTTCCTGTATTTTATTCATTTGCATCTTATGTTGACATGGAGGGTTGCAGGCCAGGGCGGTTCGCAGCGACAGGAGCAGGGGAGAATGTCTGGCCGTTGACGGCCGGGACGAAGTTGCTAGGAATATAGGGTCAAAGTGCAGCTCGGCGGCAATGGAAGCCAGCGGCACACTTACTTTTCCTCGCCAGATTGGACGAATCAGTATAAGACCATTGTAGATGCAAGTATGAATGTAAGCGAAATGAATAGATCGACTCGAATTGACCCGAAAAGGCAGCCAAGGCCGAGTCCCGCATCTGATAGGGCTCAGGGCTATGACATAATTGGCAGGTGCCTCGGAGGAGAAGATGCCATCGTGTTGTTGTTCTTCTTTCGACCGGCCTTTCTTATGCTGCTGAACGCTGCTATCCTTCGTTCCATTTCTGTTCCTCATGTTTAATTAAACCCCTTCTATTCACTCTCTTCTTCCGGTCCTCTTTTCTCTCTCTTTCGTCTTGACCTTTTAGTGTCCCCCGCACCTCGCCGTTTCTCACCACTATGGCGGTCGCCGCAGACCAGCGGAAGAAGATCCTCAAGGTCTTGATGACCTCGTTGCTCTTGGATTTGGTATGTTTTGCTGCTGTTACTCTCGTTCTCATGAGTTGTTCTCTCTAACCGTCGGTCTAGATATCCTTTACGTTCATTCTTCCTCTCTTCCCATCTCTCCTCTCCTTCTACCGCAACCAAGACCCCTCCCCGAACTCGCTGCTGAACCGCGTCTTCCACTATCTCAATGCCTACAAGAACTCCTTCGCAAAGCCCATCGACTCGCGCTATGATATTGTTCTCCTCGGTGGCGCTCTCGGATCTCTCTTCTCCTTCCTACAGGCCCTAGCCGCCCCCTTTATCGGCCGTCTCTCCGACCAGCGCGGCCGCAAGACCGCCCTACTCTACTCCATGGTTGGCAACACTCTCAGCGTCGCTCTCTGGGTCGCTGCTACGGATTTCCGCACCTTCCTGGCCAGTCGCATCGTCGGTGGTCTTAGTGAAGGGAATGTGCAGCTGGCCAACGCCATTGCAACCGACATCAGCGACCCCAGCCAGCGCGGCTCGACCATGGCCCTGGTGGGCGCCTGCTTCAGCATCGCCTTCACCTGCGGACCCGCCCTAGGAGCATTTCTCTCGAACATCACCACTGTGGCAGCAAATCCCTTCGCAACCGCAGCCGGCGTTTCCCTTCTGCTCATTGTCGTCGAAACCGCATACATCTACTTCTGTCTGCCGGAAACTCACCCTCGTTTCACCAAGCTCACTCATACCTCTTCAACCACCACGTCTGCCTCGAAGGCCCCCACGTCCACATCCACCCCCACTCCCAAACGCAAACAACACACCAACAACCCCGCCATCCTCAACGCAATCCACTTCCTCTTCCTCCTCCCCTTCTCCGGCCTTGAGTTCTCCCTCCCCTTCCTAACCGCCACCTTCTACGCCGGCAGCCAAGCCAGCCCCTCCGCTCTAAATGGCCGCCTCCTCTCAATGATGGGTCTAATCGCCTCACTCCTCCAAGGCACTGTCGTGCGCCGTCTGCCCCCACTCGTGACAGTCCGCGCCGGCGTCCTTGCCTGCACCGTATCCTTCTTTATGCTCGCGCGCGTTTCCTCCCTCTCCGGCCTTTACGCCGCCGGCAGCCTCCTCGCTATCACCAGCGCCACGGTCGTCACGGGCCTCAACAGCCTGGGTAGCTTCGAGGCACAGGAGTCAGACCGCGGTGCGGTCTTGGGTAGACTCCGTAGCTGGGGCCAGGTCGGGCGCGCGGCGGGACCGTTGCTCTTCTGTTCGTTGTTCTGGTGGGTTGGGCGCGAAATCGCCTACACCACGGGTGGAATCGCGATGGTCACCGTTTGCGTGGCTGTGTTCACGTGCTTGAAGTCGCCGAATATTCCTGCCAAGGCGTAGTTAGCTCTCAGTTGATTTCTGTTGGATTGTTTGAAAGATCCTGTGACGATAAAGATAGATTTATAGATTGAAGTCTTCTGTTGAGTGTACGTTATTCATCTTTGCGGTCTTATCAACATGATGTACAGTAGATCAGATAGAATTTACTATCTACTGGCTGAGTGGCTGTATCGGTGAGTAGTGGTACTAGCAAAACATATATTCACGTTACATTACATAAAAAAAAAACACAGACTTTAATAGTAGTGCTGGGTATAATACACATCAGAGAGTGGTGGTAAGCGAAAGAATACATATAGATAACAAGACAAGGAGTGGAGAAGAGAGGAGAATAAATATGAACATCTAGAACTCTGAAGAGATTGCCACCAACTGCTGAAACAAGCAAAGCAGATAGCCAGCCACCGTGAACAAACAAAATCAGAATATTTGAACACGATTTTGAGACCGTGCAATTCCTTTTCGCATCATACCGCGCCGAAACTGCCTCTATATTTTGTGCCCCTTGGTAATGGGGATAGAAGAGAGTCTCAAATAGTGGAGTATTGAATAAGCAAATGGAAACCAACATGGCCGTATAACCATATCAGTAATATCGGAAGGGTAAAACGAGGCCTGAGGGCCTACGAACACCGACCATGAGGATAATAATGTTGTTCACGATGGTACCGATCCCTATCGAGGTACTCCTGCGCATCCTGCCAATGACAGCCCTGCATGGCTAGCCCCGGCTCTGCAGCAGGGTCAAGCGATCCTCTCGCCTTACCGATCAACCAGTCAGTCAAAGTCACGAATTTCGGGGTGCGATTCCATCCACGCGCATCATCCGCGTGCTCGATCGTATGCGACGCAATGCGACCTTCCTCGTCAAAGGAGAAAATGAATAGGCCCGTGAACTGCTCTTCCTTCTTCAACTTGAAGATCGGAGCGTCCCCGCCCAGCAGGACGCTAAGGCCTTTGTTGATCCCGGCTTTCGAAGATGAGAGGTGAGTGCCATTACTCTTGTTGGTGCCTTGGGTATCACTTGGTAGCGTAGGAGATGCGGCGGTGAACGATGTGCTGGAATGTTCCGAGTTGGAGGTGGTGGATTCGCTCCGCGGCTCGGTTCGCCAACGCACGACGAGACGCTCGTCGCTGGTATCGTGGTCGTTGTCCGGTCGTTCGGGTTCGAGGACCGTTCCTGCGCGGACAATGCGCTCACTGAGGATTTGAAGCTTCACATTTCCTAGTAGGGGGAGGCTGCTCCATGCTACTGGGACGGTCCAGAGCGCGGCGCGGTAGAGTGTTCGGCCCTTGACGGTGGGGAGATGTGGGTGCGTCGAGGGGAAGAGGTGCAGGGCTATGCTGGGGGAGAGAATATTCGGGGGTAGCGGGTTGATGAGAAGGGTGGGGAGAAGAGGCGAGAGGATGCGGAGAGCTGTGGGAGGTTGGCTCGGTCAGCACCGGGTCCGTTCTGTAGGATTTCCTGTTGGGGAGCACTCACTCTTTCCAAGCTTCAGGATGCGCTCGTCGGGAGGTTCATGATCTCGTTTCGAGCCCCCGTCAAGAGGATCCGATACAGATGGTCGGAAACCAGTTTGCGAGAAAAGTGTCGGAGACTCGCGGGTCAACTGCGGGCCATGTATGATATCGGGTCGTGGTTGGGCCAGAGTCCGCGGGGAAGGAGAAACGAAGTATTGTTCTCGGGAGACAGGCGGTTTTATCGGAGAGGATGTTGAAGGAGGTAGTAGACGACGTCGGAGAGCGCGTGGCGCAGGGCCAGAGACCAGCTTCGGCGGCATTCCCGGAGGTTCACCCAGGGAGTTTGTGTTGGGAACAGATCAATGCATGCCTTGCGGGATGGCAGCGGAGGGGTTGAGTCAAGTCATAGGCTGACAGATGCATGAGACAGCAAGTGCAGAGGGAAGATGGAGTGAGGATGGAAGGAAGTCGAAAAGTAATGGAAATGGCATCGAAATGCAAATGAAGTTCAATGGAAAGTAAGCGGAAGATGACGTCGGCCCGCCCCGTCGCAGCCTGAGGCAACACAAGATTATAGATCGAAGAACGAAGAAAACGAAGATCAAGAATGCAAAACCCCGTGCATTTGGTATCTAATTTACATCCGTAGCATATAATTAAATTGCTTTCTCATGCCAATTCATCATCATCATCTGCCCCCATGTACCGTCGCTCTGCCAGCTCGCGAATCTTGTCCTCCAGCACGCCTCGTCCATAACGCTGCGCAACCTTAACAGCTGCCTCCACCATCTTGCCATTGCGGTCGCGCATCATCTGCACCAGTTCCAGAGCCTTCATGCCTCGCTCTTCACCCTCGCGACATTCCACCGCCAGTAGCTGCAGCAAGAACTTGTCCACTTCCAACTCCTTCCGCGCCAACTCTGCTCGCTGGCCGGTAGTGGCGTTGGTAGATCCCAAGAGGTCCTCAAACAGGGACAGCATGATGTTGCTGCGAACGAACGCCTCCTCGAGTCGTGGCCCCTCTCCGCGTGTGCTGCCTTCTTCCTCATCCTCATCCGGCCCTTTCCCAGGCGTGTCCGTGATGGGGACGCGGAAGTCGAATTCACTCAGCAAAGGCCTGGGGAAGTACGGGTATTTATCCCCTCCCTTGAGGATGATGCAGTGGAACTTGTCTTGAGCCACGGCAACGGGCCAGTAAGTCTCCTCCTTGCGGCCGCTCGCGAGACGCTCGAGCTGTCTCGTATCCAGCAGCGGTACCCAGCGAGCTTGCCCGTTTGTGCGCCAGTGTTGCAGGATGAGCAGAACGCCTTCAGAGTCGTAGATACACGGGTCCTACAGACGGTCATTAGCACATCGAACCTGGTGAACCTGCTTAGGGTTTACTCACTCCTGCATCAGAAAAGAAGACACTCCGCAGCTCGGCACCCTCAGGGATGGCGACCACATCCTCATTCTGGCACACTTCATCTCGCTTGACATTCTCCACAGTGTACCGCAGCGTGGCGGTACGACCATCGCTTCCTAGCGGGCCATTGCCCACCGTCATGATATAATCTCTCCAGGCGGCGCAAGTAACCGCCGGGCTCTTTTGTCGGTATACTTTGAATGGTGTGCCGAATAGCGTATATACGCGGACATAGTCCTTTGTCGTGACAGCGACAATGTAGGAATCACTGAGCGCCAGCGCTGCCATTAAATCAGCACCCTCAGTCTCCTTGGGTGTTTACTCGGCTGATGCTTACCTCGAATGAACTCGCCCTTCGGCAGCTGTGTCCGCCAGTCCGCACGCGTCGTCCACGTCTCATGCGGACGATAGAAGATCGTAGCAGGGCTGCCGTCTGTGGGGTTATTGGAGAATAGCGTTCCGTGCTCATCTAGATATCGTTAGCCACACCGTTGATCTGGTCTAGGGGATCCATTAAACATACTGAGACACGCCCGGTCGTATAGATAGGGATCAGTGAAATGGAAATCGCGATGAAGTTCACGGTCATAAAACTCCACTGTCACTGTGTTGTGGGTTTCTTGATCGACTGTCCAGACACAGCCGGTCAGGTTCAAACCTAGTAGGGTCAGCACACCTGGGACCAGCACCACTCAAGCCGCTCGAGCACACATACACAGATAGCGTCGGTTACCCCTCCAAGGCGTACTTCCCGGCTGAAGAGGAGGATGCACCTTAGTTTTTGCAAACGAGGTCAATAGCCGCTTGTCCGGACGGCCATCTGCATCATCGAGATGAGAGCCCGCACGCTTGCCCCGTGCGAGATCCTCAGCATACCCAGCTCCATCATCATCCTCCACAAAATCTTCCATGCCGACATCATAGTCGAGGACATCATCCAATGAATCGGGTGTGCGCGCCCGCCGTTCAACTGACTGCTTGGGCCGGTTCGCCAGCGGTGGTCTCACGTTGTTCGAGATCTCCGTCAAAGGTCCAGAAAAGATCGGTGCAGCCTGAAGCGGCTTCTGGAGGAGTGGTTGGTGCTCTCTCGGAACAATACCGTCATAGATGAACAACTCTCCGTCGGATGTCGTGAACGACAGCGAATTATTGCTGGGGTGCCAGGCGAGATTGATCACATTCGCAAAATCGTACCGTTCCAGAACCTTTTGCGTCTTCGTCTCCCAGAGCAAAACCTGGCCATCCTTACCGGCAGTCGCCAGTAGTGCCCCATTAGGCGACCAGCTAATCGCCGTGACCTCTCCGTTATGCCCACCAGAGAACACTTTCTCTTTCTTCCACTCGCCCACCGAGAAGATAGCAATATCCCTTGTCGCTTCCGCAGACGCGAAGGCAGTTCCATCCGGATGCCACACAATCCGCGCGGTCGCTTCATCCTCCGGTTCCAGCCTTCGGATCACTCCATCCACCTTGCGGACCAATTCAGGCTCGTCGGAAAGCATCGAATAGATATAGAGCATCCCGTCTGTACATGATACTGTAACGTACCGCCCGCTGGGGTCGAAGGTGACATGCTTTGTTCCCTTGGCTTGTTCCCGGAGATATTTAACCTTTGTCATGTCCTCGATGTTCACGATCTTGACCGTAAGCTCACTAGCAGTAGCGCACATTTTGTTAGCTTCATCCCTGATACATCAAGTGCTCAATATAAAGGTAGGTTACTGACTCGCTTGCAACAGCCGCCCACTCCCCGTCCTTCGAGACGGCGATATCGCGCACCGGTAGAGCGCATCGAACAAGCAGCTTCTCCATCCGGCCAGACGCTATTTCGTATTGCCAGACGGTACCGTCTTCGGCGCCCATGATAAATGATTCATTCTGCCGCGGGATATATTAGCATATTATCCAAGCATATATATTACGCATAGCGTGTCAGAGAGCATACAGTTGCTCCGATTCCAAGATGTCCATCCACACCCTCATCAATTGTCTTCGGCTCTCCATCCTGTCCAACAGTGTAGATCCGAATCGCAGAGTTGGAACCGCCCGTGATAACGCGACGTCCGTCCGGTGTATATGCTAGTACCGTAGTCCCGGGGGTGTCTGGCAGGCAATCACACAATGTTAGCAAGTCGAGGAAGGTATAGGGCGATTGTATACTCACGGGCTGGTCGGCCCCGGGGACGCATAGCTTCAGTAGCCATGGTGGGGTGACGAGAAATACGATGCCTCTGGAGTTATGATAAAATAAAGTAAGTAATTTCAGCGCATCGATCTAGCCCCGATCTGACATTGTATGTGACGCTCGTGGTTGCGATGCGGAGGTGAGACTCTCTCCGGCTCTCCTGCAACGCGCCGCCCGATTTGGGGAACGCGTTCCGCGCGTTGCATCTACTTTTGCCTATTCGGGCGGTAATGAAGGGCTTAGGGCACTGGGTCAGGGCTGCCGATTATCTACCTGTCTCATTCCTACAACAACTCAATATCCATGGTTTACTTTCCATCATAAAATGATGGCCCACTCGCTGCGAGAAAGTCAAAATCAGCGCCATCCTGTGCCTGGTTCACCGATCGTTCATACAGCCCCCGATACCCTCTTTCCCTCTGATTAGCATGCGATCTTTCCGCCCCGTTAGCTTTGAGCGCCTGTTTCCGGGCGTCAATTCGCCGTTTCAGCTCTTCATCTGAAATCTCAAGCTGAAGCTTTCTCTTTGTAATGTCGCAAGTAATTAAATCTCCTGTTTGTACCACTCCGAATGGCGACTCCCGCAGCGCTGACTCGGGTGATATATGAAGAACAATAGTACCTCCTGCTGTTCCTGACATGCGTCCATCGGACAGACGCAGCATGTCCTTGACGCCTGCGGAGCCAAGCTTACGAGGGATAGGTATCAGGCCTGCTTCGGGCATTCCGGGGTTGCCTATGGGCCCGATGCCCTTCAGAACCAAGACTGAATCTGGAGTGACCTCGAGGTTGGGATCATCGATGCGCTTAGCAAGATCTATGGAGTTCTCGAAAACAACGGCTGGTCCAGAATGAGAGAGCAAGCGTCGATCCTTGGATGCAGATGCCTTCATGACGGCTCCATCGGGCGCGATATTTCCCCGGAGGACGACTAGCGAGGATGAAGGGTGGAGAGGATCAGATAGCGGTCTGATGATCTGCTGCGAGAGGGGAAATGTCCTGAACGGTGAAGAATCCAGTACTTCGCCCAACGTTTGACCGCTTATGGTCATGGCTGAGAGATGAAGAAGTGGGCGGAGAGTATGAAGCAACACCAACATTCCACCTGCATTGTGGAAGTCGTTCATGTAGTTGTCACCACTTGGCTTTAGGTCAATGAGGAGCGGTGTCCGCTGGCCGACTTCCTCTATAGTCTGCAAAGTGATTACCCCTTGTAACTTGGGGTGTCTGTTCACAATAGCCATTAGGTGTACAACAGCATTAGTCGAACCTCCGATAGCTTGTAACACCGTGATGGCGTTTAAAAAGGACTCCTTCGAGAGGATATCTTGAGGTCGTCGTTCAGCGCGTGCCACCGCCACTGCATTTGCCCCTGTTTCCTCGGCCACTCGGATTCTCGCTGAGGAGACTGCTGGCGCGGACGCGCCACGGAGCGGCATCATGCCCAGAGCTGCTGTGATGCATGCCATTGTACTGGCAGTTCCCATAACCCCACACGTTCCGACCTGTTGCAAATATAATCAGCAAAGATTAAGGTCTTCTCGAGCATCATATACTATAATACGAACCGTCGGGGCCAGCTCCTCATTGATAGCCGATATTTCTTCAATGTCAATTTCCTTCGCTCGAAATGCTGCCCAGTTATTCCGGCAATCCGTACAAGCCCCAATGCGTTGCCCGCGATGACTCCCCGGCAACATCGGGCCCGTGATAAGCGGAAGTATGGGTTTATTGGCAGAGATGCCGCCCATCAACTGAGCAGGAACAGTTTTATCACAGCCTCTGTGATGTTAGCTGAACAGCAATTCCTGAATTTATTTTCTGTGTCTCTAGAGATAGGAAGGGGAAAGGTGGCATGTCCATACCTCCAATCATAACGCACGCATCCAACGGCTGAGCACGAATCATCTCTTCGGTATCCATACTCATCAAGTTCCTCAAAAACATGCTTGTTGGATGAGAAAAGCTCTCCTGGATACTAATCGTCGGGAACTCGATAGCAAGCCCTCCCTGGAGATGAACGCCCCGTTTCACGGCTTCGATCAGCTGAGGGGCATTGGCGTGGCATGGATTGAACCCGGAATAGGTATTGATAATGCCAACTATGGGGCGAGAGAGCGCTTCATCGGAGTATCCCAGGGCCTTGATGAAGACTTTTCGCAGGAATAGAGAGAAATGCGCATCGCCATAGGATGATAGGCCTTGACGGAGTCCAGAGGTGGAGGTTATGGGGGTCGATAGGTCATAGTCGCTTCGAGGCGAGGTGTGTGAGATATTATCCATGACTGATATCTTCTGAGGGCAAAAGCAACACGTTATTTCCCCGAAAATTGAATGTTGTCTGCAATTGAAGATGGGGCGTAATGATGTTATACGAGCGATGGCGACATTGTGGGTAGGGTTGCCCGGATTCTTTTCCGCAGCAAAAGCTTGTCATACCTGCATAGTCTCTCTCCCCATTGGCTTCGTATGACTAGTTGCTAGCTTCAAACCGAAAAAGCACTAGGTTCGGGTACATGGGTAGCCTACCTAACCTTCGGGCTAAGTCGCTAGAGCCTTCTCAATCGACGTGCTAGCGAACAGTTACAGTTGCTGTTAGACGGAACGGAAGAGAACGATGCAACTCTTCGGCCCGAGCATTGATAACCAACCGATCATCCTCAATTAGCTTAGAGGATCTATGAACGAGAACATAATGGAACTGAACTCCGTGTCAATAATCTAGTCCTTCTCTGGTACAATGCCAAGGCACAGGCAACTCCTGCACTAGCAAACTGGCTGTGTAGTCTCAGCTCCCTCTCCGCATTACGAAGATACAACCCAACCGAAGTCTTTCAAGCGTGGTTGGTAAGCTAGGGTAGTGAGAGTCGGACACAGTTCCCAAGTAATTTCAATTCTTCGGCGATCAGATAGCGTCATAAGAAGTATCTGGGACACTTCGAGGCAGACCGTCGGCCCCTAAAGGTGGAGGGAACGGGAGTTTGGAAGCGCAAGATAGCTTTGGCAATGACACGGGCTTATTTCGAGCCTCCTGTAAATAGTCTTCCATCACTCCCTCCATATCACAGAGCTCCGTGCGCTGTGGAAGTCGTTCGGCAGGGGAGATATTCTTTATGATTAGAAGAGACTTAGATCAATGCAAGGCCAATGAATGTATAGAGAGTTATCGCAAGGGTTGAAATGCATATATACTGATCATGAAATGGTCCGAGGAGACGAGAAATGGTAGTGCCGCTTATGATGCATGTATAGCGGCAACCCATTGGCGTCTCCGTGAAGTGAGGCATCAAGATTATTAACATATCCGTCACTGGCTGACAAAGTCCAGACAAACCGACAAAAAGACGAGAAATCCAGGTGACTCCCAGTCCATTTCCGCTGACACAGCAGGTTAGGTGAAATCCAGTCCTCCGATTGGAGCACCAAGTCTTCTTGAAGGATGCCCAGAGGGCATGGGCTGATCAGCGCACTCAACCCAAAGATCCTACTTACTTTTCCCCTCAATCGTCCTATCGGAGCGCTAAAATGGCACTCCGGATGCAGGGGCCAGAGTGCTTATGTTGGTCTCGATTGCTCAGATTCGCTCGGAAGACCGAAGCATGTAAAGGACTTGATAGAGATTGGACATGTAACCTCAGAACCATCTTTAACCATCTTATTTGCGTGTATCTTCGCTGGCACCGCATAAACATGGAGACGTGGTCTTATAATCAAGATCATGCCACGGATGGCAGTCTTTCCTAACAGCAGATTATTTTGGCCTACCGTCACAAGTAGCGGGCCTCCATAATGTTTTTTCTTTGAGATACCCCAAAGTCGACATCTGGGAAATGATCCCGGCACCGTGATTCTCCGTCATCTAGGAAGAATCTTCAAAGACCCTTGAACGATAAAGGAAGGATCAGTGATTGCAGATGATATGTGGAGACGAATATTGCAGGTATGCACATATAAGGGTCGAAGACGGTGATGATATTGTGGAGGCACAACTGCTGAGGAATATGTGTGCAGCGTCATAATGCCGCATGAGGACTCGGCTATTCCTAGTCGGTCTACAAACTTTGTCAGAATCACTGACGCCTTAGATTGATTAGAGGTATTTCAGATTATACTCGTAATTAAATGTACTATAGCCCCCACCGCTCCTTAAGCACGCTGCGTGATCCGCACCCGGACATCCTTCCGAGGCAGATATGCCGCGCCAGACGGCCGATGTTCAGGAATGGTGAAGCCTCCCTCTTGGGCGGGCTTGACATCCCACATGGTGATGATTGCCGCGGCGAACGCAAGGAGCTTCCGCTCTGCAAAGGCACGGCCCTTGCATCCCGATACTCCGCCACCAAATGGCTTGATGGTGTGTACGTTCGCTTTCCTCTGGCCGGTTTCGGAGTCGGTAGAAATGAACCTCATTGGGTCATAATCACGAGGATTAGCGAAGTATTTGGGGTCTGTATGGAGAACAGCGTGCGGAATAGCCACGGTATCGCCCTTCTTGAGCTCATATGACCGAGGCTGCGCTACGCCGGCGATAGCGGCATCTTCAGCGGATTCCGTGATGGTGAGGTCAGCGGTAACTCCCCGAAACGACAGAGGCGCTGAATCTAAGCGCAATGTCTCATAGAAGCTTGCCTTCAACAAAGGACACGATTTGACTAGGGCATCTGTATCGATTGACAGCTTGGGGGCTTCTTGGAAAGCGAAGCCGCTTTCCTGCCGGACAATCTTCACATAAGGAGCGACCTCCTTGCGAATCTCTTCCAGGAGCGTAGGGCTGGCATACATCCGGAGAAGGTGCCAAAAGACAACATTCGGGGAGTTTCCGTTCATCGCCCAAAGCAAGGATAGATGTATTGGTGCGCTAGACCTTGCAGAAAGTCCTAGCTCTTTGCATTTGCGGATCCGCTCCTTTATAGGTTCCGAGATGTCGTCAAGATCTTGAAACGTGAGTCCAGGATCAATCCCATCATCCCAAGCAACGAAGGCCTGATGGTACTCTGTAAGAGAATCGAGGAGCCGTCGACGGGCAACATGCGCTGCAGAAACCCCAGGGTGGGCCAACCGAGGGATGCCCATGGACAGAGGCACAAACTGATTGTCCAGCGTGAACACATCTTCCAGCAGGGCAGGGAAAGCCTCAAGAATGGCCTCGCCCATGAAAATTGCCGTAGTAACGTGTCCAACGAACCTTCTGATGAGGGCGAAAAAGTTCACCTCGCAGGCAAGCGGGTCTTCCCCGTCAACGACAATAGCCTGGCTCCCGCGCTCCCACAGCATCTGGTCCACGATGCTTCGGCAGTTGGTCACCAAATTAGGGATCTCCCGTTCAATCAAGCGGGTAGCGGTTCTGGTGCCTTCGGTCAAGAAAGGCTCCCGCATGAGAAGGTTGGGAATATTGTGGTTGAGCGTATGATGGTCTACAGGATTCAATTTACGAACCACACCTCGGTCGCCAAAGATCTTCTCAAGGGCATAATTGATCAAGTCCGTCGAGGAGGTACCCCGAGCAGCCAATACCGAGTTGACCAGGGATGGGGCCAGGACAATATCGTGTTTGGTGCCACCCATGTAGATTCCAAACACGGCCTCCTTCATCGACTTTCTGTAGAATTTGTGAGAACTTTGCAGCAGCTATTTGGCTGATTTGGAGACAAACCTGGACTTTTGAATGAGATCGACATGGTCCCAGGCAAAAGCCGGGCCATGGCCGAGCCAGGGCAGCCAATATGGTACCGTCCTTACGGGACGCGGACGTCCCTCGGAGATCCCACGGGAACGACTTTGATATTCGGTGATGAGACGAGTCACCACGCAGATGGAGACCAGAATAGCCACTATGGCTGGCCATCCGATAGTCTTGAGAACATCGCCGACGAATCGTACAAGATTCCCTGGCGCTAACAAGTCATACTGTTCCATCGTAATGAACGAGGAAGAACCGGCCCGAAAACGGGGGCAGAATTAGGGAAAAGAAGGACGGGGGATGCGATCACAAGTGAGATGACATGGATATCCAGAAAAAGAGAGCGCAATTTACACCAAAGGTAAATAAACAATTCCCATTCAGAAGGGGGAAATCGAAGAAATAAAAATAAAAAGTAAAGAAAGATTTGTGCAACGCCTGAAGCAAAGGAAAGAAACGAGAGTTTGATGCTTGCTTTGAAATGATGGCCAAACTGGATTATTCAGTAAATTACCGTACGGGCTGTGACGCTTAGCTCAGCCACACCTGATCTGGCCTGCGGCTAAAGTCGTTCCCGGTTGGTTTCATCTTCAACTTGTTTACTACGTACTCTCTGTACTATTTATGGCTCATCATTCATTCGGTGCAACTAACTAGTCATTACTATCAATGATACAGAATAGACATATTCTCCTCGTGGTCAATGCTCTCGGCGCAACACCTTCTGTAAGATGGCACTCTCGCGTTCATACTGGCTGATCTTGTTCTGCGAACTTGCCACCTTCTGCAGGAGCCACTGAATCCGTGCGCTGAGCTCTCGGGGCTGCTTGGGGAGAGAACCCAATACCTGTAGCTCCTGCTCATATTTCCCAATGCTCTTGTTTTCACTACTCAGCAGCTGCTTGACGATGTCCAGGTCCAGCCGGCTACTCAGCGTCTTGTTCTCCGTTAACCGCTTAAATACCGCCCGATAGACAGGCTTGCCAGGCTTCACTGCGTCAGGGCATCCGTTGACGGAACTGATTGCGATAAGCTCGGCTTGTTCAAGAGCTCTGAGGGTGGCCTCGCCGTTCTCTTTGAACAAATCGGAGAGGAGAACTTGATTGTACGGTAAAGTGCCATCCTGAGAGTGGGCTAGCGTCTTAATCAAATGCCAGGCCTGTTCGTGGCTCCACTGTTTGGATTCAATGTCCGGGTCAAAGACGAACATCTTCAAGATCTCGGATGCCGATTGTTCGATGATGCGATTAACTGCCGCTGTTTTATTTTTAGCCATACGCGCCATTGATCAGCCAAAGTGGATCCAACCTACCTCTGGGCGTTTCTCCAGTCTCGATGCGCCGTGCCATAAATTCAAGGTCGGTCACTCGGCCTCCCAGCACTTCTATGCAGCTATCCAGGGTACCCAAGTCTCCTACTTCTTCCATGTTCTGGCCTAAGTTGGCTCCATCCTTCTCCCCATGCTCAAGGTGGCTGAGGACAAATTTTCTGCCCACGTCGAGCGAGCAATCACCTAGGGAAATGGTCCGGAACACTGAGTTTGGCAATGCCTTGCTCAGAGGTTTGGAGAAGGAAACGTCAGTAGTCAAGAATACTACATGAGCAATGTTTCCGGTTGTGAGGCCTGCGGCCCACTCGGTGATCTTGTCGTACACCACACTGCTCTCAGAGGCATTATGCAGAAAGTTGTCGATGACTACGACGGGACGCTTCTCGGGGTGAGCTTCTAGGTACTCTTCGTCTGAGAGGTGTGCCTCCTTGTCATCATTTTTCCTGTTAGACAGGGCAACCTTCTTTAGGGCAGTGGCAGTATTCTGCCAGATCTTGCTCAGCTGCGCATCCAATGTCTCAGAGAAGCCAGCCTTGGTGCCGATCATGCCCTGCGCAGCTAGGTCGATAAAGCTGCTCATGCTGTTCATCCATGAGAACACAGGCCGATAACCGACCTGGCTAGCAGCACGGGCTATCTTTGCAGTATCGCCTTTGGCGTCTTGGATCTGTTTACAATCGATGACGACCTTGTACTTGTAGTTTTCGAGTGCTCTGTCCAACACAAGCTCTCGCTTTCCCGTGCCCCGAGGGCCGTGGATGACGATGAACGTCTCGGCATTCTCCATCAGCCAGGACTGCAACTGCTTAATGTCTCCCTGGCGATCCTCCCATATCGCAGTGAGACGACGAGGGTCTGTTCTCTGGCGCCCGAAGTAGATGATGTTGGCCTTGTTGACCTGATTCCGGATCCATTGAAGGACACTGTTCTCTTCAGTTTGCAGAGTGGCCTTGATCTTCATTTCGATGAAAAATGTGCGGATAGGGTCGAAGATGGTCACAGTGATGGCCGCAATGAGTGCGGCAATGGCAGGGATCACGATCCTCGGATGGTTCAGGATCCAGTCCTTGATGACTGATAACTTGATCTTCCGCTCGTACTTGATCTTAATCCTCGTTCCGGACTTGCCGCCGCCTTCTTGCTCCGGGATGGTGAACCCGTGCATGCAGTTCTTGGCCATGACTGCGTACTTTTGCCGCGTGAACGACACAAAGGCATATCTCGGAGCGATTTTCGAATCGGTCGGCTGTCTCTCAATGTCCCTTAATTTTCCATATCTTCTGAAGAAAGAATACAACGTTTCCGTGGTCAGTTCCGTTGCGGCTCCATCAACAGAGCCTGGCAGGAATTCCACGCGCAGCCGCTGGCTTGGGATGCGATATAGATCCTCGATCCACGGTCTGCCATGTACGTGGGCAACCTTGACCTGCTGAAACGGGTTGAACCAGGGCCGGATAGGATTGTGCTCCAGATGGTCTTGCACGGCGGTTACAATGTCAGTGTCTCGGACACCATCCTTGCGAACATATTTCACGAAAGCACCGCCTTCTCTGAAGCGCGGAATGACTTCCCGGATGTCGACGTTCAGGCTCTGGGGGAAGACACGGCGGATTATATGCAATGGATCCGACGCCGCCAGATGGGGTCTGTTGATTCGTTTCAACGCCTCTTCGTAGGTTTTAGTCCCGCTCAGCGGGCCTTGTAGCAACCATTGTAGCTTCGACGGAAAGATATCTACCCCCAACATGGATTGTTAGCAAGGCATACAGTATCAGAGGCGCGAAACCCATACTATTCACAAATACAAGACCCTCGTCGTCTTTCACATCAATGTGCCCAGTCTCGATGAAAGAGGCATGTGAGGAAGTACGCCGATTGACGATGAACGCCTTTGTCAAGGAAGGAATCGCAGAAGGTCTACTGAAGCGTGCATGGGGTAAAGTTGCGCGTGGCACCACCGCTCGATAGGGGATTCGCATCATCTCTGCAGACCTCACAGCATTGTGCAGGAAGCTAGAGGGGTTCCTGAAGAACAAGAGACGCTGTTCCTGGAGTCTCCAACTATGACGTCGACTGGATGATCTGGACCAATACAAGATGTGACGGGTATTATATCTTTGGTGGTGCGGGGCAGCTCCGCATTACGGTCACTGCGCGTTCGGGTGAAATTTAGGATTCGATCCGCTTTGAATCCATTCAACTTAATTCCGCCGTCTCTTCTTGGTCCCCATCCAAACATCCCCCGGAGACTCCCATTCTATCCTCCATTGAAACCAGTCACTGCCATGGGTTGGTGGTGGAGCTCCGCCCCTAAAGAGGGCCAGTCTTCCACGCCTGCTGCCTCCAGTTCTCCTGCTTCACAACCCCCTCCAGAGACCACCTCCGCACCTTCACAACCACCGCAACCCCGGACTCTCACCCGCGAGGAGCAGGCCGACGCAGAATGGAAGACGCTGATCGCCAGCCTGGAGAGCGATATCAGTGGTCAAAAGCAGCAGCAGCAGCAGACACCATCTGCTGGTAATTCCACTTCATCCGATTCCGCATCATCCCCATCCAATTCCGCCGATCCTCAAGCACCTCCCTCGTCCATTGCCCCCGAATCCCTATACGATGATACCATGTCCTGTCGCTCCGCATTCGACTATGCCTTTTTCTGCCAGTCCTTCGGAGGCCAGTTTGTCAACGTCTACCGCTATGGTGAGCTGCGGTCCTGCAGCGAACACTGGGACAACTTCTGGATGTGCATGAAGACCCGCACGTTACCGGATCAGCAGCGCCGGAAGGCAATCCGCGATCACAACCGGAAGAAAGCCATCAAGTACAAGACAGGGCCCAGCAGCGAAGACGTGTGGGACGTGCGGACAGAGCCGGTGCAGAATGCGTTCTCCGGGGATTTCGCGGCCCTGGAACGGGAAATGCAGGCAGAGGAAGAAGAAGCAGCGCGGCAGAAAGCTGCTACGGCCTAAAAAAGAAGCCAACCAATCATGACCCCATCCATTTTTTCGTCTTTGTGTCAGATCTCTTCACACATACCTAGGGATCTCCCCTTTTTTTTCACATTTGATACCATGTAGATGGATACCTGTCTCCCGAACTCGTGGGGCACGTTGTACAATAGCATTAGCAGAAATCAATCACCCATCATCATCTGAGCATCCCAATTGTCTCAGCCACCATCCCCAGGACAAAGGAAGTCTCCGTCTCTCACGCACACAATAAAGCGACTTGCTTCCGACGGACAATCCCGATGTGTCTTTATTCCTCTTGACCTGTTCTCCTCTGTGCAGCTCCTATATATAGACCTCACATAACAACAGCACCCTTGTCATCATCAGCAATCACCAACAGCCAACCATTGGGCCACTCAAGCACCATGGCTACGATATGAACTCCTTCGGGAACAATAAACATCTGATATGATGCGTCCTTTTGGATCTTTCAAAAAACCTCTTCGCATCAAGCAGAGACTGAAATTCCCATTAACCGCCACATATCGCATGCGCACGCTCTTCCATCGCATTTCTGCCATGCTGACTACCACCACCAACAATTATACAGAGGACTCGAATTCTGAATATACTACTACTACTACTATTACTACTATCAAGGCTAGCAGCCTCACCAGGAACTACCCTAACATGGACGTGAATATGACCACGAATACGGAGAAGACGCTGGATACTATCGAAGGACCTGCCTTCCCAGCTCAACTTCGTCAACTTCCTCACAGACCACCAACACCAACACCACCACCAGCATCAATATCAACATCAACATCAATCCCACCACCAGCAGCCCCAACAACCACCCACCCCCCATTCCCATTCCCATCTCCATCCTCTTTCACCCACCCTCACCACCAACAACAACAACAACCACCCTACCACTTCCATCCCCCCAAATCCGTAACCTGGGGCCCCATCACCGAAATCCCCATCTACTCCCCCTCCCCAACCCCATCACCCCAATCTTCCCCCTCGACCTCCTGGATCGACCTCAGCAGCACAACAACAACATCAGCAACCTCCTCCACCGCAGCCCTAACCTCCTCATCCACCTTCTCCCCCACCATCCCCAAACCCAGCCCACCACGGAGCCACCCCATCATCCACCGTCCCCTCAAACCCATCCGCAAACCTCCAACCCAACTCGACAACGAAATGTTCTACCGCAACCTGTACCACATGTCCCAGATCAGCACGCTTCGATTAAACATCGTCTACGACGCGCTGAGTTTTCTGGGCGGTGACTTCCTGGACCAGGTCCTTCTCATGGAGGAGGGATATCTGATGCAGGTGGCGGTGATGCATGCGAGACAGGCGCAGCAGAGGGATTTTGCGCGGTTTTCTGTTGCTGCTGCTGGTGGGGGTGGTGCTGGTCCTTTTGGTAGTAATGGTGGGTTTGGGGCGGTGATCCCTCGTCGGCCGAGTCCGGTTAAGGGGGGTCGGGTGGAGAAGAGGAAGATGAGGAAGATGATGAAGAAGAGGAAGGCGTCGGATGTTATGGGGGCGGAGTTCTGGGAGCAGGTGAATGAGAGGGAGGAGGGGTATGAGATTGATGAGGATGAGGATATGGATACTAGGGACTGGGTGTAGAGCTGCCCGTTCCTATTCTATTCTACTATAGTACTTGTCTTAGACTGGCTTGGCTGGTATATACCACGCGACTGGCATGCGTCAAGTATATGGGAGTCCGGTCATATGCACTTACTCTGCGGAGCCATACATACTACTTTGATAGATGGTATTTCGGGATTTCTACTAGTGCGTTCTTATGAATTGGAAAGGGGGAAAAATGGACTGAACCATGGGATTGATATGGTCATGAAGAGAATATGTACATCAAAATGTGTTGGACGGAAATCACAAACGCTCCGACACCTCGCACCTCTTTTGAGAAGGAACAGAACGCTGCAAATCATCCTTCAAAACAGCAAAACCAAATAAAATATAATTTCATTGGACTGTATCCCACCCTAAACTTCCATAAGACGGACGCAACGTATCGTAGTAAAGATCAAAGTAATTGCCGTGATAGATTTTAAGCCACCCAACATGGCCTGGCCGAGTCAAAACACTTTTTCTCTTCTCGACATAGAAAATCGTGGATTCGTTGCTATCATGACTGAGGTTTCATGCAGTCAAAGCTAGAACCAGTCTAGCGGGTTCGGCGGCAAGGCGCAACCTCTGATGGACTTAAGCAGATACTGTCTGCTGAGCAGCCTGAGGAACGGCATCGATAGCGGGCCGGCGCACAATACCACCAGTGACAGGGAGTTGAGAGCTGATGCCCATCAAGAAGGTGTCTACTTCACGAGCGCATTGACGACCTTCGTTGATACCCCACACGATGAGAGACTGGCCACGACGGCAGTCACCAGCAGCGTAAACACCCGGAACGCTGGTGGAGTAATGTCCTGGTGGGGTCTTGACGTTCTTGCGGGCATCACGTTCAATTTCCTCGCCCAGGACCCGGTCCTCGGGCCCAAGGAAGCCCATGGAGAGAAGAACAAGGTCCGCGGGGAAGAATTGCTCACTGCCTTCAACGGTCTTCATATCCCAGCCACCAGAAGCGCTCTTGGTCCACTCAACACGAACCGTGTTGATACCCTTGACACGGCCACTACCGTCGTCAACGAACTCCTTAGACATGACGCAGTATTCACGAGGGTCCTTGCCCATGTGCGTCTTGACCTCGGAGTGACCGTAGTCGACACGGTAGATACGGGGCCACTGAGGCCACGGGTTGTCGCGGGCACGCTCCGGCGGAGGCTGAGGCAGCAACTCGAAGTTGGTGACAGACTTGGCACCGTGACGCACAGATGTACCGATGCAGTCGTTTCCAGTATCACCACCACCAATAACCACGACGTGCTTGTCCTTGGCGGAGATGTACGCCCCGTCGGCAAGGTTGGAGTCCAGCAAAGACTTGGTATTACGGTGCAGGAATTGCATGGCGAAGTGAACGCCGTCAAGCTCACGTCCAGGGACCTTCAGGTCACGGGCCACCGTGGCACCAGTAGCAATGATAACAGCGTCGTTAGTCTGGCGCAGAGAGTCTAGCGTGATCTCATGCTCTGGGCCGACGGGGGTACCGGCAGCAAACTTGACACCCTCAGCAGCCATCAGGTCAACGCGACGCTGCACGACCTTCTTGTCCAGCTTCATGTTGGGAATTCCATACATCAGAAGACCACCGATACGGTCAGCGCGCTCGTAAACAGTGACCGTGTGGCCAGCCCGATTAAGTTGATCGGCAGCAGCGAGACCTGCAGGGCCAGAGCCGATGATCGCAACATTCCTGCCCGTGCGAGTCTTGGGAGGGCGAGGAACCATCCAGCCCATCTCGAAACCACGGTCAATAATGGCACATTCGATAGACTTGATACCCACGGGGTCTTCGTTGATGCCAAGGACACAAGCACCTTCGCAAGGAGCAGGGCAAACGCGACCAGTAAATTCGGGGAAGTTGTTCGTCATGAGTAGCCGGTTGAGAGCATCCTGCCACTGGTTCTGGAACACCAACTCATTCCACTTGGGAATGATGTTGGAGATCGGGCAACCAGTGTCAGACTGGCAGAAAGGCACACCACAGTCCATGCAGCGCGCGGACTGGTACTTAAGTTCATCCTCGCTCAGGCGATTAGAAAGCTCAGCCCAGTCACGCGTACGAGTTGCCGGGTTGCGGTACTTCTCGCTGCGCCGGTTGTATTTCATAAAGCCCCTGGTCTTGTCCAAAATGAGCGCAGACCGCTTTTTCTCAGTCTTAGAGTCGCTGATGCTATCTTCGATATCTAGCATCTCAACCTTCTTGGCATCGTCGGACTGAGCTTTGGGCTTCTCCGCAGGAACTGGAGTGCTAGGAAGCTGAGGCAAAGAGAACTCTGCCTTCTTGGCGGCTTCAGCCTTGGCAGCTTCCTCCTGTAGGATCCGCTTATAATCCGTAGGCAGCACCTTAACGAAGTGAGGAAGGGCACGAGTAAAGTCCAGCAAGATACGGGCGGCGAGCTCCGATCCGGTGTAGTGATGGTGATCCTCAATCAAGCCACGAACGAAGGCGATCTCGGCGGGATCTTCCAAGCCGGACACCTCAACCATCTCCATGTTGACCTTGGAGTGGAAGTCCTGCTTCATATCCAGGATGTAGGCGATACCGCCAGACATACCAGCAGCAAAGTTACGACCAGTCGAGCCCAGAACGAGGACGCGACCACCAGTCATGTACTCACAACCGTGGTCACCAACGCCCTCAACGACTGCGGTAGCACCGGAGTTACGGACAGCGAAACGCTCAGCAGCCATACCGCGGAAGAAGCAAGTACCGCGAGTGGCACCGTACAGGCAAGTGTTACCAACAATGACGTTTTCTTCAGCCTTGAATGCAGCACCACGAGGGGGGTAGATGATAAGGCGACCTCCCGAGAGACCCTTACCAACGTAGTCATTGGCATCGCCTTCCAGCTCGAGAGTGATACCAGGAGCAAGATAAGCACCGAATGACTGACCAGCGGAGCCCTTGATGTTGGCGTGGATGGTATCCTGGGGAAGGCCTTCGCCACCATAACGGCGACTGACCTGGTAAGACAAGGTAGCACCCAAGCCACGATCAGTGTTGACAATGTCGCACTCAATTCTGCAAGGGAGGCCCTTCTCCAAGGCAAGCTCAGACTCGGCGATCAGCTTGTTATCGAGGCGAGTGTGCAGACGGTGGTCCTGCTTGCGGACATTGTAGGTAGCGACGCCGGGGCGCAGGGAGTGGGCAGGAGTAAGAATGAGCGACAAGTCAATCTTCTCCTGCTTGGCATTCCGGATATCGTCACGGACCCTGAGAAGCTCGGCACGTCCAACCATCTCATTCACGGTGCGAACGCCCAACTTGGCCATGATAGCACGCATCTCGTTGGCAACATAGTAGAAGAAGTTGATCACGTGTTCGGGCGTACCCTGGAACTTGGCCCGAAGTGCCGGGTCCTGAGTTGCGATACCGACAGGGCAGGTGTTGAGATGACACTAAGCCTGAGTTAGCACGAGTCTAAGGGGAAATTCCATATTCGTCTTACCTTGCGCATCATAATGCAGCCCATGGCGATCAGAGGGGTCGTAGCGAACCCGAACTCTTCGGCTCCGAGCAAGCAAGCGACCGCAAGATCGCGACCAGTACGAAGTTGACCATCAGTTTGCACAACAACACGTCCACGCAGGTCATTGAGAACCAAGGTCTGGTGAGTTTCAGCCAGACCCAACTCCCAAGGAAGACCGGCATACTTGATACCGGTCCAACGAGAGGCACCAGTACCACCATCGTGACCGGAGATCAGAATGTGATCAGCCTTGGCCTTTGCGACACCGGATGCAACGATACCAACACCAACTTCCGACACAAGCTTGACAGAGACACGTGCGCGAGGGTTGGAGCACTTGAGGTCGTAGATGAGTTGCTTCAGATCCTCGATAGAGTAAATATCGTGGTGGGGTGGCGGCGAAATAAGACCGACACCGGGAGTAGAGTAACGGGTGTGCGCAATGGGGCCGACAACCTTGTGACCAGGGAGCTCACCACCTTCTCCAGGCTTAGCACCCTGTGCCATCTTGATCTGCAGTTCATCGGCATCGGCAAGGTAGTGAGATGTCACACCAAATCGACCAGAGGCAATCTGCTTGATGGCGGACCGCATCGTATCGCCATTCTCCAACAGCTTGCTTCGCTCGGGATCTTCACCACCTTCACCAGTGTTCGACTTTCCGCCTAGGCGATTCATTGCAATGGCAAGGGTGGAGTGAGACTCCATGGAGATAGAACCATACGACATGGCACCCGTAACGAATCGACGAACAATCTCGGTCCAGGGCTCGACCTGATCAATAGGGATCGGTGTGCGTTGCTCGAAATCGAAATCAAGCATACCACGGAGGGTACAGTTCTTGATCTGCTCGTGCTCAGCCTTGGCATATGCCTCATAGGACTTGTCGTTCTTCGTGCGCACAGCGTCCTGCATGTTTGCGATACTGACAGGGTCGTTGATGTGCTCCTCGCCACCGTCACGCCAGTGGTATTCACCCGACTCTGGGAGACCGGGGATATCGACAATCTCGCGAGAGGGGTATCCACGCTCGTGGAAAGCAAACGCGTCTTGGGCAATCAATTCAAAGGTCAGACCACGGATGCGGCTTGCAGTTCCAGCAAAGCAACGGTCAATAACACTGTCATCGATACCGAGGGCTTCGAAGATCTGAGCACCCTTGTATGACTGCAGGGTAGAGATACCCATCTTACTCATAACCTTGAGGATACCACCATCACAAGAAGCCTTGTAGTTCTCGATGACCTTCTCATCGGGGAGCTGCTTGCGGATCAGCTTCTCCCGGTTCATCTTCAAGATACATTCCATGGCAAGGTAGGGGTTGATGGCGTCAGCTCCGTAACCAACGAGGACACACATGTGGTGCACTTCACGAGCCTCGGCAGTTTCCACAACGATGGCAGCAAGAGATCTCCACTTGTTGCGGACCAGATGATGATGAACAAGACCAGTTGCTAGAAGAGCAGATACCGGAACTCTGTCCGCACCAGTGGCACGGTCTGAGAGGACGAGGATCTTGTCACCGTTCTGAATAGCCTCGGTGGTGGCATCGCAGATGGCATCGAGGGCCTCCAGGTATCCCGGAACGCCCTTCTCCTTTTCGAAAGTGATATCAATGGTCCTCACAGTCCAGTCCTTGTGGGCCTGGGAAATGTTCTTCAGGGCGTTGAACTCGGGGATACTGAGGATGGGGGAAGGAAGCAACAAACGGTGGCACTGCGACTGTTCCATCTCCAGGAGATTTCCTTGAGGACCAACATAGCACTCCAAGGACATAACAACAGCCTCCCGGATAGGATCAATAGGAGGGTTGGTGACTTGAGCGAAGAGTTGGCGGAAGTATTCGTAGATAAGACGAGGCTGCTTAGCGATACAAGCCAAGGGGGCGTCGTTACCCATGGATCCCAGAGCTTCCTTGGAGTCTGCAGCCATGGGACCAAGGAGTAGACTGACTTGCTCGAATGAGTAGCCAAAGGCCTTCAGACGAGGGTCGTTCTGAATGGTCGTTTCGTCCAAGGCATGTGTCAAGTCCACGCGTTGTTCGTCCAGGCTCTCTTTGATGGCAGGCAATTTGAGGAGCTCCTTATCCAGCCACGAAGCAAAGTCATGTCTGTGAGATACAGTGTATTTGAGCTCAGAGTCATCGATGATGCGTCCAGCCACGGTGTCGACCAGGAGCATCTTTCCAGGCTGCAGACGACCTTTCTGGACCACGCGCTCGGGGTCAATGTCTACAGCACCAACCTCCGAGGCACAAACGATGCGGTCATCATCTGTCACGTAGAATCTGCAAGGACGCAAACCGTTACGGTCGAGGTTTGCACCGCAGTAGCGACCGTCGGAGAAGGTAAAGAGAGCCGGGCCGTCCCACGGCTCCATCTGGCAAGCCGCCCATTCGTAGAAAGCAGCCTTGGCCGGGTCCATAGCCGGGTTATCTTGCCAGGCTTCCGGGATCATAAGCATGACCGCCTCAGGCAATGAAAGCACACCGTTGATCATCAACAATTCAAGAACGTTATCGAACGCCGCCGAGTCGGAACCACCGTCCTCAACAATGGGGTACAGGGAATCCAGCTCCTCACCGAAAATGTCCGACTTCAGCACACCTTCTCTGGCGCGCATCCAGTTCTTGTTGCCACGAAGGGTGTTGATTTCACCGTTGTGGGCGGCCCAGCGCAAGGGCTGTGCACGATCCCAAGAAGGGAATGTGTTGGTAGAGAAACGGGAGTGGACGAGAGCAAAGTGACCTTCGTAGTCAACGTTTACCAGATCATGGTAGTACTGGTATACCTGAACGGGGGCCAGTTGACCCTTGTAGACGATGTTTCTGTTGCTCAGGGAGCACAGATAGAACCAGTTGGCGAGACCGATGACGTGAGTAGCCCGCTTTCGCAGGACATACAATTGACGTTCGAAAGTCTTCGTGTCAAATAGCTCTGGGTCGGTAAGCTCTGGCTTGTTTCCTTCGCCATAAGCCGACTTCAGAACGACGAACGGCTGCATGATGGTAGGCTCCCGGGAGAGAGCGGCGGGGCCCAGAATGGTAGAGTCGCGGGGTACCTCACGCCAGCCCAACACTCGTAGTCCCAAGAATGTGGCAGTTTCCTCGAAGCTCTGTACAGACTCCTTTACGGACTCCTCCTCAGGCTTGAAGAACAGGTTGCCGACAGCATATTGACCGAGGGGAGGGAGATCAACTCCGACCTCACGGGCAAAGTTCTTGATAAAGAATTTATGGGGAATACTGGTCATCACACCAGCACCATCACCATCGCGTGCATCCGAGCCAACGGCACCGCGATGGGTCATGTTGCAAAGCAAATTGCGAGCTGCAGAAGTCGGTTAGTATACTCCCAACCCTACCAGGAATATAGGATTGTAGATGCTTACCATCACTGACAATCTTGTGGCTAGGCTTGCCCTTGATGTGACTAGATTGCGAGAGTTGCTGTTAGCCCGTCGATCCATGAAGCCCAGGGCGCAATCATAGGAAGATCACTCCTTGAGGGGGAGATGGTTCCCTGCTGAGCACTTACGCTGCAAAGCCTACACCACAAGCATCCTTCTCGTATTCGGGGTCATAAAGACCTTGCCTCTCGGGCAAGGTGTTTGCCCAGCCATATCCCTTCTTCGGCTGGTACTCCGAATACTCATTCGGAGTCTCCTCGTCCACTATAGGTTTGCCATAGAGTTCCTCCAAGTTCAGACCCATTCTTCCGCCGGTGGCCGACAGAAAATGGAGTAGCGAATCTAGGGGAATTGGTGTGGTTGTTGATTGGGGGGGACAATGGGATCGCCGCGGAACAAGTCGGGGCGGGGGAGGGGGGGCAATTCGTTCTGTTATAGATAAGAACGATGTCGTCACAAAGACGGGGGGGGAGTGGTGTACAATGACGCGGGCAAGGAAGGGGCAAAATTCAGAAACTTTTAATGGTGATGGCCCAGCGTCTGACTCCTTGTGGGATGGATAATGGGAGAAAGAAGAGAGAGAGAAGGAGAGAAGGAGAGAAGCGACCAGGGGAGGGGGAGGGAGGGAAGGGAATAATAAAATGGGCAAGACAGACAGAGAGAGCGGGAGCTCCTACTACGGGGGGGTGCGGTCCGGGGATTCACCTCGAGATTCCTCCGATACTCCGTACCAAACCAGTATGTAAAATTGGGGTTACCCCCCTTCCCTTCTCGGTCTTCTGGGCGGATGAACGCACCTCCAGTAGTAGGCTCAGGTCGGGTGAATCCACCGCCAGATCCAATCTACTCTAAAAACACCCAAATGGTACGGAAACCGAAAATTACCGAAGGTGGGGATGATCAAGAGATTCCCGTGGCAAATCGTAGCTTACCTAGCTTCAGGAGCGAAGACGGAGTGTTAAAAAGGAAAGACAGTTTGTAGTTAGTAGGTTAAAGCCAGGCAGGTGTAAGCAGTCAGACGGTGGTTGTTGACGGGCGCAGGGAAAAAGGAACTAATGCGGGCTGGCAGATGGCAATGAATTCTAGCGCCTACTACGGAGTAGACTACGGAGGGTACTGTAAGGGGGGTGGGTGGAAGGGAAGGCGCATTGAATGACAATCAATCCCATCAATCATTCATCATTCTGTTGCCCTCTCTCTGCTGCATCACTGCCGGCAGTCACCAGAATATCCCGTGTATGATGTAGTTCCATATGCATACACGATGGTGATCTACAAGAGGTAAGTTTGTTATTGCTTCTGTCATCATGGTGCAGAAGGCAAAAAATAATAATAATCATAATAATAATAATAATAATAATAATAATAAAATAAGAAGGTGGGTGGTGTAAGAGTGAGTGGCTTACGTCGACTTTTTGTGGATTAAAAATGTTGTCTGGCTTGTTAGTTAGTCTGGCAGCAGGGTTTCTGACTTGTCTCAGAGAAGAAAGCTTTTCCATCCGCTCATTGTATTGAAAGGGAGAGAGAGGTGGAATGGAGAGAGAGAGAGATTAGCCATTTTTCCCATTCACCAAGGGAGACTGAACTGACTGTTACAGTACTTCACCTCCAGCCGGGGATTTGTTCTAGAGAAGGAGATAAGACTAGCGTCCACCAATCAGCATGACGGTTTTACAACCTTCCGCAGAAAGATTAGGTTTTGGCTACGTCAAGATCCAGGCCGGTGGGGCCCGGGCCAAAAAGAAGAAAAAGGGAAACAGAAAAAGGTTGTCCGCTGACGGCGCTAGTGGGAGTCTACTGGGTACTTTCTTTCGTATCGTCCCGTAATGCTGTTTCCCCTCGTTCGTTCAATACGGGCAACGACGAGTTTGTGGTATTCAATCAGATTACGGGACGCAACATAGTAGTAGTCAAAGTGGTAGTAGTATTTGGTCTCCATTGTATTAATGCACTGCCTCCAAGTGGGCATGAAACGTTTTTTTTCCCCCATCATGCAGAGCTCCATTCTGGCATTCAAGTCTGCACCATAACTCTTAATTACAAATTGACCCATCAGGTGAGAGACCTGGCCGGCCTTCTATCAAGTGGGCTGGCTGGCATACCCAGTCAGGTCAGAAGAGGACCCAGAGAGCTGTTGGAGAGGTTGGATCAACCGGAACATGATCGTCCTGGTGGTGATACCTACAACATCCACAAATGGAAGAAGTAGATGCCCTGGGTGGCCTGTTCCACTTCATGCTCATGGGATCATAAGTCACCTTTCTCTGGTCCAATGTACGAAACCTATCAATGCGAATAACAAACCACTGTAGGTACCTGGTGGTCTTATTCCCTGAACACTAATTCGTATATGCTCGCATAATTAATCCTGGTCGTGACGGCTATGATCGAATCTCAATCCAATTCAACTGTATCTACCAACAGTTCGCAAATATCCCGTTCATATCATGAGCTACAGTGTGCCTTGGGTGGTGCAAGCACTGTTAGTCAAAGGAATATTTGCAACACACTAGTAGGAGTGTATACGTATAGCAGGTAGTAGAAAGTACCGAGCAGGAGCCCCATAGACACGCCAAGCGTTCCGTACCTACTAAATTTTTGGAGCACCACATATACCAGAGAGCCCATCTCAATGCCCGTGTGCAAGCCATGGCTAGGATGGTCAATGGTTGGTGAGACCGTCTGGGCTAGTTACACGACTCGCAGTTTCTCATCTTCCTCCAACTGTTCGACCAGAGCAGGAGGGAAAGGGCCCAGCTGGATGGAATGATTGGGCGTTGTATAAGTGGGGCAACGCAGGGATACAGTGCTTATCCCCGATTCTGTCCCAATCAGTTGGTCGGCCTGTGCTGAAAGTGCGCTGCTGCACATGGTAAGTCATCCCCAAGTGGCCTGGGAAACCCGGAAAAGAAGACAAATCCGGCGGCACTGCAAAAATTAAAGGTTACTAAAGAAGCAATTCTATTTCTACTCCAAAATTGCTTGGCAGGCACTGGGCGTCACATTAGAACAGTAAGGAGATGAAGTCTCCAAGTCGATTATTTCTATGTATAAGAGAAAATCCCAGATCGTCCTGGGAGATGAACTTTTGTAGTCATAGTAATTGGGATGTAGTCATAGGAATTGAGGAAGTGGGTGGCCCCTACGGTGTGTGTCAGTATACCGTGATTAAGTACACGGCCCGCAAGTGGCCTCTGCCTACATCGTATACCACAGGAATTACGAAGTGGTAAGGTGCACCCATACTAGGCTGGTGACTCGCTTCTCCGACTAGGCTAGGCAATAGATTGCATGGTGCATAAATCTGCCGCCTAAACATCTTTGTGAAGTTGATCAATCGGAAATAGTCAGAAAGAAAGAATAAAAAAAAAAAAAAAGGGACAGGGCAGAACAACCGGCACACGCGGCCTGCAACTTGCAAGAGGACTGCAACCGAAGGACTTTTGACCTAGGCGCTAAGTGGTGCATTGGGCAATAGGTGATCTCGCCCGTGGGCTGCTCTCTAGACCGAGGGAGGGCCCTAATAGAAACAGACGCTTCCTTTGCCCATCCTAAGCCAGAAGAGAGAGCATTTGAACTAAAACTCGCATACCCCACGCTGAGGTGCAGGTGGTCGGGCGATCAGTGGTAAGTTGGTAAGTTTGCCCGTTACAAGCGTAAACGCTGTTGTAACCGGTATATGTATTTTTGGCCAGGTGGAATGGTGGGTAATTTACTGGCACGGAGCGGTACCACTCACCTCAGCAATAGAAGCATGGCTGAGTGCTGTTGTCCGCCCACCTTTTTTGAATTTCCGTCAGCCCAACCTTTCCGACAACGGCCAAGCTAGGCACCTTTCCCTATCCGTCCCGGAATCCCTCCTCCCTCTCAGTCCCTCCCTCCCTCCCCAAACAATTAACCCAACCCCTCTCCGAGCCACGTTCCCTCTAGTACAGTCTTTTAGGCTGCCTTCTCTCCGTTACATTCACCCGTAGCTTACTGCCTAGTAGCTTTCCCGTACCCCTGCCCCGCCGATTTCGGGGCCCGCCACTGCCCCCGAGACGCACCTTGCGTTTCCAAGAATGCCAGTGGGTTCGACCCGGTCGAATTTCTCAAGCTCATTTCTTGAGGTCATCCAAACCTCTTATCAGTCACCCTCTTCAAATAGCCACATTCTTACTCGACGCCCATCTGTCCATCTGGCATCTAGACGTCCCATCCGTAGATCTTTGAAACCTTCCATTGACCCAAACCTAGGTCAATTTTCTGGGGAAAACCCACCCTCCCCGTGAAATGATTCCCATGGGCTTGTCCGGGTCTCCGGACAGGACTGAACGGACGGAGTAGGAGTAGGACCGTGGCCATTGATTGGCCCCGACCAATGAGCATGCAGGAAGAACACACACCAACACCCCCGGAAATACGAGCGGTACCAAGCCGGTATGGCTCTGATTACACTGGTCAAGTTCAGGTCGGGATCTGCCCATACTAACGTATCCTTTCACCAGCTATCGAACTAGTAACCTTTTCCTATCCCCCCTCCTTCTTCCCCTTCGGAATAATCACGGGGGTGTTTTATGCTGGCTAACTCGGAACCCTGGCCCGATAAGAGCTTATTTATTCGAAAATTAATAGCATGAGTATGATTATGGTAATACATAAATCAATTGTTTTCCAATCTCCCACTCTTACCCTTACCCCCCCTCCCTCGTCCGAGTTGCCTGGACGGTGTTGTGTTCACCTTCTACTGGCTGACAGATCAATGGATCCCACCATGCCAGACTGGCAGCCAATTTCATTTCCCCCCCTCTCTAGATCCTTAATAATCATTGTTGCCGTGCTCCGGGAAACTTGGAGCTAGGAGGTGTCCGACAGTTCGCATGAGTACGAGGATGGCCCGATTGGAGGGCTGGCTTCACGGCTTCAGGCGTGAGCTCCCCGGGAAGGATTGTCTTGAGATGGATGACTGAGACGGTTCCTTCCTTTTACCTCTGAACGACTAATATTCTCGGCCGATCTGCGAAGGCCGAAGAAATTCGCCCATCCTCTCTGTGGTTCACTTGTCTCTCCAACGGCCAAGCAATAGCACCTACTACTAGTGGGCGTGTCCTGACGCCTCGCTAATTACTGGTCCTCTTAGACTTACTTGCTCGGGAGGCACGAGAGGGATGGAATGACTCGGAGCTGTGGAATGATCACTAATTGCAAGACTGCGTCTGGTGCATTGCTGGGGATCGATCTATCGAGAGATGGAGTATTACGCAACAAAGCTGCCGTGTTACCTATGTCCAGAGGTGCAACTGCTGTTCCGATTCTCCCCCTTCGCGTATCCATCGCATCTCAGACCTCGTTTCGGGCCAGCCTTTTGGCAATCCGCAGACTGAAAGGATCCGCTTTGGAGCGACGGGCATCACATGACCGAGCGGAGATGCCAATGTTTCCGGTGTCCGTTTTCTCCCGATCCTTCCTGTTCAGGCTTGTCCGCTTTGGGCTCACCGAATGTGACCTTGACAACGGAGCGGGAGCCTGCAACCTCTCGGGAGTTCTCGGGCCTGGCAAACGGAAGCGACCGAAAACCGGGCAGGAGGGGGGGCGGCCAGCAGGAGGTCGGTTTTCGTGATTACAGGAACAAACAACACCAGTAGCATCCGGTAAGGTACCAAACGGTTTGGTTTGGTTTGGTTTGGTAGGTGTTTATGCAGACCGAATTAATTTCAGCGTGACTCTGATTCATCTCTCCCGCTGCAGAGGCGCCATAGACCCAGTAAAATGTCTCCATCTGACTGGATGGCATCTGGATCTACCATGTGTAATTTTCCAGGCTATCCTGGCTATTTCTGAGTTGCTACTGCCACAGCCTTCTTTTATTGAAGACAACGCTTCCCTCCTGCAGAAGGACCTGACGAGGATGTCAGATCAACATCTACAGCTGTGCGAATTGGTGGAGCAGAGTAGTCCGTCCATGGCCTGATTTTCTCACGGCTCGCTGTTGCTGCTTTGCACAGTTCATACAGCTGGCTAGGCTCATGCTTCAGGTGATCTTTGCGCAGTTATACTCGGCAGCTATGCAGGACTACGGAGAACCCCGGATGCCTCGCTGTGGGCTGATGCGGGCCTTGGTGCGGAGCGTGGGTGAGAGATAGATACATACAACCGCTGCTGTGCATGCGTCCTTGTTTCTGGTCTGGCTGGTGCGACGCATTGAAGCAGACAGAGGCATTGCATGAGGGTTTCCCTTGCTTACGGCGTGTCCAGCAAGCCTCTGTCTACGTGCTGCAATGCGGCCAGCCAGCAGCAATGTCAATATGCACAGTGATCCAATCATCGATGGAGAATATGGTCTTTACCTGCACGTTTGAGGGACGAATATTTGTCCGTCGGTAGATAGTCAAGTAGACTTGAGACATGAGTCACTGGTTAGTCGATGAGCCAGTCTTCTGTGAATAATACAGTGTTACTACTTAGCCGGATGGTCTGTCTCACAACACGAGGCCGACGCTAGGATGGAAGTGCAGGGAAGTTTGTCTGTATGAGGGTAAGGTTAATTAGTAGTTCGCAAGAATCCTTCATCTAGTACTGTAGTAGACTGGAGTCCCCGCTTAACACACGATACTAATCCCAAAGTACCATGCAGCTCAATTCCTGTTGTCGAATCATGGGCGATTTAGATAATACTACTTCGTACCGTCCGAGGTATGAAGTGTGACACAATCGGGAATTGAGTCTCGGAATATATATTATTAGAATAGTACAGAGTACTAGATGGGACATGAAGCAACACAATGCAAGTCCTATCGACTCCAAAGCAATCTCCAACAAACTATATACACTCTTCTTGTTAGTGTCTTTGAAAGGGTTACACAGATCTCCAATCTTGCTGCGTGACCAGTTCGCCAGTAAAAGAGTAATCGCAAAAGGAAGCGGCGAGACGCATCCTGCCAGATGCGGTAATTCGGGAGATCCCCGCGCGGGAGCTTGTCTGCTTTTGTTTTGGTTTCCCCTCTCGACCTCTCCGATTTCTCCAATTCCGCTTCTTCCTCTCCAAACAGATTCAAGATACCCCCTTCAGCTATCTACCAGTGGTCTCTTACTACTGATCTAGCAGCACAAATTCGACTCGATTATATTCCGATAAAATTGCCTAGCTGGTCTTGCGCATGACGACGGAACAACTCTGGCTCAGAACCACCTCACGATAAAAACCAACCGACCTATATAGAGTGAGAATCACTCGAACTTCTTTCCATCTATACATTGCAATTCAATTGAGTCTGAACGAGTACTTCCATATTCCTTGTGTTATCTCAGGCTAGCACCGCCAACAAGAATGCTCTCCCTTCCACTCATTACACCTCGCGATGTACGTGCTATCAGCTTCTGCGAGCTCCTCACACAGACACCCTTGGCCTCCAATTGAAGTGCATCCTTGGCTGATTTATTTCTATGATAGTCTCACGAACTCTGGTTCGGCTCCTCACAACCCTACCGCACCTCCTCCCAGCACCAGCCGTCCGCCGGAGAAACACAACCACATGCCCGTCGCAATGGCTCTACTGCGCTAGGTGGACGTGCCTCAGCCTCTGCGTCAGGAAATATGCTTTCATCCCTTCTGTTGGAAGAGCGGGCTCTACGTGCGCGTAAGAACAATATTGCCTCGTTCGGATACTCGTGGATCAGGCCGGCCGGGTGTCCCAAAACGATGCTGGGTATGAAAGAGGAGGAGGCAGAACGAGAAGAGGCGCTGGCCGCCGCAGCGGCAGAGAGAGCAGCGGCGGCAGCGGCGGAGGTGGGCGTGGATGGGTTAGACGAGCTCGGGAACCAGACGCAAGGTACTTTTGATGGCGATGGCCAGGATGACACGGGCATGGAGAGAGATCTGGACGATGATATCCCTGACGCGGATGCTGATGGACTGGTTGAGGAAGGCGAGGAAGGGCTGGAAGAGGATGATGTCGTGGATGAGGGAGAGTACATGGAACGTGATCTAGACGATGATATTCCGGAAGCATTCCCGGACGATGATGACCTGGATGAGGAAGACTTGGAGGAAGAAAATGACGACTTTGACAATCAGCCGGACCTGGACAATGATATCCCCAGTGCAGCTGAAGAAGATTACGACGTTGAGGGAATGAGCGAAGGCGAGGAAGACATGGATCGGGACCTGGATGATGACATCCCCGAGGCAGTCGAGGACCGGTCAGAGCAGGAAGAGGAATGGCAACATACCGACACCGACGCCGAATTTGACGATGAGGAGGATGTAAGCTTCTCGCAAGACCCCTTTACGCAGAGCTTCCGTGCCAGTACAACTAGCAGTCGAGGCCTGCCACCGCCGATACGACGGGAGAGGGAAACCGAAGCCCAACGGCGGTTCCTACAGAGGTGGAGTGGTGGCGGAGATGCCTTTGACACTAGCAGCATGCTCGTCGACGATGAAGACCTCCGCGCTTCTTTGACGAGTCAGGGCAGCCGACGGAGTTTCTTTAGTCGATTCCCGAGACGGCGCACGGGAGGGCCGAGAGACAGCCTTGAATGACTGCAAGTTCAATTGTTAAATGCATGAGTGTACTATAGTTCCTCGGAATGGGGTTATGGAGTCCTGGGTATATCGCAAAAGGAGGGATGATTGTGCTTATATAATTGCATGAAACCGAAGACGGCGTCTTGGGCACATACAGAATTTAATAGACTCATTCTATATGTATAACTATTACGTATGGTACAAATGACGTTCAAGGTAGTGGTCAAGAATGTCTATCGTATTGCAAACGAAAAGGTTCATATATCAAATGCATGTAGATAGGCAGGTAGATGACATGATGGGTATGAAATTAGTATACTATACATCTCACATATCATTGTACAGCAGAAGAGCCGATGCCGTCCTATGTATGGCGAACAGACCGAACAAGCAAGCATTCATAACGTAAATCGCAGAGGCCCAAACTCCCAGCATGCACTATCATCGGTAGAGCACAAGGATGCAACCTTTATGAATGCCCAGCCAGGTAGAACTGTCGGTCGCGGGAGAAAGAAAGAAGAATGGGTATGCTCCTATAGGCCGCTTATGTGCAAAGATGCTAATTATGTCGATGTCGAAAGAAGCGTCCTTGGCCTCAAGCCATGGGTTCTCTGGGCAAGGAGCTGGGCGGATGAAGATGAAGGGATTGACGCAATTGTGTCCCTGTATATGGATAAATAGCTCAAGGTCATGGCCCTCCGCTATACAGCCATACCAAGAGAAAAACCGTTGCACTGGGCCAATAGAGCTCCCGAAATATCATGCTTGGCTAGATTAACAGCAGCAGCAACATGTCCCGTCCCTCACGTCAGCCAGACGTAGAAAAAGAGCAAGAAGACGGCGAAGAAGAAAGCGAGCCACACTTTCCAGCTAACGCCGGTGCGCTCTGCCATCCGCAGCATACGGTTCATGTTTCCGCGGAGACGAACACGAGTGTTCTCGAAGGTGTTATTGAGGTCCGATATGGTGGAGGTATCCCGGATCTCGTCGCCAATAGCAACCGTGAGCTAGCATTGGGGTATCAGCATGTGTACATACTCAATTTTGGTGAGCAGAAGAAGCAAACTCACATCTTTCAACATCTTGACCTTGGCGCTGATTCCCTCGACCTCTGCGTCATTCTGAGACTCTAGATGGGAGAGTACAGCGTCGGAGTAATGACCCCTATTGACCGGAATTGTGAGCTTCTTGCACGGGAAGGTCTAGATCCAGCTTCTATCTCCATTGTTGTAAGAACGTACTTGGCGTTTGGGGTCGCGGAACGAAACCCTCCCCTGGAGTTGCCATTCACGGAGCCATCCCCGGCCGGGGGCGTGTATCCTCCATACCCGTAACCACCTACGCTGCCCGGGGATTTACTGGCGGGTCGAGAACCGCCACCGTATGAATCGAAAAGGGACGAGGAGGCACGAGGATCGCGCTGGTGTAGGTTGGAGCGTGGGAATCTACATACAAGCCAGGAATCAGTATCGGCTGGGGTATCTGGCGAAGGACAGATGGGATAACGTCAACATACCGTGAAGCCATAACAGATCGTCAGATTATTAATTGTAGGAGTTAAGGTGGATATGAAATGATATTTTAAAGGAGGCGATCACAGCCAGCGGGGGCACATGTCGCAAGACGGAGGCCCTAAACAGCAGGGGAACGATGGGTGAGCGAGCAGGCTCTCGAGGAGAGGAAGCAGTGAGGACAAATCGCGGCGGAGAGCTAATAGCTGGCCATCCCCGGAGACCACGGGGTAGCTCACGTGACTCTCTAGAAAGTACAATCTATCAAGTGCTCTACATTATAAGAAATTTGTTTGTACAATGTACATGGGTTCTTTTTTATTATCGAGATATTTGCATATAGATCCCCTCTGCAGAACATGAGGTGAGTTTAGCATGGAGGCGATAGCTCAGTTGAACCCCATTGCGAGGCGATAGTTGCAGCCGAACCTGGCCCGGCGAGAAAAAGGGTCCAGGGTGTGCCTATCGGGAAATAACATTGGAATGACAAAAAAGCGCATAGGCAATCATAATGATCCGTATCCATCCCAAAACCTGGAAAAGAAAAACATCATAATATGATTAAGAGATGAAAGTGTAACCGGCATAAAGGAACCGAAGAAACCCTCAAAACAGACCCTGCGCCTATCCATCCCAAATCCCATGTGCGCTCGCCGCCCCTAAGTGTGTGTTGGTATCGTTGTAGCTTGATCCAAAAATCTAATCCTGCATCTTGTTGTCCTCGTCGTCATCACCAGCGCCGACGTAGTCGTCGTCCTCATCGTCATCCTCGTCCATGCCCTCATCCTTCAGACTCTCAGCGGCGGCTTGGAAGTCAATGTTCTTGCCGCGTGTACGGCGGCCACCGGAGATGATGTTCTCCGAGGAGATGGGCTCCAAGTTATCGTTGTCTTCATCGTCGTCTGGCAGTGAAGATGCGCAGTTAGTACGGGGTTCGAGCTAGGAAGCACGAGATCCGTGTCCAATGAACGGAGGAGAGTAGAATCAGGGCATCATACCATCATCGACCTAAACGGAACAGGAACGAAATCAGTCAGCTGGACACGTTCCACTTGGGAGATCAAGTCAGTGGATGATAGGAAACTCACCATTTCTTCGGCCTCGCTCTCGTCACTCTCATCATCGTCCATGCGCATGTCTTGGGTGGGGTCTGTGGCCTTGCCCTTGCCCTTGTCCCAGGCAGCAGCATCGGGAGCATTGGCGGCAGGGTCGAAGCCGGTGGTAGCTTGGTTGTTGTCACCCATGATGAATGAAGAAGAGGAGTAGTGGTAGTACACGGGAGGGTGGTTCTGAAGATGGATTGGTAGGAGTGTTGGAAGTTAAAGGCAAAAGCCAATCGAGGAGGAAGGAAACGCTCCGGAGCAAGAGAAAATTCGTAAGGAACAGGAAACTCGAAAACAGGGGATAGCAGGAAGCGTGGGGTTTAAGTAGGCAGCGGTGTCAAGGGCAGCGAGGATAACACACAGTCTCTCTGTCCGTCTGTCTCTCTCACTCTTCAAGGCAAGATCAGTTCCTGTCGCAAGGGGAGATTCACCTCGGCGGGCATTGGGACGATGATTGGTTGCCAGGGGTGGCGATCAGCTGCAGCTCCCGTGATGGGGCTTTGCCCTGTTGGGAGGGCTCATAACAAACAATGTTAGAAGTTCAGGCCCTGCAATCAAGGGAGTTGCCATTACTGCTCTCTATAATCAGACATAGTCACTACGAATAGGATATGAGTTTGTTCTACTAGAACTGCTGCACACTGGCAGAGTGACAAACCACAGAAGTTTTGTTTGGAGTGCAGTGCAGCGGCGGTTTCTCAGACAACGGATTTTGATTCGCGGGGAAGATTTAGCAGCAGGGGTAGCTGGAGTGGAAGTTTCTCAAAAGGATGGATATACAGCTACAAAAACGGAGAATAATATTATGTGGAATGTAATGGATTCTTTGAAGGAGTATTCTTGAGGAATATTGCTGGAGCGATTGATGGCTCCGCTAGAAAGGGGCTAGACTCGTTAGTTATAACTAATTTCATGTTGTGCCAGGTACCTTGTCAAGAGTGACTCGAATCATGTGACAGTTCTGGACTGGCCAAGAATGCGTGGGAAAGAAAAGAACAAGAATGGAAGTATGGAAAATCCATCGAAATTCTCCGAAGAGAAGAAAGAAGAAAGAGAGAGGAGAAAATGATATGAACCAGCGTCATTATGACGGCCTCTATTCTGCCCAATTCCATGGATGTCCAAAATCTTCCCCAAACAGGGTGAGAATTGAGTACAGAGTAAGCTATGTTGTACAATTAGCACTTTTATTCTACTACTATCTGCACAATTCTTCTCAGGTTAGGAATTGAAGAGGGGGGATTGGGCGGCAATTCATTTTGGGAATTCATTCTTTCGGAAACAGTAGTATCATGAGATAATAATAAAACACTACTAACATGGTAAACTAAGAAGAATAACTCAAAAAAAGTGAATTACACGCGAGTGAGTCATGGCTGTGAACCAAAGATTGTAAAATCAAATCAAAAATAATAAAATGTCAAAAAAAATTCGGATTCTGCCCATTACGTCATCCGGATTACCCCGCCAACCGCCCACCAAAAAAATCCCCTCAAAGAGTCATTCTAGATCTATCTATCTTCAATGCTGCAGGGAAGTAGATCGTAGCATCACACACACAGAGAGAGAGAGAGAGAGAGAGAGGGAGGGAGATAGTAACTAGTGTTAGATCGTAGCAATGCCCCCCTTCTCCCCTAAACCCTGACGAGTGAATTCTCGAAGGGTCGAGTGAATGCTGGGCAGGACTGGGGCGCGGATGGAAGCCAGTCGAACCCGATGGATGCCCATCGAAACGGGCAATTGCTAGAAGCTTCGCTGGAGCAGCAGCTCACCGCCCGCCACTATATCAGCTTTCGCTCTCGCACAAATTCTCGCCCTCTCGATTTCTTTTTCTCTCCATCAATCTCTTCCTCTTTATACCCCAATCTTCCCATTCTTCTTTTGTGTTTTGTACACTACTCTCTCCTAACGAATTCCCTTCTCCCTCTTCTCTCTCCCACTTAACGAACCTCCTCTTACACTCATAACACATACCACACATACACATTCATCATGGCCCCCGCTGTCGGTATCGATTTGGGAACCACCTACTCCTGTGTGGGTGTCTTCCGTGATGACCGCATTGAAATCATCGCCAACGACCAGGGTAACCGCACTACCCCCTCTTTCGTGGCTTTCACCGACACCGAGCGTCTCATCGGTGATGCCGCCAAGAACCAGGTCGCCATGAACCCCCACAACACCGTCTTCGATGCTAAGCGTCTGATCGGTCGTCGTTTTGGCGACGCTGAGGTCCAGTCCGACATGAAGCACTGGCCCTTCAAGGTTGTCGAGAAGGGTGGCAAGCCCATCGTCGAGGTTGAGTTCAAGGGCGAGTCCAAGCAGTTCACTCCCGAGGAGGTCTCCTCCATGATCCTCACCAAGATGCGTGAGACCGCTGAGGCTTACCTCGGTGGCACCGTCAACAACGCTGTCATCACTGTCCCCGCCTACTTCAACGACTCTCAGCGTCAGGCCACCAAGGATGCTGGTCTCATTGCCGGCCTGAACGTTCTCCGTATCATCAACGAGCCCACCGCTGCTGCCATTGCCTACGGTCTGGACAAGAAGGCCGAGGGTGAGCGCAACGTCCTCATCTTCGATCTTGGTGGTGGTACCTTCGATGTTTCCCTCCTGACCATTGAGGAGGGTATCTTCGAGGTCAAGGCCACCGCTGGTGACACTCACTTGGGTGGTGAGGACTTTGACAACCGCCTCGTCAACCACTTCGTCAACGAGTTCAAGCGCAAGCACAAGAAGGACCTCACCTCCAACGCTCGTGCTCTCCGTCGTCTCCGCACCGCTTGCGAGCGTGCCAAGCGTACCCTCTCTTCCGCTGCCCAGACCTCCATTGAGATCGACTCTCTCTTCGAGGGTATCGACTTCTACACCTCCATCACCCGTGCTCGTTTCGAGGAGCTCTGCCAGGACCTCTTCCGTTCCACCATGGAGCCCGTTGAGCGTGTCCTTCGTGACGCCAAGATCGACAAGTCCTCCGTCCACGAGATCGTCCTGGTCGGTGGTTCCACCCGTATCCCCAAGATCCAGCGTCTCGTCAGCGACTTCTTCAACAAGGACGCCAACAAGTCCATCAACCCCGATGAGGCCGTTGCCTACGGTGCTGCCGTCCAGGCTGCTATCCTGTCCGGTGACACTTCCTCCAAGTCCACCAACGAGATCCTCCTGCTCGACGTTGCCCCTCTCTCCCTGGGTATCGAGACCGCTGGTGGTGTCATGACTGCTCTCATCAAGCGTAACACCACCATCCCCACCAAGAAGTCCGAGACCTTCTCCACCTACTCCGACAACCAGCCCGGTGTCCTGATCCAGGTCTACGAGGGTGAGCGTGCCCGTACCAAGGACAACAACCTGCTCGGAAAGTTCGAGCTCACTGGCATTCCCCCCGCCCCCCGTGGTGTTCCCCAGATTGAGGTCACCTTCGACCTTGATGCCAACGGTATCATGAACGTCTCTGCCATCGAGAAGGGCACTGGAAAGACCAACAAGATCACCATCACCAACGACAAGGGCCGTCTCTCCAAGGAGGAGATCGAGCGCATGCTTGCTGAGGCCGAGAAGTTCAAGGCTGAGGACGAGGCTGAGGCTTCCCGTATCCAGGCCAAGAACGGTCTCGAGTCCTACGCTTACTCCCTCAAGAACACCATCAACGAGGGCAAGCTCACCATCAGCGATGAGGACAAGCAGAAGGTCACCTCCAAGGTTGACGAGGTCATCAGCTGGCTCGACAGCAACCAGACCGCCGAGAAGGACGAGTACGAGGCTCAGCAGAAGGAGCTTGAGGGGTATGTTCATCCTTTTCTCTTTCCATCCTAAAAACTATTTGAATCATGGTGCTAACTTTTTGACTTACAGTGTTGCCAACCCCATCATCTCCGCTGCCTACGGTGGTGCCGCTGGTGCCGCCCCCGGCGGTGCTGCCCCCGGTGCTACCCGCACTGCTGACGAGGTCGAGGAGCGCCCTGAGGAGCTCGACTAAATGCTTTAACCAGCTGCGGTCTCGATTCTTTTCTTGTTCTTTCTTCATTATACCTCCAGCCGTTTGCAGATAGGCGAGCGGTTTTAATGGATCTGCTTGTTTCTTTTTCCTAGTATCATGTTAACGAATTTATGGGAATCACTTTTTCTTTGTCTATGCATAGATTCGAGTTGCTAGTTGTTACTGCATGATGACTTGCTCTGCAGACTCTGGGAGGGAAAAAGTTTCCTTTCGACGAATACATTACTTTAATTCGAATTCGTGCAATTGTAGATACAATCGACTTTTCATACTAAAACTTGCCCACCTATTGTTCACTTGAATTTGAACTTTGTTGTATCCCGTCAGAACTACCTTGTCTAGACCCTCCGCCTAGTTTGATCTCTAACCAAGATACTACTTAGTACTTTATAGTTAATAGTCTGGGAATATTTCAATTAATCATCGCATCATATGTATTCAGTAAACATCGCTCAACCCCACAAAGTGACTGATAATAACAATAGAACCCTCAACGCCCTACCCAACCCACCCATAATATACAGTTTCCATATAGCACACATCCTCACCCAACAAACCCATAAATAAACATAATCCTCGCACCTTCCCCGCCAACAACACATCCATATCCTCATTTAGTATCCAATCCTCCCCAATTCTTCCCCAACGCACACCACCACCACCACCCATCATAGTATCATACCCCAGCACCACCTCCAACAGTGATAAAAAGGACTAAAGCAATGTCCACAGTGATCGAGCGACAGGGGTGTATAGGTAGGTATAAGAGAGAGAGAGAGAGACGAAGTCAATCACAACCCCTCAAAATCCCCCGCCCACCACCTCCTCACTCTCCCCGCGCCCACCGAAACCACATGTCCAATACCAATATCCTTAGCCTGATCGGGGAACTTTTCGCGCTGGTCGCGCTGAATGCGCAGTAATGCCGCCGAGGTGCCGATGGTGAGGGCGAAGATTGGGTCTGCGATTCTATTTTTTTCCAAAATTCGCATTATTCGTTAGTATTCATGTTTGATATGTGTATATGTGTACTGATTGATGATGTGCGCTGGGTGTATGTATGTATGTATGTATGTATGCGATCTGTCGATTAAATTCAAGGACAGGTAGAGAGGGATTATTGCCATGCGACGTCGGCTTCATATTAGGTAGGTAGGTAGGTAGGTAGGTAGGTGGATGGGTAGAGGTGCATGCATGCGGCAATGAGGGAATTTAGGATATATGTGCGCTAGGTAGAACGACGTACTTGGAGATTAGGTAGACTGGCATTTTGGGCGGCTTGGCTGTGCAGGTTTTGGCTGGTGGAGAATGTGCGCTGGATCAAGATGAGTTGTAGACTTGAGATGGATACTAGTTGGAAGCTGTAGCTGGTGCAACTCCGCGCCGGATGTCATGGGTCACGTGATATATAGGCTGGTTGAGGTGTATCTCGATTCGGATTGATGATAATGTTTGTTAGGTTGTAGATGGCAGTGTGCTGGTGCTGCTAATGTACCTGCAAAGTTGGTGGCTGGTCGATATGTAGCTACTCTAAACGTTTAGTCCCTACAATGGCATTTTCTTCAATACCGACTGCAGCCAGGATGCATACCGGTTGCAAATGCGCTACAATGCTTTTGAACAAATCCAGTAGGCTGACATCTACTACTGACAGAATTCATGATTAAGAGGAGTTGTATTTCGTATCCAAGAGCATACCATCTTGCACCCATCATCCGGAACAGTGCCGAAGGGAAAAAAGAGTCTATCATAAATACACAAAGGCTTAACAGAATGAATGCTCTATAACAGCACCAAAACAAAGCCCCGAATCGAACATAAAAAGTAATAATGTCAAAAATAACCCCGGATATGGGTAGAAAATGAGAAAGACACTCGCTTTTCGGATCAGCTAATCATCAACATCTTAAACGACCTGGCCGAAGGCGGGGATCAACGTCTGAGCCAGCCAGAAGCTGAAAACGAGCTTGGGTCCGGTCATCAGGAGCTTGGGCGTCAGACCCTTGAAGAAACTGGTGACACCCTCGTTCTTGACCATGTTGGACAGGATGCGGAAGCCGGACTCGGGGTTCTCGAAGTTGCGGTTCTGGATACGGGTCTTGATCACATCCAGAGGAGCCGACACAACCAGGGAGGCACTGGCACCGCAGATGGAGGCAACGAAGTTCTGGCTCCAGGAAGCAGTGTTGTAGTCCTTCAGGGAGTAGATGTACTCCTTGGCGAAAGCGGAACCACCGAAGAGCTATTTCCAGGCATTAGTATCAAACACTTATACATGAGAAAGAAGGCAACAATCGGGACCATGGGAGCATACAGCGAAAGATCCGGGAGCGTTACGGGCGGCAGTCCAGCCAGCACCACGGTAGAGACCCATACCCTCATCGGAGATGATCTTGAACAGACCACGGCCACGGAAAGCCTCGGGGTTAGTCTGACGCTTGATCTTGAGGACGTCCAGGGGCAGAAGGACAATCTCTCCGATACCAATCAAACTATTTCCATATGATTAGCCAGAGTGTTACTATCAATGGCGGGAACACAAAAACGAACCTTCCAGCAGTGGCGTGCATGATGGCCTTGCCGGTACCCTTGCCGAAAGCATTGTCGAAGTCGGAACCCCAGTGCTGAGCGAGGTAGTCGCGAGCGAAAGGCTGACCACCGTACTTGTAGATACGCTGGAGAACCTTGTAACCGGCGGCGTAACCCAGACCGGGGAAGAGGGAGGTGAACTTTCCGCCGAAAGAGGCGTTGGCGTATTCCTTGAAGACAACCTGGTTCAGACCGGCGGTGGAGGTAATCTAAGCAAGCGCACAGTTAGTACAATGCATTTCTAAGGGATAGTAAGTGTTGTACCCGAGTCTGGTTGCTCATCAATCGCTTGGAGATAGTATCAACCTGGTCGATGAGTCAGTTTTTGATTTCTCAGGCGAGAAGAGCGCAATCGATGCGCAAATATTCGAGAGGGTAGTGTATAATCGTACAGGGTGGAAGACCATCAACTCGGCAATTCCGGCAGTTCCTGAGACGGAGAGTTAGTCCTTGAGCGCAACCCCCACGCCCTGGGCACAATATGGGTGTGACACATACCGGAACCCAGAAGACGAGCAGTCGCGGATTCTCTCTTAACATCCTTAGCGGCAGAGCCAGCACCGGCTTGGGCCATAGCGGGAGACATCTTGATTATGGGAATTGGGCTGAGTTGGGCGTAGTCGGGGTAGAGATTGGAGAGTATAAAATTTTCCGGGCCTGAGGCTTCTTTTCCGTCGGGGAGATGAAAAGGCGATTGAGAAGGAAAGAGGAAGGACGGAAAGATTTATATATAGGACAGAAATGCCAACAAATACAGGACAAGAGACCACAGCCGGGGCTAGGCAATGCAGCAAAGAAAAGGATGATGGGTAAGGCGGATGCACGAGAGAGGGAGGGGAGGAAAAAGAGCAAGAGGAAGAGGAAGAGACCGAGAAAGATGGACTGACTGACTGTTTCTGCGCCGACTCGGAACCGCTCCAAGCGTCGCGGCCGGTGCTTCAACGCCACTAGCCCCCTTTGGGCCTGGCACTACCGGCCCTGGATCGGAGCGGCCCTGATTATCTCAGCAGCCGGTGATAAACTAGTTAACTGGTTTTAGATAACCTAGTTAGTTATCTAAACTACTAATCCATACATTAGCTAATTCTACCTAGTTAACTATTCCATGTCCAGGAAAGCATGTAGTAGTAGCTTGTTCAATCACATAGCACATTTTTTTGTCAAACCTGTATTTACGGTCACACAAGACAAGCTTCCATCAATAGCAACGATTGTTTCTCATTTAAACTACCATCTGAAGAAGAATACTCATTTCGCCAAGAGAGTTCACGAAGAAGATTAATGAAGAGCCCCCAAGATAACGCCCGCGTACAGCACAGCATAGAAACATCACAGCGTGGTCGAGCTCGCCATCCACCCCTGTCCTACAGCAACCAACCCCTACATCCAGGAAGTCAATCTGCAACTTCCCCAAAAGAAGGAAAAGGCAACTGAAGGAAGTGACTTGAACGATGACGGCAGCGAATTCACTTCAAGAGACAGGGAAATCAGACCAAAAGGGAAAAGATGAGATCGACCAGCGCCTAGCAGTCACCGAACGTATTCTCGCCGGAGTACCTAATAAAGATCCCAGGTTAGCACTATGCACGCAGAACAGAGATACTAGGGTATCGGAGGGGTCGGCATACGTGATATACAAGAAGCCATCTTCATCCTTGTGCTCTTCATAGATGCTGCTCATCAGAGCAGCCGTAGGTGGTAAAACCTCATCGACAAAGATAAAGATCGCTTTCTCAGGAGACAGCTTGATCCGCTTACGGATCACGTAGACGAACTGTCCAACTGTAAGGTCGGCAGGGACAAGGTACTTCTTCTTGTCGATGGTAGCGATGTCCGATTTTTCGACCTTTTCGCAGATTACCTATAGGATAGAAGCTAGGTTAGCGACTCGAACAAGCGGTGAGCTAGGAACCCGGTTTCTCCCCCCAAAAAGACCATGAAACCAAAATCACAGTAGAATGTAAAATAGAGGATAGACGTACTGGAATGCGATCGGCATATTTCTGGCGGATACGCTCGGCCTCTGCCTTGCGCTTCTCGAAGGGGTGCTCGTCCTTAAACTTGGAACGCATATTGATAAGTTGATGAGGGCGGCTAATAGGTCTGGTCCGACGGGTCCCTTAAGGGGGAGATAGTGACGAAGTAGACGAAGAGGAGCGAAAGGGTGACAGAAACTGGATGAAAGCTAAAAAGATAATAGAGCAAGGGTGATATGGTCGATGGATAGATGGATGGGATGGGATGGAGAGATAGATGGATGATGACAAAAGGTGAGCAGGCTGGCAGTTGTAGAGAGTTGAAGGCGACAGCCCCGCGTCATTTGGTGAGGGAACGGCTTCCACGGCTGATAAGGCCGCCAGGCAAGCGTGGATCACGGGGTGGAGGCGGTGAGCGGCCCCACACGTGAGTCAGGTCGGGTCATGTGCTGGCTCGATTCATAGCACATTCGATCATCTTTCGGATATCTAAGCCAGTCCGTCAGGGCAGTTCCTGTCGTCATCCTGGCACGTGGATGTCGTGCACTCATCCAAATGACCAATGCGGATGATACCGTCTGGTTGTCATCGAGCTGGGCCGCCTTTGCGTTACTGCATCGGTAGTGAAGTGGTAGCTCGGCGGGCGATGCCTCCAGCCTCCACTTAGGATCAGCGCCTAGATTATGGGGTTTCCCATGCTAGAATGGTTACTGTCTACCGCTCGGTGCAGCACCCACATCTCCTGCACTCTATCTGGTTACTGCTGTTGAGTGACTCAAGATCGCTCACTATTTGCCTAGTAGTTAGAATCTACTCCGCTAGTGACTGACACATTCTTCACTCATGGAGCAACCCCGCTTGATGTTGTGCTGCTGCCTTGGGGGGTGTTCGGACCCAGGGGTTGGCTTCGGCATTGGCATTGGCAGCCCTGCAAACCATGCAAAGGTGCTTATCTCAGCCGGGCCGGGTCTCATGTTCAGACAAACCCAACAATCATTGCAAACTGGACAAACAGAGTTCATATCCTCACGACATTCGGGAATATCGAGGCCGCAGGTGGTCCCATACTGTGCCTCGGAGCCGATAATCTGAACAAATCCTCCATTACCAAATCCCCTCCCACTACTGGCTCTAGACCATAGGTGGAGCTCGGAGGGAACAACAACCGGTTGATTCTCGACAGGCATTATACCTGGCACCACCTGATCTTTGGCAGATCAGCCAATTCCATCTACTCTGCAACAATGGCTGTTCCCCGGCCATATATGCCTCTTCGGAGGTCGCTCTGCCAATTGTCATCTCGATCCTGTCGCACACCTCGCAACCTCTCAGCACCCTCTCGCAGATACTCCTCGGAACAGAAACCCCCTTCCGAACCCAAGCCATTCACTGTCTGGAGACCATACCTACGGCTGGCCATTGGTGTGCCCTTCATCGGTGCTTTGGTATATTCCATGGTAGGCTTTACCCACCATGCACTTTGCGCGAACGTCTTAATCTGACTAAATTCAATGCAGATGACAGAAGAAGTAACCGAACTCGACTCGCCTTCCCTCGTGGAACTCGATGAAACGCTCAAGAAGCAAGCCACGATCAGCGAACAATCTCCCATGCGCCTGCGCATGGAGAAGCTGATCAAGGATCACCAACAGAAAATCATTGAAGAGCTGAGCCGGATAGATGGAAAGCAATTCAAGACTGATACCTGGACGCGCCCCAACGGCGGAGGTGGAATATCCTGTGTCCTTCAAGACGGAAATGTCTTTGAGAAAGCCGGAGTGAATGTATCCATCGTCTACGGCGAACTTCCCCGGCCAGCCATTGAGAAGATGCGGGCAGACCACAAGTCCTTTGTTGGCGCCGACGTGGACTCCTTGAGCTTCTTCGCTGCCGGTCTGTCCCTCGTTCTCCACCCCCACAACCCCATGGCCCCAACCGTCCACCTGAACTACCGGTACTTTGAGACATCAGACCCCAAGGACCCTCTCAATGGCGACAAGAACTGGTGGTTCGGCGGTGGCACAGATCTGACCCCCACCTACCTTTTCCCCGAAGACGCCAAACACTTCCACCAGACCATCAAAGACGCCTGTGATCGCCACGACGCCACATACTACCCGAAGTTCAAAGCCTGGTGCGACAAGTACTTCTATATCCCCCACCGCCGCGAATGCCGCGGTGTAGGAGGTATCTTCTTCGATGACCTGGACGCCAGCTTCCTCCAGTCCTCGTCAACCTCCTCACAGAACCCCCAGGAGACCCTTTTCTCCTTCGTCTCGGACGGTCTCGCTTCTTTCCTCCCCTCTTACGTCCCCATTATCGAACGCCGGAAGGACATGCCTTTTACACCCGAGCAAAAGGAGTGGCAACAGCTTCGACGTGGTCGCTACGTCGAGTTCAATCTCGTCTATGATCGCGGTACTAGCTTCGGTCTCCGCACCCCTAATGCCCGCATTGAAAGTATTCTGATGAGTTTGCCCCGTACCGCAAGCTGGGCTTACATGGACCCCGTGTCGGGAACCCGGACGGAGGATTCTGTAGATGGTGATGAGGCACTTCTGGGCGAGGGCAAGGAACGTGAGAAGGAGATCATGGATGTTCTGAAACATCCTAGACAGTGGGTGTAATGCTGCTGAATTAGATGAATCATGGATCATCGGCAAGGATATGGTTTCTTTTCCTGAAAAATTATGTATTATCTGCATGTATATTATTTTATGAGCTGCATCTATGGGCTACGTCACGTCAAAAGCAGCACTGTCTTTAGAAATCAGAAAAAAGAAAGATTTTCAAAATATACACTTGTCTAACACATGCAACAATGCCATAAAGGTGCGTATGATATGTTTATAATGCCGATCAAGCTCCAACGGAAAACCCAGGGGTAGTAGTAGTAGTAGTCGTAGTAGTTGAGCCGCAACGAGCTGGTATAGCGCGGCGAGCAACAAAAACATATGTATGTAGAAAGGAAAAGGTATAGCAACAACAATAAACACAGTCTTGGTAACGATGGAAAATGCGCAGGGGAGAAAAAAGGGAAAGGGTAGAATTAGAAAGACATGTACGAAGAAGAGATAGGACGTAAACCATATCGCCAACATACAAACCGGAGCTTTATCGACCAGCGACCACGCTTCTTTGCCTGGCTAGCCAGCCCTTCTGAGCATCGGCCAGGGATCCATTCCGATACCGGGCCAAGCCAATGTTGTTGTTCTGTAATCGATTCTGGAGTTCGTACCAGGAAGAGCTCATCAAAGTCAGCTCCCGCGCTTGAGCATCGATGATCTTCTGGAGTTCGAGCTGTTTGGAGAATTTGAATATTAGTGGCTTGCAATAGCTAGTCCGTGTCAAATGACAACTTACCTCGCGCTCTTTGCTGATTCCATCATCCGTATCCTCTTCAAGTTGCTTTATCCGCTCTTGGAGGAACTTGATGTGTTCGTTCTGTTGATGGATATACTGCAAGATGATTCGTATTAGTCTTTTGTAGGCCGTAAAGTGCAAATGGGATAGGATGTATCAATGGGTCAAGGTGGCAGCCGAGCCTCAGCGCCTGAACCGCTTGGCGATTAGTCGACCCAGGCGCGATAGACCGGGTGCCTTCGCTGCTAATATCTGGGTCGAATCGCCAAATGGCCGATCCGCAAGAAGATCGAGACGTTTTCTGTCGCCACTGAGGCTACCGAGGCGAATAGCCCTTGCTTGGTTCGGAATAACACAAGTTGAGAGGGAAGCCGATGGGGTTTCTTGTAACTAACCTCTGCACGTTTCGCCAGCCTCTCCAGATTCTTTTCAATCTGCGCGGCGACTTGTCTAATGAGCTCTACAGCCGACTTTTGAGCAGCTTCGGGATCATCGCCGTTTTCCTGTGCAGTGAGTTCGGCCAGCAGCTTCTTCATTTCCTCTGCGGCTTCATGATCTTCCGCACGGAACTCCGCTTGCTTCTTCTCGAGCAAGTTTCGCAGATCGTCACGTTCGGCACATGTGACCTGGACCAGGGCCTGGGTTGAATCAAGCTCGGCCTGCAAATTGTACAGTCTGCGCATAGCATCATCTTCTCCTTCACGAGCCTTAGTCAAATCCGATGCGCTGCTCGCTTTGATCTCGGCAATCAGATCCATGTTCTCTTTGTTGGAGAGTTCAACTGTATTCGTGTAAGCAACTTTCATACACACGGATATCGCCGAACAGTAGCTACTCACTTTCCGCCAGCGCATCGTTCAGCGATCTCTTGGATACATCGAGAGCTTCTTGGGCCTCGGCCAATCTCTTGAGGGCAGATGTATACTGGTCGTACAACTTCCAGTAATCATCACTGATGCATCGTTAGCGGTTATACTAGCTAGGCTGCTCGTAGTAGGAAATACCTCTGCGAAGAATTTGCGCGGGCCTGTTGCAGCGTTTCATTGAAGGCATCGGAAAAGTCCAAGCCCACCTGTATTGCCTTGTTAGCGGCTTCATATAAGATGATAGTAGCCATAAAATGTAAACATACGGATGGCCCTTTCAGAGATTCCACTTCCTTCTTCAGCTCTTCATTCTCAGATTTCCTGTAGCGAGTTAGCCTAGATCTCCGTCGCTGTAGCACAGGGTCTTCTAACAGCTGCGATTCCTTCACACCGATCGCCTCAAAGTCTTTCTGCAGAGTGCCCTCGAGCTTGGGAGTTTCAGTACCCGGCATCAGGGATGGGCTTCCAGGAGAACCTTCCAGTTCACGGATTCGCTCACGGAGCTCGCTTATCAAAGCATCATCACGTTCGCGCTGCTCATCGGCGTTACTGAGTCGCTCTGTGAGAGCATGGTTGTTGAACTCGAGCTGTTTCTTCAAGTTTTGGATTTCACTGCACTCCTGCTCAATGCGAGGCAAAACTCTGCGGTATTCTTCAAGCTCCACCTCACGCTCGGAGTTCCATTTCTGCTGCGAATCCGCCTCCTTCAGCTGTTGCTGGAAATCTTTGATCTGGTTCCTGAGCGACTGGTTCTCCTTCTCGAAGTCCTGGCTAGCCTGCAGCTTCTGGCGGTACTTTTCGGCCGCATTCGCCTTACGAGCGAGTTGGTCTCGCTCAGTCTTCAGCTCATCATAGTCATCCTGAAGCTTCTGGAATCGTTGGTTCTTGACGCGTAACGACTCCACCGTCATGCGTAAACTGTCGATTTCATCCTGCGCTGTAGCCAGCCTTGCTTCCTGAGTTGCGATAATGTCTTCCTGTTGGCGGGATTTAGACTCGAGAGCCTTTGCGCTGAGTCCAAGATCACCCTTCCCAGACCTCAAGTTGACCAGTCGGTCTTCGGTCGATGCAAGCCGGCTTTGTAAGGTATCGTTGTTCTCCTGGAGGCGCGCCAGGCGATCGTGCAAATCATCAATCTGTTTCTGCATGTCCTTTTTCTCACGCGCCATCCGGTTATTCTCCGCCAACACCTTTCCTACCCGCTCTTCAAACTGCAGTTCCGGGTCGACGGGCAGATCCCGCTCCTCCTTGACATCGTCCTCGCCATCGATAGCCTCATGCTGACCATTCTGAGCTTCTTCGAAGATGTTTTTCAGGGTCTCTTGCGTCGGGGTACTTAGGCTCTGAAGGGTCTCGACGTAGGTCTGCGCGTTGGGGGAGCGGATGGCGGCGATCAGAAGGAGCTTCAGGAGTTTGTTGGCCTCCTTGACGGAGTTCTTTTCGGCGACCAATTCGAGGTTGGGATTGGGGTCAAGACCCGTGGGCATGCCATCGGGTTGTTGGCGGATGTAGTTGACGAGCAACTTGTGGATATGTTTCAGGTTCTGCCATTTGGATAGCCAGTGGTCGGACGGGGCGCGCTGGGGGATCTCGTCGAGGAAATACTGCGGATCGATGTCCTGCAAGATCTCCCAAATGATGGTGCCATCCGATAACTCCTCGGTCGTCCGGATAGTCTTACCCAAGGCGAAACTGTTGACCCATTCCAGCAGGGCCTGGGTGACGGTATGCTCCGCAGCCATGGTCGGCGATGTTGACTGCAATCGGGGGCAATCAACTGGGCGGGGAACGCGGCGGTTGTTGCAAATTCCAGGAACGGCTGTGGAATTGCCGGCAATTGTATTCGGATCGCGGCCAGGAGGGGCTAATTGCGACCCCTCAGCACGGTTGAGTTTAAACCTGGACGGCGGAGGAAAAGGACTGTGCCTCGATGAGATCCTTTTTTGAGCGCCTCCGGGGCGTTGGAGGCGGGATCCACGCTACGCGCATCGACGAGCTATAAATACCGAAGTCCCGCTTGGGGGGGAAAGGAATGGTTTAGGGTCACCCACAGCGCTGCTTCCTTATTTTCTACTTTCCCCATGTGAAACGACATCCACTGAGGATGAAAATGGGTTGAAAGATTGGAAAAGTGACAAGAAGTCTCTATCATGTATTCATATCTTGGTTGCTTTTGTGTTGTTTGTTGAGTTATGGGAAACAGTCGCCGGCTCCAAAAGTTATGACATTAAATGGTTCATTAGACAAGAACAAGACATAAACTTTCTTTCCAGAAACAGAAGAAGACAAATGATACATAAGAATCCTGAATTACAATCTAAGCTAATTTTTCCCATCCATTATCGACCATCAATGGTCGAGCCCCGAAACCAGCGGGAACCCCATCCATCATACAATAGTAATTTGGAATAAAGAAAAGGGAGCTTTCTTCTCCCGGACTATCCAATATCGCCCTCACTGAATAGTGACAGTCATGTCTTTCTCGACAGTTGGATTGTATGCCGCGAATTCAGTTGACAGCTGTTGAACCGAGTCGGCCTTGGTGTCGGCTGCGAAGCCCCTGTGTGTATGTATGTCAGACCAAGCAAGCACCTCAGGACTTTCAAGAGAGAATTACTTGAGCAAAGCTATAGAGAGCAATCTGTTAGCACTGCCACTACCCAAAACGCAAGGATGACTAGGGATAACTGCTTACTGTAATTATGGGTGATCTTGCCACCCTACCAGAAACGGCCAGTTAGTAACATATAGATGTGCCAACGCTGTTCAAAGCACCCGGTCACATACAGCGTCCTTAACTGATTGCTTTGCCTGATCAACCACCGAGTCAGGGGTACCTGAAGGGAACGTGACCAGAATCGATTCGGCCAGGGCCAAGGGGAGCAACCCCAAGACGGTAACAGTAGCAGACAACTTCATGGTGAAGAAATCGACACAGGGTAATATTTCCTAAAAAACCGATGATAGTATTACAAAGGCCCAGATTCAAGTACCAGTGGTTGTAATATAGAGATAGAGGCGATGAAGAAGGAGTTGTACCTAGTCAAGTTGGGAGAGTAAGGTGTGACTGCGTCATACTACCTGGAATGCATTGCCCGAATAGGGTTAGTCGGTAACGGATAAGGAACCAGAGTCTCAAACTAGTGCGCTGACTCAGCCAGTCACGCCGCGGCGCTGACGCTTTCTATTCTTCGGACCTCGTGAGCGCAACTTCCGCAATTCTGCCTGCCTCTCCTGCTCCCTGTTCGCTTCCCTTTCCCTCGCTTCTTCCCGGCCGATTTTGGCTGCTTTGCTATTTTCCTGGTCATTCTGGTCGAGCTTTGATTTTCCTATTCAGCTGGTTTTCTTTTCCTTTGGTCCCCTCTGCACCTCCGATCTCCCCATCGAGGTGTGTAACTGCTGGGGGTATTTCCAACTTCACTCCGAGACCTTCCCCCCTCCCCTCCATCTCTCATCCACTCCCCTTCGCCCCGGTTTGGTTCCTCTACTAGTTATTGTCTACTGGAAGGGTCAATCAGTACGGGTGATTGTATGAGATAGATTGATTAACACTGGGTTGACGGGGTGTTGTAGCGCGGGTTCTTTGTTGACTTTCGGGTTCTGGTGGAGGATTTGCGCTTGCGGCCTCCTGTTGTTGTCTCAAGTCTGACCAAGATAGCTAGCAAGCATTCTACAAGTTCCGACAGCTCTTTCCATCTCTTGCACTCAGGAGATACGTTTATCTGGAGAGAAACAAAGCACGCGGATATAGGAATCTTTATATACGGTGGTAAAAGGGACAAAGCCGGGGAAAAAAGATCAGAGGAGAAAAGAAGAGAGAAAACAAAGCAATAAGAAGGACAAGTTTCTAACAAGAAAGGAGAAAAGGGAAGAAAGTCAAGAAAAAAAAGCAAGAAAACAACAAGAAGATAACAAAGTCCAAGGAAGAGGAAAGGAACTGGAAAATTCAGTGAAAAAACAAATAATTAAATATAAAGAGGAGGATTCAGAGGAAAAAGAACAAACACAAGGAACATAAATATTCTTTCCGAGTGTTACGCCCTTCTTTAGCGCTTGTCCATTGTTCATTTCTTTCTTCTTTGTCGATACCCTTTTCTTATTCTCACTTGCCCCCTGTTCCCCCTTCATCAGCCTCACCAGCCTTTGTATCTGCCCACCATGTCATCCGGGTTGGCCTCCGACGAAGTTGCCGAGGACTACAAGAATTCCTTGGAAGATCTAACCAACAATGACAGGTTTCAGATCAGCAATCTGACTGTCATAGCCAAGGAGAACACTGAACATGCGATGGCCATCTCCCGCGTGTTGGAGAACCACATTCGAACAGTAGGTGACACGCTCTCAGAATACCACCGGTTGGGCCCTCGTCGAATCTGACGAGGGCGCTCAACCCGTCTGTAGTCTCTCTTTGGGATGAACGAATTCTAATCTGCTCTGTAGACTCCGCCGGCTCAGAAATTGCCCGCCTTGTATGTAGTCGATTCGATTGTCAAGAACGTAGGCACGCCCTACACTCTGTTCCTGGGTCGCAATCTGTATCAGACCTTCATGAACGCCTACACACTGGTCGATTCGCAGACGCGCAAGAAGTTGGATGAGATGCTCAAAACCTGGAAGGAGCCGGTGCCGGGTTCCCTCGACACCAGGCCCGTTTTCCCTCCAGAAATCACTCGCAGTATTGAGAGTGCTCTGATCAAAGCAAGGACTGCAGCGCTTCAGCAGCAGCAGGCTCGAACTCAACAAGACATTCTCGCTCGCGGTCGAGTTGGCACTCCTCCAGCGTGGAACAGCACTCCGACACCACCGCAAGGCATGGGCCGCCATCCACCTGCTGCAAATCAGGCTTTACCCATGCATTACCAGCGCAATGGCTCTGGTCACGGATATCCACCATCGGTAAGTATCATCTCACATTTTAGTACAGTGGCGGAAGGTCTCATTTGATTAGCAGGGTGAATCGTACTCTTCACGGGGGACCCCGACTCCCCAAGCCCAGCCACGTACAACAGAGGTTGATCTCGCGGCTCTCAACCGAGATATTGAGGCTCTTATTGCCACCGCCAGAAGCGATTTTGCCAATAATCCACTAGACCCCTCGATACAGCAACGACTGAAGGCTCTTTTGGATCTTCAGGGTATCTTGCAACGGCAAGAACTCACCCAGGAGCAATTGAGACTCGTCCGCGACCAGGTTTCAGCTCTCGCTCCGAAGCCTGCAATTCCGGCTCCTCAAGTTATTGCTCCAACTGTTCCGGCTGTTTCAACGCCCCCCATGGCTACTCCCCCAGCCCAAACACTTTCGCAACCTTTACAACAGCTCCTCAATCCTGGCACGCTTGCCGGGCTCCTCAAAGCTACTGCTACACGTCAGCAGCCGACTCCGCCGCCTCAAATCCACAATATCCTACCACAGATGCCCACTAATACCACCGCGCCGCAACCATCCGTCAGCGCCGCACCAGAAAATCCTCTCATTGCAGCCCTAAGAGCGCAGGGCTTACTTCCACCGGCCTCGGCACCTCCAGCCGCTTTCACTGCTGCTCCGCCACCAAATGTCGCGCCTGCTTTCCCACTAATCGTACCGGGTCAGGTGCGAGTCACGCCTCCCGTCGCGACGCCGCAGGCACAACAAGGTACATCGAATGCGCAAATAAACGTTCAAATGAGTACAGCGTCCATCAAGATGTGAGTTTCCTGTGTCATTGCTACATTGGTTTTCCTATCACTGACTTAAACGAACCCCCAGCCCTCGACCAATGCTGCTCTCCAGCCTCTACGAGACCCGGTCAAACCGGTGTGGAACATGCGGTCAACGTTTCTTTGCAACGGAAGAAGGGAAGGAGAAGAAAGCTCGCCATTTGGATTGGCACTTCCGAACCAACCAGCGCATGTCTGAGGCAGCTAGGCGGGCCCAAAACCGCAGCTGGTACGTTGATGAACGGGTAAGTCACGCACCATTTCCGAACCAGTTATCCTGCAGTACTAACTATCTCCAGGATTGGATCAAATCCCGTGAGGCGGGAGATGAACAAGACCTTGCGGAGACGGAGGCCTCGGCTGAGGGTGTTGCTGGTGCTGACGGCGCTGCGACGAAGAAGGGGCCTCCTAAGCAGTGGATCCACGCCCCGAATGACGCGACATTGCGAAACACCCCTTGCCCTATCTGCCAAGAGAAATTTGAGTCGACATGGTCAGAGGATGTACAGGACTGGATCTGGCAGGACGCAGTCAAGGTGGGAAGTCGCGTGTACCACGCCAGTTGCTATGCCGAAGTGACCAAGGACGGACCTACGCCAGCCAACCGGGGGACGCCGTCAGGACGAACTGGGACTCCCGAGTCTGTTTTGGGCAAACGCAAGGCCGAGGTGAGTGATTCATCAATGAGAGTTATCTAGAAATTTTTGGTGACTAACACGTATCATAGGGAACCGATTCTCCTGGATCCAATGTACGGATCAAAACAGAGCCCGTGTGATCGGGGTGTACACTCCCTTCTCTCCCTTCTCTTCTTCTCCTACTCTTTGTTGATGATTCTCTGCTTTTGAGCGAAGATGCATCGTTCATTCAGCTTCACGGCTGTATTTTGCATGGGAAGGTTGAATGAATTCCCCTTCCCCTGGGCGTTCCGGGGCAAGTGACGATGGTGATGGATCACAGGACACATACAGCACTCCCGGGCTCGCTGCCTTGTATATAGTATCCCATTGTAGAACCAGATGAACCAAATATCAGGTCATTCATATACATCCTGGATGTCTTCTATGTGATTAATAACGTAGAACCACTATATATAGATACTAACCCCCCCCCCAGTCTTTATAGTCTCGGCGAATGACGTCGGCAAATGAAGCTGCCCCGCTCGGCGCAACTCCGCCCAGCACAGCTAGGATTACTTTTATTCCTGACTTCCCCTCGACATCTATCGAACATTCTTCAGAACCCGAGACATCCGTGCGACTGTCCTGCACTCCTTAGCCTTGTTGATCCCTGTTCAGCATCCAAGAAAATCTCCAGTCCTCCATCTTCACAATGGCTCCCCACAATATCCGGTGGGGTATCATGGGTAGGGACCAATTTCCCCGCATCCAGACCAAACAAACAAAAAGATCCCAGGCTAACGAACATGGATGGCATTGCGCCTCTACAGCTACGGGGTGGATCGCCGAAGGTAAAGCCCCTCCTCCGAAATCTCACAGTCAGCAGATCTATCTAACATCAACACTATAGTCTTCACCCGCGATCTCCTAAGAGACCCCAGCATCCGCAACGTCACCGACGTCTCTCACACCGTCGTGGCTGTAGCATCCTCCTCCAACGCCGCACGAGCAGAGAAATTCATCGCAGACACCGGCATCCCGTCCCCCTGTGCCGCCTATGGCTCCTATGAAGATCTCGTAGCCGACGCCAACGTCGACGTCGTCTACGTCGCAACTCCACACTCCCACCATTTCCAGAATGTCATGCTGGCTCTTAACGCCGGAAAGCATGTACTCTGCGAAAAGGCCTTCACCGTCAATGCGGCTCAAGCCAAGATCCTCTGCGAGACCGCCCAGAAGAAGAATCTCTTCCTCATGGAAGCTGTCTGGACTCGCTACTTCCCTCTCAGTATCCAGATCAGGGACTTGATCAAGCAGGGTGCTATTGGTGAGGTCTTGCGGGTGATCTCTGATAACAGTTTCGGAGACCCGGTCGAGGAGAGATGGGGTACGGAACACCGTATGGTTAATAAGGATCTGGCGGGTGGTTGTTTGTTGGATTGTATGTGGTGTCTACCTACCATTTTCCCTCCTCCCCTGAATGATGACAACGACTAATTGATAACTGACCATTTTCGATCGCACAGTGGGAATCTACTCCCTGACCTGGGTCTTCCAGACCCTCTACCACACCCTCCCCCGGGAGCAACGTAAACCCCCCTCTGCCATTTCTGCCCACATGACCCTCTACCACCTAACCGGCGCCGATGAGGCCACCACCATCCTTCTGAGCTTCCCGACCAGCACCCCCTCCAATCTTCCTCACCCGGGCCAGTCGCAGGCTGTGGCCATGACGCATCTCCGCGTCTCCACTGATCCCGACGAGGCAAACACCGCCCGTCCGGCCATCCGGATCCAGGGTACGAAGGGTGAGATCCAGGTGGATGGACCGGCGTTCCGGCCTGAGCGGTACCGTATCATCCCTGCCAAGGGGAACGGTGAGGTGAAGGAGGTTGAGTGCCCGTTCCCTGGCGATGGCAAGGGAATGTTCTGGGAGGCGGATGAGGTGGCGCGGTGCTTGAGAGACGGGAAGCTGGAGAGCGAGACTCTGCCATGGGAGGAGAGTATTGTGATTATGGAGGTGATGGATGAAGTCAGACGGCAGGGTGGGTTGACTTATCCGGAGAAGATCGAGTCGACTGTGTATCCTACGCAGCTGTAGATTTAGTAGTCATGTAATTCGGATAATATGATCTGGAGTTTCAAGTCTTGTTCATGTGTTACGGTCGAGAATATATACCCTTGGCCTGTATACGCCAGTCCAAAAGATCAATAGCTACATGATCATGGCGGTTTACTTGTCGGACGTTATTCGCATTCCGAAATTACTACTATACAAAACAGAGATATCCCGCCGGAAGGCATGAGTCTATATAAGGACATGAGAAAGACAATTTCCATTCCCGGACAATGCAGGTCGTTTTTTCTGCCTTTCTTCGCCGGCCCGTGAGGGCAATCAAAAAAAGCCTCTACCTCCGGGCAAAGACATAAGCACCGGAACGATGGGTATCACTAAGGTACATCACTCCGGCCTCAGAGGTGAACGTCCTCTGCCATTTAAAGGCATCTAGTTCTGGCGGAAAACACCGAGCAGGCTCTTCCAGACCTGGCCAGGCTCCTGGCTGGCGTCAATGCCGCGCCAGATACCGGTCTTCTTGTAGTACTCGACAACGGGAGCGGTCTGGGCGTGGTAGGTGCCGAGACGCTTCTTGAGGGTATCGGCGTTGTCGTCGGAACGCTGGATGAGGGGCTCGCCAGTAACGTCATCCTTCATCTCCTCCTTGGGGGGGTTGAAGATCTTGTGGTAGGAGCGGCCGGAAGCCGGGTGGACGAGACGTCCGGTGATACGGGCCACCAGAAGGGCATCGTCAATCTGAAGCTCAACGGCGTGCTGGAGCTTCTGCTGGCGAGCGTTAAGCATGTCGTCCAGACGCTCAGCCTGGGCAACGGTACGAGGGAAACCATCCAGGATGAATCTAAAAAGAGGCGCGCGCGCCGTCAGCCAAAAGCAGAATCGCATAGGTATCAGGTTACCAACCCGTTCTTGCACTCGGAGTTGTTGTCAAGCTCGCTCTGGATCATGTTGACCATGATCTCATCGCTGACCAGACCACCCTGATCCATGATTTTCTTAGCCTCCTTGCCCAATGCGGTCTTCTTGGCGACCTGGGAGCGCAGCATGTCACCGGTGGCCTGCACAAGTGGAAATTGACATTAGCATCGGGCTCAAAAGCAATTTTTATAACATCCCAGTGATTGATTTACCAAGTGGCAGACACAGTACTTCTCCTTCAGTCGGGGAGCCTGGGTACCCTTGCCTAGTTTGGAGAATCGGTCAGAATTCCGGCAGGACGGAAAAGCAGGGAACAAGAGGATGCGAAAAGAGTCCAAGGATTGTCAATGGAGAACATACCGGCACCAGGAGGTCCCATCAGGATGATGCGCATCTGCTCAGCAACCGACTTGGGCTTGACCTGGTTGCTGAGGCGGCCCTCCAACTCCTCAACACGAGCCTCCAGCTTTCCGATAGTGTCCTTCAGGCCGTTGACGACCTCGTCCGTAATGGGAGCCATTGTGATGTGAAAAGAGGAGAGGAAAGATAGGACGCTTCAAGAAAGTGTCCGGAAAGGGAACAGGAGGGGAAGGAGGAGAGAAGAGAGGAGAGAAGTGGCTAGGAATGAGGAAGAGATATCAACCAGACCGGGGAAAGGGAAGGGAACGGAGAAAGTGCATGTTGGGGGAGAAAAGAGGCCGACCGGAGGGAGTGGAGTCTCCCACCCGAGGTTCCTGCGCCCTGGGAAATTCGCCTCGAACGGCACCCTAGTCTTCGGGGTTCTGATCGGAGGTGTTTGGTAGATCCTCAATTGCCTTCAGAGGCGTCCATTGACCCGGAAGCAATCTCTCATCTCCAACATGACGTCCTTTCTTTGAGCCAATCTCCACTGGTTTGAGCCTTGAAGGAGTCCAGCTTGGGACTAGTCCCGGAACACGTGTCCCGTATTGTATGCCTGAGGCAAAAAGGCACCAGTAATGTAGATGTGTGGCTGATGTTCAGGTGTCGAGGTGTCAATGTCCAACCATCAGCCACTCAAATGTGGCTCAAGCACGGAGCTCCAATGAATCCAGAGGCTCTCCGTTGATCCAACCAACAACAGCTTCCCTCTTCATCGTCATCGCTCCTCCTCCTCCTTCATCTTCCCATCTTCATCCCCTTGCTTATCCCGCAACAATCCCTCCCACTCTCTTCTGACATACCCTTCATCCTCCCCTCTCAATCCTATCTCTCCACCGGTGACAGCTCGTCTCGCGTTCCTTCTGTCTCCGCCATGCCTGCCACCACGGCGGACGCCCTCTCCCTCGTTCAGCGCACCGTCACGGTCGCTCCTCTAGTCCTTCTCTCCGTCGCAGATCACTACGGCCGCTCGGCCAAGGGTACCCGGAAACGTGTGGTTGGTGTGCTGCTGGGTGAGAACTCGGGTCAGAATGTCCGGGTATCGAACAGCTTTGCGGGTGCGTCATTGACCTTTTATTACCTTCGGTATCTCTTTCAGTGTCCACATGCTGACAGTTCCTCTCCCAGTGCCCTTCGAGGAAGATGAGAAGGATCCCTCTGTTTGGTTCCTAGATCACAACTTTGTCGAGTCGATGAGGGACATGTTCAAGAAGATCAATGCTCGTGAGAAGCTGGTTGGGTGGTATCACTCGGGCCCGAAGCTGCGGGCCTCGGATTTGGAAATCAACGAACTCTTCAAGCGCTACACACCGAACCCTCTGCTGGTGATTGTGGATGTCCAACCGAAGGAGGTTGGCGTTCCTACGGATGCTTACTTTGCCGTGGATGAGATCAAGGATGTGAGTAGCAATGCGCGCCATCGTGACGGGCCTCGTCTGTGGACTCTTTTGAACTAATCATCACAATCTCTGTAATAGGATGGCACCACAACATCAAAGACCTTCGTCCACACCCCGTCTATAATCGAAGCCGAGGAAGCAGAGGAAATTGGAGTGGAGCACCTTCTCCGGGATATCAGGGATGTCGCTGTCGGAACCCTCTCTACCCGCATAACGTCGCAGCTTCAGTCGCTGCAGGGCCTGCACCTGCGTTTGCGCGACATCGGCCAATACCTGCAGAAGGTTCTTGATCACGAACTCCCCGTCAACCACGCCATTCTGGGCAATCTCCAGGACGTCTTCAACCTCCTCCCCAACCTTACCACACCAGCCGCCACGCCGCGCATCAGTGGCGCCCCCGAACAGCCGTCGGAGAACAGCGAACTCGCACGGGCCATGAGCATCAAGACCAACGATCAATTAATGGCGATCTACTTGAGTAGCTTGATCCGCGCCATCACCGCATTCCACGACTTGATCGAGAACAAGATCCAGAACCGGCAGCAACAAGAAGAGAATGAGCTGAAGAGGGAGCAAGAGGCCAACGCGGCCAAAACTGAGAAGGAGGCCGCGAAGAAGGCCAACAGCACCGCCAATGGAGAGCAGAAGGAGGGTCAAGACAAGGAGAAGGCCAAGAAGAGCCAGAAGGAGTAGACGGGTCAGGGACTCTATGCGATACGATCATCTAGAACAATGCAGTCCATCGAATGTATATTACGGTAATCTCTACGCGGCCGATTGCGACCTCGGGGGCATCTGCTTGTTATAGGCCAGCAACGATGCTGCTATATCATCTGTATTGGTAGGATATATCCTCGGAGCAGCACTTGCGTGAGATATTGTCGAGGGTGAATTTATGGAACTGCAAGCTCCGAAAGCTTTCATAGTGGACTCCACATTTTGGAGCCGTTCACAAGCGGCACAGTAATAGTAGTCTTTGTAGACCGGCACGTATCCAACAGACGATCATCCCACTGCCCTGCACACGTCATGCCATAGCGTTGCTGGGTCATCTTCCACGTAATGGCTCCCAGCCATCATGACTCAGGTCTGAATAACATCGAGGGCCCCTCCACCACGATCCTCAATGGGACCTAGTCAATGAGACAATGAGTAGTGTTCCACTCCTCAGTACACAGAGACAAAGCATACCATGCATGTACTCCACCCAGAAGAAGGACAAAGAACAAAACACCCAAGAATAGGTTTGAATCCCTTCACCGACTCGAAACATACAACGAAAAAAGCCAGCCTAGAGCCTTCATCATCCACCCCACCCAGCACACCAGCCCGCCAATTCCTCCGCACTGACAATGGAAACAGACCTCCCTTCTCCGCCCCCAAAAAGACCCGGACACCGCACGGCCAGGCAACAGGCCAGAAGGTGCTTGCACACGGGGGGAGAGGAGCGAGTGGAGTTCCTGGTGAACGAACCCCCGAACGGAAAGTGGTTGTCCTTTGTTACGGATAGGCTATCGTGACCAGTGGTGGAGGATGAATCCTCCTCTTCGGATCCATCGGGTCCTGAGTCTCGAAATGCATTCAGGGTAAACGTAGGACACGTGCAGTTCCAGGCCTTTAGGCGGACTTCGTAGCCTTTTGGGTCTGGTTCTTTGGTGTGATATGATGAGGTTGAAGTTGAGGTGGAGAATGGGTCGCTTTGATCGGGGGAAATGGTAGATGCTGAGCGAACATAAAAATAATCATGTATGTCTTTGGTGGTAGCATTTGTTGTTGAGGAATGATGGTGGGCTGTAGGGTGAGATGTTTGACTGCTGCTGGTATTGGTCGTGTCGTTGCAGATGAACCGGTTCACTAGATTCCTATCCAGGATGTCCAGAGCGAGAAGAAGCTCATTTGGAAAGATGCAGTGGAGTGTTAACATTATTGTCTTAACTTCTGCCATTTGGGATGGAGGGAGAGTAGAGAGGGGTGTGCGGTGGTGGTGTCGGGCTGGTGGTTGATGCCGGTGGTCATGATTACTGTCTACGGGCGGGATGGTGAAGGTGGAGAGGTGGGAGATCAATTGATCGATAAATTGGGCAGTTGAAGGAATTGTTTGGGAGGGGAGTTGATGGTCTGACTGGTTTTGAGACGCCATTGGGGAAAGTGTAGCTGGAGATGAAAAGTGTAAGATAGTTCTGGATAGTAGAAAAGGGCGCGGGAAGGTTACAACCCGATTGATTAGGGAATTTCGCTGTCCTCGATAAAAGGTCGCATGTTACTAGCATCTCACAAGTATGATATCAATAGAATCTTGAAAGTTTAAATGGTGATAGCTAATGGAAAACCCAGCGTAGGCATTGTTGAATCCATCAAATCTCGAATTGGTCCGAACGCGACAGGACGCTAAGCTGAAGTACTATGGAATCATTGCATCGAGGTATCCGCACACTAGAAAGAATATATAATCGAACAACACAACTACCATTTCAACCGCTACACGACTTCCAGCAGATTCAAGCCCAACCTATGAAGCGTCTTTCTCAAGAGAAGCGCCCCCGCCCCCCCCCCTAAGCAGATCGAGGCCGCTTCTGGCAACTGGCTTTTGTAATTCTCCCAGAAATAACCCTATCTTGCGCACTTCCCGAAGGTCTTGCTGACCCGTTGTCTTCCGTGCGGGCACTGAGTCGTGTTTGTGTTCCAATGTCTCGTACAGGTGTGTCCGGCCGTGGTCCAGCGTCATATGGCTCGGGTATAATATCTGGCTTGAGGGGAATGATAGCTCGCCCTGTGAGGACCTCTCTCGTCTTTCGGCAGACAAGTCTAAGCCTGACCTCGGCATGTTGAACCTTTTTCCCCGGTTTCAGCCAGACAAGGGGCCCATCCCCCTCAGGTATGACCAGCTGGTCGTCGACTGTCCATTTCAATCTTCGTCCCTTTAGGTGAATGGATTGTTCCAGGCATACAGCATTATGAGGCGCGATGCTCATCGAACCTGGGCCAGGTTCTGGGGAAGAGCCCCTTGGGGAGCCTGCATCCGGGCCGCCATGACATCCAAGGTTGCTGGGCGGTTCATCGTTGTCAGTTGCCTGCATGGACGGAGCCTGATCTTCCTCCCAGACCCCTGATCCAAGATCTAATGGCCTCTCGAGAGGCACACGGTGGTAGACCGCCCAACAGACGCGATCATGGTAGGGAGGCTTGAATCTTTTGTGGTTATCCACACCAAAATCCAGACAACTTTCCAGCGATCCATAAGTATTGGTTTCCATGTCGTTTTGATGTGCCCACTTATTATCTGGTCCCATGACAGCACAGGTGTAATGGCCCATCTGAATGTCCGTCTCATGTGGCTCATGGAATACTATGCCGAAAAGTTCATAACGAGCGCAGCCTTCGATTTTCACTGTATCACTCAATAAGCCAGGTGGGAGTTCTATGTCTTTTTGAAGCCAGACTGGAACCCTAATTCTCCTGGGCTCATTCGTGATCTTGTCGTATTTCATTCTGGGAAATTGAACAAGAAGAACTTCAGGGAGGTATAAAGCCTTCTCAGACATAATATGATCTGTCTCTTGCCTGCACTTGCCACACTTTCCCTTCAAATGCTCTGGCTTGTCTAGCAGTCCTTCCTCGATGTTTGCGTACCCAGGCATATTTTCATCCTCAGGAGCATATACCATGAAGAATTTTTCATCAGGCCGATTCTTTGATCTCCCGCATTTGCAGCACTTGTCGTTCCTGCTCACTCGAATCTTGAAGATATCGTTCAGTTCGCGGCGGCTATATTCAAGTTAGTATCGGGGGGTGTGGCGTACGTATGAAGAAAGAAAGAACCTTACCCCTGTTCATCTACCTCTACAAGTAGCTGCTGGAATATGCTTTCCATGAAATCACGCGCATCCTGCTGCCCTTCGATATAACCCTTCCAGGAGGTCTTTGCAAGTATTCTCCACAACGGTTTCAGGCATCTCTGTAATCTCTGCGTTCCATCATCCTTTTCGACCCAATATAGATAATAAAGACGATAGAGACAACAAGTCAAACACTTCTGCAGTTTTGGAGTACACGCTTCGTGGGTTTTGCGATATTTTATAAGCCATTTCAGAAAGATAGGCGTATTCATAAGTACAACAAGCACCACGTTCCGGTAGCATAAAGTACCTGGATTTTTGAATCCCCTGATTTTCTCCCGACTGAATCCCAGAGGGACCCAGCCAGAGGTAATAAGGTCATCCTGCCAGTCATTTAGTCAAGTAATCTTTGGCTAGCTCGGCCATCCATGAGTACATACCGATTCTGGTGACTGTGACAGCCGTCGATGTGGTAGTTCCGGTTCCGGTTTTGGCTCGCTCATATCTTGGACTATCAATATCTTTCGTTCCTTGTCCAGCGAATAGTAAATATAAAGACAGCTGTATGAGTGTATAGCTCGAGAGTAGACGAGCTTAGCAGGATGAAAAGGTGTTCTGTATCATGATCAAGGAACATGCCCGCAAAGGAGAGTGCTGCTCGCTTTATATTTGAAAACCACATAGCGACAAGGTGGGAATGAAAGAAAATGCATCATCTCGTTTGCACTTGGTGCAGGGATCTCTTCGCCCTCTGATCTCTTTGAACTGCTTAAATCGAGACAGCCTTGCGCGCTATTCAATGAACGGTGCCGTGTGGTCATTTGTTTCCGATGACAGCATTGCTATTGACTCAAAAGTAAACATAGAGATTCAAAAATATGATCTTATATATAGGCTTTGTTTGAGGATGCTATCCAGACACTGTAGCCCTTGTGAATACAGAGAAACAAAGGACCATACAGCTTTGCAGCGGTCATTGTCGACCACCTCTATAATGGCCAGGTCTCTCAGAATAGAAAATTAGGATGCCTGAACAAAGAAAAATCAAGGTGCCTATTATGGTTGTTCTTCTGGAGTCCATCAGTGTTCCGCATCCTGTTTGTTCGAACTAGTGGGTGGTATAGTCACAGCGATGTAGGCCTGAGGACTTGGGGAACGTTGTACCCATGCATAAGGAGCTGAGCAGAAAGAAGCCCCAACATATCTATCTAAGAAGTGTTCAATTGAAGTTTCCGGGTCCTTGATTTCCTATTCAGTACTGCGTAGTAGACATTAGAGTCACATGATAGAACAGATGTCACATGTTAATATCACTCTGCGACTCTTGCTTCCTTCATCATCACACATCCAATGCCCATGTGACGTGTTCAGCTATTACAGGACATCGGATACTGATTTCCTTATTCTACCAGCAGCTGCTCACTCAAGTGTTGTACGGAGCGATTCAGCGCAGGGACTGGGTCCCGATTACGGAGTACTTGCATCCTAGTTTGCTGTATGGCCTTTGCAATGACGTCCTGAAAAACTCCCGACGGCCGAGATCGAGTGGGGTTCAACCCAAGTTCTGGCCGGCTGCCAGACCACCCGCGCGGAAATGAGAATTCCAGACTTGACCAGTCAGGTACACCCTGACCCGGTCCGGCAGACAAATCCATAGTACCCAGCCCTGGTACTTGCGACAAGGACTACAGGTTTCCGGCCAGTCCAGCCTGGGTAGATTACCCTTAGTTGGTTCTACGGAGGTAGCGAACGATGACGGGGCTGGCGCCCTCTACGACAAATGAGATGGACGTGAGCTCTAAGAGTTGTCTCGAACACGGGAAGTTTTCGAACAGGATTATTGCAGCGGGATACGGCACCTGGCCGTTCAACGGTTGTGTCAGTGTCAATGGTTCAGTAGATAGGCTATGATGACGGGTATCCGTTGGAATCAGTTCACCACTGGTTGTTAGGAGAGGCGCCCAGCTATGATGGTCAAACCGTCCATGTCACACGAGCCCGTTGCCAGTGTGCTTCTGCTGTGTCCGTTTGGTCCTTCATGTGTGCTTTGGGAGGATCCGATTCGATCCGCTTTCCTGCTCATGTATGTCAATAAAGCGGCAGGGATGAAGGGTTATCTGAAACACTTAACATGACCATTGTATAGTACAAGTTAAGTTACTATTCGCTCCCTCATCAGCCGCTTTCCCTCCGTCATCCTCTCCCCCTCCAGCCCAAAGTGATACGTTCAATCTACCACCAAACCAACCAACCTATAGCCGAACACAACCAGGATGGAGAAGAGAACCTGACGCGAAACCAGGAAAAAAAAAAGAAAAAAAGGAAATGTCCTTCGAGTCTAGACCACCCGTCTTTCACCGATGAACTGGTTCTTGCTAGTCCAGTAGTGTCCGGAAAATATGCATCGCGATATTAAATTCCCCTCCCTCCTCTTTCCCTAAGTAATAAAGTATACTCTCCCATTGTTCTGTCCTTCCTCGATCGCGATCCAAAAACCTTCTAATTACTAGATCATGGATACTAAAGTAGACTTAACTTTGGTCGAACAGACAATAAGACTCCTCTCTCAACCAAGATAACCCACGACTAGATAAATTAAATCATTTCTAGACGCGTGGTAATTTCCTACCTTTCCCCACAACCCGGCCTCGGTTTTGGTTTCATCTGGTCATCAAGTGGAGCGGAATTAATTTACCACCCAAACAAATTGGCCTTTCCTCCCGACAGCCCGGACGGACCCCTTCAAACCAAACCAAGACCAAACCAAACCAAACCACCCCTCTTCTTCCTTTCTCACACCACTACGTAGTACTCCTCTCCCCCTCTTCGTTTTCTTCATCATCGTCAGCTAGATAGATACTAGACTCGAACTAGAACTAGAACTAGACCGGCATCATATATTGATGACACCGGGACGAGCTTTAATTAATCTCACGCTCCAAGTCAATCTCTATCGGCTATCTCACCACAAAACTTTCCGTTGGGTCGGTCCTCTCTCTCTGTGTTCTAGTTTAGTCTAGTCAAGTCTTTCGACTTTCTTTCCTTCTGACCGACCACATGGTCTGATTCGGGAGAGAGAATGATAGACGAACATACACAGAGCAAGGTAAGAGAGCTGAGACCCAGTCCAGGAGCGTCGCAATTCCAAAAAAGACAGAGGGGCCATTCTATCCTTGGTTCTAATCCAAAACCTTCCATTTTACATTTTACATTCACAAAGTAAATAATGTAACCACTTACTTCACACCATTCTCGCTCTCGCTCTCTGTCTCCCTCCCATGTGAAATGGATGGTTAGCGAACCTTTGACCCATCGGGCCATTCTCCTCCGTAGCAATCAAAGTCCAACTACGAAGGAAGTTGTTAGATAACACTTTAAACCTGCATCTAATCTGTGACGAACCATGGTTTCCTGCAGATTAACCAAGTCGGAAAACCCTTACTTGAGAATTATAGAAAAGAAAAAAAAGAACGCAAAAGTGGATGATAGATTCGGGCGGAGTACCTCAATCGCGGAATTGCGTTCTCTCTTGTGAGTGACCTGTCTGCCAAAATTTCCATAAGTAGCTAAAGTAACTAACGGAGTTCTCCGTAGGTCGGGTTCGGTTTGGTTCGGTTTTCTTATTTTTTATATTTATTTACTTTACGTTAGCTCTCCATTCAACATTAATATTATCCAGGTAGCTGGGACGGCGCTGCCAGTAGAAGGATAGTACCAGTACCGGGTTTTGCTCGGTCGGTTTTTTGCCTTAGTTATTTAGTTAATGACTTAGTGATTAGCTTTCTTTCTACTCCAGACACATCTATCTAGTGAGTAGATACTTACTTTGCCTTGGGTTTGTTCAATTGCCATTAAAGGTAAAATGATTATTGGCTTGTGCTGTCGAGGCAAAAGGTAGGAAGACTTACTGCGCAAGTAGTTAGGTATCCCCAGTAGTATAGTATGTATGCATAAAGGTAGGTTCGTTTGTTCGTGTTCAGCTGTGAGTGATCGGCTGAAGGGGAGGGGTAGGATACAGTTGGTGGTAGATAGGTCCCACCATCAATTCCTTCCTGCAGGTCAGTAACTAACTGACTGACCAACTACGCACCAGTAGATGCAGATGCAGAGACCGGCAATTGAGAACAGGTCATACAAAGTACTGCATAAAAAAAAGAAACTATAGAAAGGGAAGGAAGGGAGGGGGGTGATCGAAAAACTAAAGATACTCCCAAAATTCGGGCCTACAGTATATGGAGTATACAAAACAAGCAAATACCCAGAGGGAAGGGGGCGAAAAAGCAAAAGCAAAACAGAAATGAAAAGACATGGAAGCAAGGCAACGAACAGGAGAAGGGAAGGAAGAAAAAGACATGGATAATTCTTCCATGGACTTTGTATGGGTCTTGTTTAGTCTGCCTTGGGAAGGTGACAGCTGAGTTCCTTTGCCAGCATCCACATAAACCCACTTTGCGAGGGTTGAACGTGAGATAAAGCTCCCTAAATCACTTACTGACTACCTAATCATCTTACAGAGGGATAATTGCGGAGTCGGAAAGCCACACACTATACATCACACAATGCGAGTATCAGCACTCGTTGGAACGGAGGCTCGCCCTTTTTTGAAGCTGGGCTATATCTAATCTATACCATGGCCTTTGGAAATGATGGATACGTACTAATACCACTAGTTACTACCGTAGCAAATGGGCACCTAATCAAAAGGAATCAATTCATCTGGTAGTACAGCGTATTGCTGTAGATACCGGAGTAGAGTTGGGATAATTGCAAGCTCCCTCCAAAGTTCGCATCTTGATGCCAACAAAGTACCTGCTTCGGTGGCAGCCAATTCTAGGCCTCCAGTTGACTCGGAGATCCACTCAGGTTGGGCAGCGCCGAGCGAGTATCAAGCGTTCTGCTCCAGGCTCCATAGCCACGGGACCACCTTTCAGCTTTGCCACGAAGCGGTGATCCAATGCCCGTTTCGATTTGTCTTCCAGCCCAATGCAAGCCTTCCGATGTCTGATTTGTAGACTGAAACCTATCCGTTGTTCTGTTTCCTCTCCCGGCAGCATGCTTGCCCACAGAATTCCCGGTAACATACTCTCTCTCTCTCTCTCTCTATCTATATTGTTGGGTCACGCCAAAGTCCTAGTATCCATTACTACCACCCTGGCCCTGCCTACCCCACAGGCACAGACCATGCGATTGAAACTTTGGAGTACGTATCTTCAGGAAGGGATAAGGTTGCCTGGACATGGATAGAGTTGGGTTACTAGTATCGACTATCGAGATTATCGGTCACTCGGGCTAGCTGAGTTAAAAAAATATCACACCACCAAGGAGGGATGGATAGGCTAGGATGATCGTAACAATTCCCCAAAATGAAACAAGCACCACAAGACAAGTCCGATGATGATTTCCCAGTTTCAGCCATAGCCGAGTCTTGGCATCTAGATCACGGCATTGCAGTTATTTCTATCTGGCAGATGGGCCGAGGAGATGTATAGGAAATAGAGCGCGGAAAGGAAAGGGGGACAAGTAGATATGGCCCCCGAAGCGGTAGAACCGAACCCTCAAGTCATGACACACGGACATGAGGATGCGACCATGGGTGTGTGGGGGGAAGAGAAGAGAGGGCCCTCTTTGAGGTCGTCGGACATTTTCCTGCGACGATCACTGCGAGCCAGGAATAGATACAGCAATGGAATCCTTGCCCGACTCCACTGGCGTTGGTCCAATGACGGCTGTCAACCACCCTCGAAGCCGTTTGGACTTTCTGGTCAACGTCGCTAACAGACGTACTTACTGCGCTCTAGACTGGAGAAAAGATCCGTCTCCTTCCCAAGAAAGACATGTAGCCCCGTCGACGGCTCAAAGTGCCCAGCGGGTCGGAGTGTGACCGCCTTAACCAGATGTCCACTTCAGTGAGCTCTTGTTCAAAGCTACTAAACATTGGTTGAGTACCGAGTATGCTCAGATGCGGTAAAGACGGAGATGAGCGAGCTTCCTGAACCCTCATTGGGATGCTAATAGACATTTGAACCCCCTCCCAATGCTAGCGGCCGGGGACTGATCTGCTTGTTGTACAACAAGCTTCAAAAGTTTACAGCTGTTTTGACCGAAGTGCAAGAGACATGGAGTGGGAAAAGAAAAAAAACAGAATGAATAAATAAATGAATTGTTTTACAAACTTCATGCGCGTGTAACTCCGAACTTGCCTTGAACACGAGGGGAGGGGCGATAGACCGCAACAAGTCAAGGTCTACTTCTTCAACCAACCGGATGTGGAGGCTGATCTTGCCATCTGGCCACCCGTTACGCAGTGGAAGACTTGAGTACTCCGTACTAGCACTACTACTAGCAGCAGAGACTATAGTACTTTTTGCTTGGCCCCTAAGTACTAGTCAACTATCATAAGGGGTGATGGTTATGATGATCGGCTGGGAAAGCACTTAGTCTGGCCACAATCGGGATTTGGATCATGTTCGTTCGGGCCCTAGACTCGACTCAGCAAGCAGCAGCTTGACGCGTTTCGACAAGAAGAGAATATTGTAGTAGATGCACGAAAAAGTTCTAGACCAACGGCAGAGCATAACCCACAGTTGTTTACGCTATACTTAGTGTTTCGCCTGGTATGGACGGTGGCATCATCATCGTCATTGGGCAATATTGTTGGAGGACAAATCCAAGAGAATGATGAAAGGGAGAGCGAAAGCAGAGTGTTTGTCGATAAAAGTCAAGATCAATCGACAGAAGAGCAAAAAAAGGCCTCATAGAGAGGTTGCCATGATAGTGATGATGATGATGATGATGATGTTTATCGATCGGGTCAAAGCTGGATGTGTTACAGTAACATGGCTCGCGTCACGAAAGGGCCCATGTTTGCGTCGTTCAGAACCATGAATTCTCCGAATGGATCTATCCGGCGGTGACTTACCGCCTCTGGTTCCATGGTAGGTGGACTGCATCTTCTGCGTCACCCTGGATGCCATTGTGTTTTCATGGATTGCTCGTTCGCCAAAACTATAATTGGTAAATTCGCAGCCTGTTTTCCATGGTTTGTCGGTAGAGTCGCACCGAGCTGTTTAGAAAATCAGGAAAGCGGAAGAACAGCCATTGGCAAGTGTAATCAATTCAAGGCAACGCAAATTGAAAGCTACTTTGCACATGAAGTTACTACACATGATGGTAGAATGGTACATGGATACTTTTGAGGTAGGTAGGGTACGCAGCTACCTACGATGCGAATTGCGTTGCCACATCGAGTTGTACGTAATGCCCATTGGAGTGTATACTAGACAACGGCTTGATTACCGGTGAGAGTGATTAGATAGCTGCTAGATACCAATTAACTATAATTACTACTTTACTACAAGTAGTAGTAAACACTCAACGCTGAACAGAGCCAGTTTGAAGGGGAATGGAGATTATTGGAGCATAGAGGTGAGGAAGGAGGAGGGGAAAGTAGAGAGGAGGAGGGGGGGCAAAATGGGACTACTAGTACTTCTAAGAGTATAGTACACAACTAACTACAGTTAGGCTAAAGAAGCCTCGTAGCGAGTAATCCGCCCCTTCACCCCTCTCCCAATAAGGCCCATCAGTGCGAGAGAGAGGCAGAGAGAGAGAGAGAGAGAGAGAGAGAGAGAGAGAGAGCTTCGAAATCAAGCCTCGCGCCCTGCGACCGCCAGTGCGTTTGCCATGTCACTGAGTAATGGAACGGACTAAGCTGGCGTTGTCGGTCCCACTTAGCCTGTCAACACGGGGCCCAAGCTGGTGCTGATTGGGCATGGATGGCCTCTGGTGCCTCCGCCACTCTCGTCGGAAGAATGCTTTTAAGGCAAGCCACCGTTTGACCCGTCTCCACTGGTCCCTAGGTAATCTTGCAGGCTTGCAGCTGCGCGGGAAACCCCTTGTTCCCGCTGGCCCCGTCGTTCGATGTCCAGCTGTGATCCAGGTTCTCCGCAGCCCTCCCTCTTTTTACCCAAACATACCCATTGTTACCCTCTGTTTCCCTGAACCAGAAGATGGTTCTCTGTTAATTATACCTTTGAAAAGGGAATGCTTTACTTTACCTTACCTACTTAGTAGTATGTAGGTAGCAGTGAGCTCCTAGTTAGGACTGGTAGGTGACGGGAGTTAATTGAAAAAAAAATATTGGCATAATAAGCCAGTCAAAAAGAAATGAGAGACGAACGGCACATGGCCCTCGTCCCCTCCTCCCGAAATCACAAGTGTGAAGGACCTACTGTGTTGAAGACGATGTGAATGGAACATTGACCCATCAATCTTTGCCATATGGATACATAGTACCAGAGACAAGCGCAGAGAGAAAAGAGACCGACGCGTCTTTGGCGGCAATCAGTTCGGTTTAGCGAGTCTGGAAGCACGCCGTACCAGCACTTTTGTGGTTCCAGCCCAAACGATCAACAGTTCCTAATTAAATGGGAGCCATCGAGACCCGGAGATCGCGAAATCTCAACCGTCATCCGTGAGGGTTTAACGGGACGGTAATCGAAACCTATGACCCCATAGTATCTGCCACAGGAATAGAACTCGAAGAGCCACAGCGGACTTTGCAACCAGGCAATAATTTGTCGCCGACCAAGATTCTCGGCAACAAGCGCTGGATTTTGAGAGGTACAGAAAAAAAAAAAAAAAAAAAAAAAAAAAAAAAAAAAAAAACAAGACGAAATAGAAGGTCGTGTATACTGTACACTATAGTGAGTGAGATATGGTACCACCTGTTCTCCTATGGCACCATGGCGCCCCTCCTTTAACAGGCAATAGACTCGAGGTGATGGTACCAATATCATAGAAATCCAAATCAAACCTCATACAATTGTTCTTCTTGTTTGAAGAAAGGAAAAGGACCAAAAAATACAAATTTGCCTACATCAGGGTTCTTATGCTTCATACATCTAAGACCCAGAAGAAACAAATGCAAATGCCTGAATAGCTCATCTTAATTATACCAGCTGATTGGGTGGGAGAATCTTTGCGTTCTTGTTATTACCACTACTGTCAGTACTTTGTTAGTAGTATTGACAAGATACCCATATCACTCTCTGCTTGTAACAGGGTCATTGACATGTTGACTGATGGGTTCGGAGAATAAGTGCGTCAAATCCGACAGGGATAAGGGTAGAAACCTTGCCTGCACATGCTTTTGGGAGATGGGGGAGATGGAAAGACAAAACAAGAAAAAGCAAAAACAGGGAAAGGCAAGAAAATTCAAAGAATAACTAGAATACAGCAGAAAAGCAAAGACCGCTCTCCAATCTCTGCTAGCCTGACGGAATAGGTAAATGGACACTAAAGACAACCTTAGGACGCACCTAGCTACAAAGTAGGAACAGAGAAGCGAAGCTTCATATTACCACTTAGAACATTAAGGGAACAGAAAAGCCCACTTACGAGAGATGAACCCGCGTTGATCCACCAGTGCAGGCTCGGCAGAGAACCATTTGCCGCCTTGTCACCTGATTGACAGCACCACGAGTGGATGTATCACTTTTTCCTTTCACTCCCTTGCTGAAAGCTGCCAGATCTCATAGGGACGGATCTCATCACTACAAAATACTCACTCATAATCTTACTTACTTCCACTCTCATCTGAACTGATCAAAAAGGCAAGGCTGTGAGGCAGCCAAATGAGTCAATCTAAATTGGTCACAACATGGACGCTCAGACTTACCCGAAGAACGGGAAAGATATTCATCATGGATGGGACTATGCTGACGTTTGGACCGATAAGGCCAGTCAATTAAGGCATGAAGTGCAGAAAGGTGGACGAGGCGAACTGGTGCTAAAAGACCCCGGATCCTAGTTAGCGCCTGGCTAGCGATATTACCTAGGACGATACTTGCCGTTCCAGGCTTGGGGTTCGTTCGCCGTTGACAGATCCATCCAGACGGTCTGGGACTAATTGGCTGGAGCAACCCATGGCCGTTGGGCCTCGGAAATTTAATTAGATTGAGCGGCGCCCAATCAAAAATACCATGAAGAAAACCGGAAATTCCACAAAAAGGATAAAAAAAAGGGAAAAAAGAAAAAAGAAAAATAACAGTAATTTGAAACAAATTGGAATAAATAAGTAACAAAATTTGTGAGAACACGGGAAGCGAGTAAATGAGCTTTATACTATGGTCCTTCTCTGAAAGCACTGAATTTCTTACCATCTGCTAGCATTAGTTTTGGCTCCCTAAAGAGTAATAATGACAGAAAGTCAGCCGATTCCTTCCCGTCCTTTTCCAAGTCAAAGTGAAAAGTACATCCCCTCTCCCTTTTTCGCCGTTTCGGCCGGCGGGTGGTGGTTCAAAGCCTCCTCTGGGGACTTGACGCCGTCGTCGTTACGCATGCTCCCCATTATCGGCCGTTTTCGCCCTCTGGTTGGAGCTTTTAAGACCATTCCACTTCCCGGCTTAGGGCGGTGGTCTTCTCCACAGGGAGGAACCATGCTCCTCAACCGTCTAATGAGATTATTTCCTCCTAATTTCTGTTCAAGACAATTACCCTAACTAACCTTCGGGTCCTATACCGGGGTTCCCGGTTGTTCAAGGCCAAGTGAAAAACAACTCCCCACCACCTACCCACTATTATTACCCACCTGTGGCTTAGACACTTGCTGCTCACTGCCCTTTCCTTCTCTAGCAATACCAATGCTGCCCCTCCTGAGAGCTACCGAACAGTGTGCTATGCATATACTCCGTACGCAACTTCCTCCTCCCTCCCACACCCACATAAAGCACCTAAGAAGCACCCCAAATGGACCAACCGAGTTCGAGTTAGGATCAGTAGGAAAGTTCGAAGATAATGCGGTCTTAATTAAGATGCAGCACAAGACAGTTTCGATTGTTCTGCCCTTCATGCGTATGCCAGGAAGTATTCCATCCTACAACTCACAAAAACGCTTTTCGGGTATAAAAAACACAGACAAGACATCTATGTACCAATACTACTATCTATACTTCGAAAGGACCAACCGACCTACACCCGGAGTGAGCAGGATAACGCACCTGAATAGAGCATCGTCGTGTGTTAATATCGACTGTGTGTCTCCATCCTGTTCACAGCATTAATATCACTCTTATTATCCATTTATATTTGTATTTTTTTTTTCTCTATCAGTACGTTTATGGTCATGACGACGATGATGTTGACGATTATCATCATGGTCGACCTAAAAGGGACTCGCGTCCCAGCTTGAGCTTTTCTTGGGTAAGTTCGGAGCAGACAGTCAACAAGTCTTGGTAGGAGGTGGGCAGGTACCTTAGGTAAGGCTAGGACGGAGTTGATTGCATCCATCCTGTTTCGCCAGCCAACTCACCAACCAACCAACCGAGTCATTAACATGACCGAGGCTGGGCTCGAACGTTCTTCCGGAGAGGTTTGACCGCCAGTAAGGCCCTTCCCGTCAAGTATAGTACCCGGGTGTGGAACCGTTTTGATAATCATCGCCGCGTTGATAATAATATTTTAATTATTATTTTGGTTAAGCCCAGTGCCGTTTTGATTCTTGCTCTGAATGGGGAGGAGGGGGTGGGATTATTGTTGAGGGAAAGATGAATCTCATCATTTCATTATCATGATGATGATGATCAGTGTTGATTTATTTTATTGTAGTTTTCTTCTTCCTTTTCCCTTCTTTTCCTTATTCCCTCCTTATTGACTTTGTTATGCGCCCACAGACAGTAGTCAAGCCAATGTACCAGATAGATAAATAGGTTACTTTTAGATCCCACTAATGGAAGCACCACAGTATCTGATACTCTTCCGTTGTGACTTGACGGCTGGGCGTGGACCTTAACCCTTTCTGTCTGACTTACTATTGGACTAAAAGGCAGTGAGTGAGGAGGAGAGGAGGAGGAGGAGGGGAGGATTAACGGTTTTCCCTCGAGGGGCAACTGGGATTGAGACAGAACAGGAAAACGGAATAGGATAGGAAGAAGGGGAGGGGAAAGGGTAAAGAAAAAAAAAAGGAAAAAAAAAGAAAAAGGATAAAATAAAATTAAATAAAAAGAATCGAAAATAATAACGACCGCTAACTAATGATCTCTAGTAATAATGTTTATTTATTAAACGGTTTCTCGAACCCACTGGCCCTGGCCTCGCCTCTTCGTTAGCTTCCTTTTCCCTCCCCATAGCAGCAATATTACTGCTGAGCTTCTTATTTGCTGCGCCAACCAGCTGTCAACGGTCCCCGATGATCTCTCTTCTTATGCATCTCCAGACGTTTCATCTGTCTTGTCTGGCCCTTTCTCCCTTTCCCTGACTCTCTTTTCCTTCCCGTCTTCTACTTCTTTACCTCTTCTTCTTCTTCTTCCATTTACCCTCGTTGACTATTCCACTCTGTTTGACTCTTGCTTATACTTAACTGGTGCCCACTGCTACCTCTAGTACATTCTTCAGCCCCAGAAGTATTCTCTTCACTGTTCAGACATACTATATTTTGATCCCTACTATATCTCGCTCGATTCCAGCTTGACGCTATCGCCTCGACACCTATCGGACATATCAACTTTCTCTCCGACCTGAAGGCCCCGTCATTATATATGACAGTCGCCAGGCGAATACTCTTGTCTGCATTATCGCTTTGCTTTCCATCCATTTCCTCCTCGCACACCCACTCTAACAGTCTCGGAGTTTAACTGGCGGCCTCTCTTATTTTACCCTATCGACACTGCCGCAGTGCCACCAATACACTCGCCACTAACTAGTGGAGATTTTTTTTCCGGGAAAACAGAAGAAGGTTCAACAAGGGTACTAATTCATCTCACTGGTTGGGACGTCTTTGGTAACCCAGGCTATCTCTCTCCTATTTTCGGTTGATATATTCTTGATCTCTTTCATCTTCTCGTTATCCTACAACTTCTTCCCTTCCCTCAGTTCGTTTCACCTCTGCATCTAGTCGGGTTGGGCTTCTGAGCTATCATTTTCTATACATCTTGGCATATGGTGCTCTTTGCTATACATATCTTTACTTGAGAAAGGAATTTTCCGCTGCGAACCGCGCATATGATTGCGTTACAAAATCACGCTATCTTGCCTCCTCCCGCCAAAGTGGATATCTCACTGCTGCTGAAGCCTCAGGATGAAGAGGAAGCCGCCTCGGTGACTACAGCGCCTAGCTACCAACCCAGCGCAATCCCACCACCCTCGGTGGCACCGACGTTGCCAGTGGCTGCCCCAGCGTCGTTGTCCTCGGTCCCTCCAGTGCCCCAGCTTACGTCCAAGATCCCGGCTACGGTGCCTGCCAAGCGCCTTCAACCTGCCCACACAGCAGAGTCGCCGGCTAAGAAGCAATCCAAGTGGTCCCCGGAGGAAGATGCCCTGATTATTGAGCTACGAGGGAGTGGCATGAAATGGGAGGATATTAGCAAACGGCTTCCTGGCCGAAGTGCCATCAGTTGCCGTCTACATTATCAAAATTATTTAGAACGCAGAAGTGAGTGGGATGAGGACAAGAAGAACAAACTTGCGAGGTTATATGAAAGGTATGTTCTATGCGACAGCGAGGCGGTGCCTCGAGATTAATCAAACGGTTGTTGATTGTCATTGCAGATTCAAGGCAGAGATGTGGTCAAAGGTAGCAGAGGAGATGGCCATTCCGTGGAGGGCTGCAGAAGCCATGCACTGGCAACTGGGAGAACAGGAAATGGCGCGTCGAGCGGGAGTAGTCCCATTCTCATTATCAAGTACCGCCATAGATCCACCAGCGCCCCGAACTCGCAGAGCCAGCACGTCTCTAGCTCGACCGAGAAAAGGATCGACATCTCGTCCAATCCCTCCTCCGCCGCAACTTCCTTCGGTGGAAGAACTTACCGCTGGAGTTCCTGCATTTGCACCGCACCCAACTTTTCCGGCTCCTCGCGAACCCTATAGATTGGGGCGACCCTTGGACCTGGGTGGTCACAGTGGTCATTTGGGACCCAACCTCGGTCTGCCCCCTCGAACCCTCCCGTAGAGGGTATGAAGAAAACGATGTCTATGCCTGTGTGTTTTGCGTTATTACGAATTGCATAGCGCTGGTTGGAGGTATATCTTCTTCACTCATGGGAGGGCTTGTCATATAAGAGCTCTTCCGAGTGCGTGTGTGCGCGTTTTTCATTATCCTCATCTGGCTTTGATCTTGCTACACATGAAAAGGCACCTTCGAGAGGAGGCCTCAATTTGACGAGTCCAATGCTCGTATCGTCATTCCTGTCGTGAGTGCTATGCAGATGTGGGAGACGGGCTTCGAGGCTGGATCTCGATGATCCCACTGCATTCATGTATCTCATGGTGATCCTGGGTTTATCCGTGTTGCGATCGCCCACCAGTTGTCTTTCTCATATCCTGATTCCAGGACATGGCCTCCCGCCTTGTTGATATCCTGCTGGAGTTCCGACTCCTTGTAAAGGTGGTAAAACCGATGGAACACCTTGGGCTCGTTGGAAGGAGCGTCCGCAGAAGTGGTTCCCTTCATGACCCAGGGAACCATTATATCTTGCGGATCACCTTTGTCCCAACCTCTACGGCTGCTTTTCTGTTCCAGGGCCCAAGCATAAATCAGCGCTCTCCCACCCGGAGAATCTTCGGTAGCAGGTTTCAGCGTACGCAGGATCTCGCGAATAGCTTGAACCCTTCGTTCAGGAGTGGACAGGTGGTGGACGACAGCAATCGAGATGGCGAAGTCGAAGAAGGAATCAGGATGTGGGAGGTGGAGAATATCGGCTATGATGGTTGAATGTGGCTGATGCTTTTGTGCAATTTGGGCCAAATTCGCGGATCTGACATGGAATGATCAGCTTTTGAATACAATGGGAGGTATATGCCTGCGTACCACAGGCTCTTTTTGGGACAGGAATGACATGAGAATACCCATATACGAAGTACGGTAGATAGAAAGAAACAAAACTGAAATTGAAATCCAATATTCCAAGACGAGACGAGATATTCTGCAAGGGAAAGAAACATACCTATCCGAAGCAACAATAAAGACCTCGCGGTTCACGGCCAGATACTTGCCATTGCCACATCCCACATCCAAACCAACGGAACCGGGCTCTAAACCTTTGAGAAACTGTTCCACAATGGGCCAAGGCTGTCGAAGGGTTAACACAGAATCCCCAGATTGCAATTGGAATATCGAGGAGGGGGGTTGAGTTCGGCAGGAAAAGAAGCGGTAGTACCTTATAACGAGTGGAGGAAAAATGACTGGCAATTTGTTGGTACACTTCATGGACATTCTGCTCTTCATACGATTCCTGATCAGCCGAGGGGATGTTTGCCAGGGCTGGAACATTCGGGGCAGCCATCTTTTTTTGTTGGTGGTTTTCCCTCTTGGTTTCCCACACTGAATAACACTGATCCTGCAGATACCCCTCCCACGATAGAAATTAAATGTGTTGTTTCTACGAGAGTTTCGGGGTCGTTCTCTAGAGATTATTGCAAGCCGGCTGTAGGCTTGGAAGCAACCCAGATCTCTGAACTGCAGTGCGATGTAGAAGTTGATTGAATGATTGGAGCTGAAAACGTGCAAAGAAACGAAACAAATTTGGATGTTTGGAGGAGGGGCCGAATTTCTCCTTCTACACACAAGACGTCATCTCGCACTGTATGCTGTATGGTATCGGTAATACTACCTAAGAGCCCACTGTATGTAATATTAATCATCACGTTAGTTACCGTACACCACGTGCTCATTGGCGGTTTGGCATCAAAGGAAGCAAACAATCCCCACGATTTATCAGGAACATTAAGACTAGTAGCAGCAATTCCCTTGCTTGTCAATTCCTCTCGGCGTTGATATCAGATATCAACAGCCACTGCTCCGATATAAGTTCTAGCTTTCCTCCATCTGGGAAGGCATCTTGATCTGGTCAGTATCATAATTACCCCCTTCCAGACATTGTAAGCTATTCAAGAACGCACCTGTGGCCCCTCCCAATTCTGTACATTCTCCTATAGTGGAAGAAGCCCCTCGCGGGGCAATTTGATTATATGAATGATGAATAGCCTGACCTTGGATATTACATTGCAATTCACTGAGGATTCCAGTCTATTCATGTCATTTCCTGTCATTCCTTGAACATTCCCCTTGACACTACTCTATCTAATTCGTGAACATAGAACGAACTAAGTCCCTCCCTGTTGGTCTGCAAACACCGACAGACACAACGACGTAGATCGTTGAGCTCCAGAAGCAGTTCAGCTTCCACAATATTTCTATCACAACCACTTTGAATAGCTTCAGACTGCTCCAAAACCATGGCTTTTCAACCTACTCCGGCGGACATTTCTGTCGCCATTACCACGCCCATGGCAAGTTCTAGTGCCGAGCCACGCTTGCTAACAGAGCGTCGTATCACTCCCACTTGGAGTGTCTCGCAGCTTAAGGGCAAGCTGGAGACTATGACAGGCGTACCTCCCGGTAGCCAGCGGCTGCTTCTCAAGTCCCCCGGTCGTCCTGACCAATGGGTTGAAGGCGACGACTCCATCATTGGGGACTGGGGGTTGATGAAGGGTTGTGAGATTGAGGTAGGTCTTGTTCTTCTGTTCATCTCGATTTCTGGAATCCCCGACGTTCTCCTGTCTCCTGTGATAGTAGATCCTGGTCAATGATCGGTTTCGATTATTACCCGCTCAACGAATCCATGTGTTGCTTCATTTGAAGACCTTGGTTTCCTTTCATTCATTTTGAAAACACGTCTCAACCAGGAGATTGCCAGTTTATATAATGAGCATTTACTCATGTCTCAACCTAGGTGCACGATACTCGTCCTCAAGCAGCCCGGCCAAATTTCACCGACCTATCATCCGTCGAGAAATACGTCCTTCCTACATCCACCTACGAATCACTCTCGAACTCTGTTCTAGCATGGAAGAAGAACCAAAAACTTGGCCGGTTCGATCCGAACGCTCTAACCCCGGAAGAGTCGATCCGTCAGCAATCAGAGAGAGATGCTGCTGAGATTCAACAGAGAGGTGAGTAACCAGATGTCCTTGAGCTTGTTACTCTGATCGGGGTGTTGGCTTAGCGAACTTTCCACTCGAAAAGGAACTGTCCTGGGGCTTAAAGCAGAAGAATTCTGATGGTTTTACTTATCTAGGTATTGCTGTTGATAAACGTGCTATCGTCTTGCCCTCGTCCCCGCCTAATATCCGACGAGGAACGATTCGATTTGTTGGTCCAGTGCCTACGATCCCTTTCCCGGGCGTGGACCCTAAGAAGGTGCAGTTAGATCCCGAGGCTCTCCCTCTCTGGGTGGGCATTGAGCTTGATGAGCCGTTGGGGAAGAACGATGGCAGCGTAGGCGGCCAAAGGTTCTTTACCTGCCCGAATAAGACTGGTGTTTTCGTGAAGCCTGAGAAAGTCGAGGTAGGAGACTTCCCGCCGTTGGACTTGGATGACTTGGATGATGAATTAATGGAGGAAATTTGATACGTTTCTTCCAAAGAGTCAAGTATGAACACACGGATTAACACAAAAATAAAGCAAAGCCTGCTACAATGTACTCCTAATCTCCCTCAAGTTACTCCGATAAATCTACAGCTCATGTCCCCTTGTTCATTGATAACCCACTGTCTGCAAAATAAAAAGGGAGAAAAGAAGGAAAGAACACAGGAGAAGAAAAGAATGGGGGACGAAGCCTTGAGGACGTGAGCAGACTTCCATCCCAACAATTTCACGTAACTAGCGCTAATCCAGAGGTCAAAGCCCGGTGCTGGGCAGGATATAGGTGGTGGGTGTTTCAAGATCATAGGAGACGCATAGAGCGAACTCGGACACAACGTTTCAAACGAGATCACGTTGCCTTACGTCCGCCTGCTTTCTGTTTGCCCTTCGGTCGACCTTTTACGCCGGTCGGACGGCCAGTCGGTGTGCTTGAATCCCCGTCCATGGCTCCGGGTTTGGTTGCCGACCCGGGAGCAGAGTCGTCGTTCTCCACCGGGACGCAGCCTTGTGTGAAGAACAGCCGGGCATCCTTATTCTGCGTATTGGCAAAACTGTAATAGTTGCCTGCAAACTCGATTAGGATTTCCATCGGTACGGTGCCAAGTCTCCCATATTGTCAAGGAAGGTTGTAATACGGAGCTCACTCACCTCTTGGTACCTGGAAGACACATCCTTTGCCGGCACTGAATCGTACACCGGATATGTCTACTTGCACCCGACCCTGGCAGATGTAGAAAACCATGTGCATTTTCTTAGAATTCTTGGGCTTCTTAACCCCTCCAGGCGGCAGTTCCACAATCCCAGAGCCCAAGAAGGGCGAACTGAGAAGTTTGGCAAACCGCCACGAGGAGTCCTTGACACTCCTTGTCTCCATCCCAGCAGGGGCGTACGCAAGGTCTACGAGCGACTACGTTAGTACACGGCAACCACAGTTAAAGGAGAGTACATACCAACGATCTCCTCTTCTTCACCAACTGCCTGGGCTTCCTCGTCCCACCTCCTGATATAGCCATGCAAAATCCCGCTTTCCTTCTCCCAGGGATCAACATATCCGTCTTCTTCATCCGAGGAATCGTCGTTTTTACCCTTCCTTGATTTAGATTTCTTATTAGGGCGGCGCTTGTTCGATTTCGGTTTCTCTGGTTCGAGTTCTTCCGTACGGATGATCTCCTTGATGGTCGATAGCGGATACCGTTGGCCCTCCACAGCTTCACCATCGCCATAGACGCATCGTTCATTTCGCCAGTATGCAAGAGGTCTGACAGAAACACGCCCGGATCGTGTATGGGTGGCAGCGCCTTCGGAAGGTACTTCGCGCTTCAGGATATAAAGACTCCGACCCTTCAATGGCCCTGTGCGGTTGACATAGTTCTCCACCACCTTGTCCAGCTCTGCATTGCCTGAAGGACTTGGGTTTTTATCAGCTTTGTCCGATACCCTAGGCTTTTTCGACGGCCGTTCTTTCTCCACTTCATCGCCAGATTTGCGTTGCGTTCGCGGCGGCCTCCCAGGACGTTTGCGTTTTGGTGCCGGCTGTTCTTCCTCAATCTCCTGCGCCTGCGCAGCCGTGGACGCTCCGGCCCTTGCACCTTTCACACCTCTAACAATCCTTGGAACAGGTTTGGCCTGTCCTCTCTTGCTGCGGGATTCGGAGACGGTTACCGGCGAGTCCAGTTCGGCGCCAGTGTCATCTTGTTCATCTGCATGGTCGTCCGTCGAGGCATCATCGCCTGCATTGAAGCTGTCCATAATGTCGTCGTGTGTCTGTGCAAATGAATGCCCGTTCTCGTCTCTGTTTAGCTGATTCTCGGTATCGCTATCGGAAAAGCCGGAGTCCATAGGCTCCTCTGTTGGTTCATCATTAATTTTATTGTTCCGTGCACCATTGACTTGGTTTAGAACCGGTGGCGCATTTATGGAACGACTAGTAAGTGGAGATACATCTCGTCGTGATTCCCCCCTCGCACTCCCCAGGCCTTTACCGTCTGAGGGACTGGAAGACGGTTGTTCGCGTTGCGGGCTTTGGGAGGATCGCAAGCCGGGAGTCCTCCGAGGTGAGCCAGTCAGCCCGGTCTTCATGGGAGAGCGCGCAACAGGAGGCGGGAAGTAAGAGCTCCGTCTGCTCTTTAGGAAATCGGTGGGGTTCGGACCATTCCCTGCCAAATAGTCATCATCGTTAGTATTCAGCTACAATAATGACGAGCTGTGAAACGCACCTTCGTCGATAGACATGCCATCCGAGCCGGTAGAATCCTCAGCTTGGTCACTGAAGCCATTCTCTTTTACGGGCGACGTCTCGGGCGAAGAGAATATCCCATCAACTTCTTCCATTCCATATTCATCACGTTTCCCTTCCTTCAACATTAACCCCGTGCGCCTGTGACAGTCACCTGCATCAGCCTCCCGAAATTCTAATAGGTGGAAGCGACTTGAACGGGAGCAGGGGATAGAACAAATACTGAACAGGGGCGATCAAGGAGAAATGGCATCAATGATACCGACCTTCCAGCTTTGCCAACATTGGCATAATCGAACTCGCGAGCCTTCGCAGGGCCCCGGGGAGCCATTGTTCCGGAGATTCGGGAGCTGTATGCGGCAGCTTTGAGAGAGGCAACGAGAGGGCTTCAGCGGTGAGACGCGTACGGACCGGGCAGGATGCGCGGGAGACCTGCCGTGTAAAACGTAAGTAGGCGACTGTAGGAGATCACAGTAGTTGCGATTTAGCGGAGAGGGGAAAGAAAATCCCAGGTCTTGGGGATGGCGAATGAATGCTGCGGAGGGGAGTTGGAATCCGTGAGGGCGGCGAACAAACACGCGCGGAAGCGCCGCTAGTCCGGAACCGTTTGGGACGCGTCCATCTTTCACTTTCAACGATTCATCATCTCAGTTGCACTCCCTGACTACACCTTTCTTTCCCTTTCGCTCGCTTATCGTGATCGCAAAGTCCCGCCTGGAATTAACACAATCATGGGCGATTCAGCAGACAACTCCACTGGCCCTCCCCCGGGGGAGTCTCCCGTTACTGCAACAGGCCTCTTCATCCCTCCAAGTATAGATCACTCTCAGCTCTTCGCCGGAGAGTCCTACTCTTACTATTCACCTTGTCCTCCTGTCATTGCAGCCTCCAAAGTCACTGAATCTGCTACGAGCTCTTCACCAAATCACCTTGTCTTGGGCGTAGACGAGGCCGGACGCGGTCCAGTTCTAGGCCCCATGGTCTACAGCGCTTTTTACTTGCCCCAAGATCTGCACCATTCCCTCTTGACTCGTGATTACAGTTTCAACGACAGCAAAGTTCTCACGCCCGGCGTGCGCGCTAATCTCATGAAGCTATTATGCACCCCGGGAAATCCCCTACACGAATCCTGCGGATGGGCCGTGAAGCTACTATCAGCGCGTGACATCTCGTCCGGTATGATGCGGCCTGGAGCGGGAGCTTATAACTTGAATGCGCAGGCAATGGATGCTACAATTGAACTCATTCGTGAGATCATTGAGGATCGCAACATGGATGTTCGAGAGGTCTACATCGATACGATTGGAAACCCCGCAACCTACCAACAGAAACTCGAAAAGATATTCCCATCACTCAGAATCACCGTGGCGAAGAAGGCCGACTCGTTATATCCGTGCGTGAGTGCTGCAAGCGTTGCTGCCAAAGTCACCAGAGACGTCGCATTGGATCTCTGTCATCAGGCTATATATGAAGACGTCCATTCGGAAGATGCATCGGAGGCGGTGGTGCCACAGAGTTGGGGAAGCGGCTATCCCTCTGATTCAAAGTGCGCTAATTGGTTGAAGAAGAACATGGATCCGATCTTCGGATGGGGCAACGAATGCCGATTCAGTTGGGGCACCGCCAAAGAGTTGCTCGAATTGAAGGGAAGGCCAAAGGTCGACTGGCCTGGAGAAGAAGAAGAAAGTACGCAGCTCAGGGACTTCCTCTTATCTTCAACCAGTAACACTACTAAAGCTCAGCACGAGCTACTGGAATGGTACGGGTCAAGGTCCACTGGGGTCCTCTCTTAGCCAAACATGAGTTTATCCTATATCATACGCAGATGCGGAGGTGACGATAATAATGACCAAATGATACCCACTTTCTTTTGCAATGTGATTGCTCTTAGGTTCTATGGAAGCATATGTAATTGTTGTATTTTGCACTTATATGGGAAAGTTGAAGCAAAAACAGAATATAGCGGTTTAACATATTAAAAGGGGATAGCTTGGGGATGGTAAGCCATCGGGTATCTAAGTTAAGTACGAGAAGACGGGCTGTGTGAAGGTACAGGAGGCTCCCGAGGTAAAGCAAAATGCTGGCAAAAATGGCAGAAACATCTGACGCTGGCAGAACACAGCGAACTTCACAGTGTTGTAGTCGCAAAGTAGTAGTTGTCCCAAAGATACTCGTAATCATCAATGACACTGCCTACCAAATCAAGCAGAGGTTTGCCCCTCATCTTGCCGGTCAGGCCTTTCAACCAGGACCTGTGTAAAAGTCAGTACAATACTCTATCTCCTTGTCGGTAGTGTGGGAAAGGCGGGAGTGCCGTACTTGGTAATGTTTTCATAGAAAGCCCCACGCATAAACCACCAACCCATCGCCCAACCTCTCTTCTTCAGTTCCTCCCGCTCCAGCCCGGTCAATCCCCGAAGGCCGCCTGCAACTCTTTCGCGAAGATCAGCTTTGGCTAGTTGTCGACAGCCATACTCCATGCCGAACCCAATGAGCCAGGGTTTCCAACTCCGCCTGTCTTTGCAGTATCGTTGCAGCATGAGCGCATAGACTACTGGTCGGAGGATGTATAGAATCTCAGCGAATTGGCCCTGGCCAGTGACTCGGTGCAACAGCGTTTTCGGTGGCTTGATATCGTCGGCCGTGAGTACTTTAGATATCAAATAGTTCGAAAGGTCGTCCACATTAGGCAGAGAAGGAAGCGACAGGCCTGTGCGAGGCATGGTCCAGCACAAATCCGACGACTTTTCGCTAACAGGTGTCTGCATGCCATTCCAGTCGCTATTGTCCTCCTCTTCCAGCGATCTGGGATCTACTTCCCGTTCAGGAAGTGGAGGACTGACTAATGGTCTAGAGTTGGTGAGACGAAGGAGCAACAGGCGACAGATGGCCTTAGCGGCTTCGATTAGGACGATGACACGCCAGCGCACCTTCTCTCCACGACGCCGAGCCGCCATCTCCCACAGCAGTTCCGTATACTGAATCATCTGTAGTGCGATGGCGATCCTCTGATACAGTGAAGAGTGGGAGGTCCAATACTTCGTGTAGCGCGCATGAGGTGATGGTGTAGGCCGCGGGATCGTTGAAGGTAGCCTAGAAATGACTCGCGAAACCAAAGAGTCATGGTAGAGAGACAGAAGCTGTACCCCTGAATGCACTTTTTCGCAAAAGTCAGTATTAAATGAACGGCTTCTTCGTCTAGGAGGGAACCATTAGGAACGCTTGAATAACGTACCGCACTCTGAGCTTATCTCCGAATCTCGGTATCGTCCTACACATGGTCTTCAGTTTTCCATTTCCTCGGCCAAGTTTCTGTACCTCAAGCTTCATGCACTAACCTGGGATGATGTATGTTAGAGACCTCAACGCGGACTCCACTTGGCCCACAGAACTAGCATTCTTCGTCACGAACTCCTCGTACAGTGGGAGCCATTTGGAAGGTTGCAACAGTGCGGCAGGTATCGGGTTTTGGGCGCGCCATGATGACTCCATATTCAGGGCAAAACCATGGAAAATATAGGATGGGCTTAATGTCCTTGATATCAAGAAGTGGCTTGAAAGAATATGAGTGGAGGTCCCCCCCAAGCGTACCCAGTCGTGTCAGCTGGGCTGGATGAACGACTTCATCTACGGCGTGAACTAGTTCCGGGTGGGTAGGGAGAGGTAGGCCGAGGTAGGCACCAGGGTAGCGGCTAAGGCACGTGTCGGGTGCTTGCCAAGAAATGTGATATTACAACAATACAGTGATTATATTAAAAAGCGACTTGGACAAACAAGCGATAATGCTTGGGTTATATTGGAAGCCCCCGATAGAAGAGCATTGGCATCTATCTACTGCCTAGGTAGCTTTTGTGGAAGTTCTCCTGTAAACCCAAGCGCAGCCCTTGAAGCCCAGTGTACTGTGTTCACTCATCTGCAAACTTCCAAAGGCCACCGGGACGCATTGCCTCTCGATATCGGTCTCGCACCTTCTCCCTTTCAATTTCCCTTGCCTCCTCATGATCGCGCTGCAATTCCTGTGTATCAGGCATATCTGTGCGCCAGTATCCCGGTGGCGATCCCGATCGCTGGTGGTGATGCCTATGCTTCCCAAACCGATTGGCAATGAGCCTGGCGTTCGCCTCTTGCAGAAGGCTCTTTCGATCCTCCGTGCTTAGTTTATCGAGTATATGTGCTTCCTCTCCCAAATAGTCCTCCAGACTCTTCTGCTCTTCCTGTTCTCTGTCCTTGTTAGAGGTTGCGTTCGTCGGAAGTCCGCCCAGGCGTGCCATGGCATGGAACTTGCCTCCGCAGCAGCTGGGGCGCATACAACCCTTCGCACACTTGCGCTCGTCTGTGGTGCGGATGACACTGCTAAACGCAAAATTTACCCCTTGGTTATAGTTTGGATTAATCCTGAAATGGGTGAGTTCGAGACGATGCAGCGGCAAAGTTCTATATGGTATACGCGTGGCGTTCTCCTTCACCCGTTGTGCTTCGCTTCCCGAAGACGAGGTGGCCTGAGTGAAATCATGTTGAATATCAAGTTTCGAACTCCCCTGCATGATTTCTGATTCAGAATTTGTCTGTCCTCCCCTGCTATTATTAGACAAAGTTCGTCCAACAGAAGGAGATCGCTGCACTGCGCAGCCCCTTGTGAATTCTTCATTGATATTCTTGGGTTGGAGCTGTTGTTTGGCAGGCACCGGTCCTTCAAGAAGACCTTCCAGTCTCTGTACGGCAAATTGGCCTTCCTTTCCTGGGTCTGGAAGTGGCGACCTAGCTTCAAATGCCGACGTGTTAAGTCGGTTTGGTGTAGCGACGTTCACGTCATTCTCTTCGCCATCCTCAGCCATCGCCGAGATGGGGTATTTGAGTCTCGGTTTTGATCCCTTCGCGGCTGCTGTGCCTAACCGTTGGTCATATCTATTGATGCTTGTGTTGCCATTGACCGATTGCAGTATCGTGGGTCGTCTCGAGAATGATTGAGATCTTGCTGGGGGCAGGCCTTTGCGTCTGGCTTCAATTGCTGGTGAAGCCGCTCGCTCGGAGCCAATTTCCTTATACTTCTTTCTCTTAGTTGGCGTTTGAACCAAGACACCAACCTCATCTAGGTCCTGGGTCCCAGTAGCCCCGCAACTAGATAATGACCCCCCCAAAGGGCTAGATGATAAACCCTCGTCTCTGATAGAAATAGGCTGGCTTGAACCACTGTTACCATGATTAGGGGCATTATCGTGAAGTGTTGGGCATATTTGATGAGGCGGTTGTGATGCTGAACGTTTCCGTTTGATAGTTGCGGCCGGAGCAGTTGCACTCTGAGCTGCAGCTGGCTCCCTTGGCACGTCGGCATTCGAAGATTCATCATAGTCACCTAGTCCTGAAGTATGCATAATAGGGGCGGAAGCTCCTCGCAAAACTGGATGCATGGCCGATTTCGAAGAGTTTATTGGTATAGACGTTGATAAGTTAGTGAATAAGCGTGAATGTTCTTCACAGCTGTTTCTCTTAGCCCGCTGAAAATCCACTGCTTCTCCATCGAGCACCAATGTGAAATTGTCGCGGTCCAGGCTCTTCCTCCAATGCATTAATTTCTTTTTGTGACGTTTGATTTGTCTTCGAAGTTCGCCAGAGGCTTTCATAAGTGTCTGAGCTTCTGTGTAAAGCGCGGCATACAAGTCCCTCACAGCCATTATCTCAGTAGAGTCGAAGCTCTCGGAGTCCTTGCGGTTGGCACATATACGATCTATAGCGCGATGCGGCGCGTACGTTGCTTCCAATTCGAGGGACTTCTGAGCAGTAACTTGGTCTTCAGTGGACCCAACATCCCCGAGACGCAGCTCATCCCGTAGAATAGTAATCTCATCCTTTAAGGCTGTCAATTCTGCATCCGCTCTTTTCCGTGCTTCATCTGCAATTCTAACCCTCTCCTCGGCCGCCTGCACCTTCGCGTCTCGGAGAGCAAGTTCTCGTTGAAGGGTCTTGTAGACATCTTTGAAACAATCGCCAAAGGCTTGGGTAAGAGAGATTTGGAACTGTTCAAGAGCCTCCATTGATTAAAGTCTATGCTACATACAGGAGAGGTCTCCCGGATGTACGTAGTAGCATAGGGCGGCTGTGACACGCGACTTTGACGCGCAAAGATAGATACCCGCATTAATACCACCAGTAGTTTCCTGATTGTATGAAGTACAGAGGACCGCTCTATTACCTCGGCACGTATCGTATCGTTCGAGACATCGGTCCGCCATACATACCGTATCAACCACCCTCAGATAAGCTCCGCCCTGACATTATTAGGCGAACAGGCGGAATAGGAAGTGGTACCTCCGACTTAAGATTGCGTTCATCCAGCAAGCACTGACTTGTGCAGTCGGTTGTTCCGACTTTCGTGACTTCCTTTAACCCAGCATTGCATTCCCAGTCACAAAATGCCAAAGAGGCGCAATGCTGAAGATCTTCCCCCGCCAAAGCGTCTCCGCATGACCCCCAACGGCCATCTCGATCACATATCCAGACTAAGTGACGAGCTCCTACTTCATATATTGTCTTTTCTTCCCCTCCCCTCTCTGCTTGTCTGCCAACAGTATGTCCTCCTCAGTTAAAGTGCCGGCCTCACAGCTCATCACTTCTCCCCACATAGACTCTCGCGTCGGTTCCATGTGTTAGCTGGAGATTCGGAGCTCTGGAAAAGACAGTATTATTCTCGATGGGTACGGCCTCGAGCACGTCGGTTACCAAATGCTAGGCGTACACTCTTATCCCGCTCTGAAATCGAGTATTCGCCTAGGGTGTCTACCTGGCTTGACCACAGTCACTTGGCAAAGGAAGGAGTGGCCACAAATTGGAAACGACAGTATCGTCTGCGACACAACTGGTCGAGGGGAGCCTGTCGGGTCACAGAGATCGAGTTTCCACAACCGCTTCGTCGACAGATGCTAGTAACATTTTGTGCTGGTATTGTGTTTACAGCGGATTCAGATCACGGCTTAAGAGCTTGGGCCGCCGAGAAGCCTGGACAATGCTTAGCAAGGTCTCCTTTGGCAAAATCGCCGTCGCGATCGTTACCCGCTCCCACAGCAATGGCGGCTGCAACGAGCGGTCCACAGCAGAGCTTAATAGATGTTACAATTGGTTTTGAGGATGGCCGTCTCGGCGTCTACACTCTAGACACAACAAATTTCTGGATTGAAACGCGCTTCGCCTACGTCGAAGGCACCGGTGAAGCCATCACGGCAATGGCCTCGTACTCCCCTTTCCTGCTTTTAGTTTCTCAACACAAGGTTTTATCTCTATATGAAACAATCACAGACGAAGACGGTTGGTCATTAACTCCACGACTACTAACTACTCTCAAGGCGGACAGTATATTGGAGCCAATATCGCTATCTGTCCGCGCTGCGGGTCCCAAAATAGTAGCGTCTATAGTGTACAGTTTTTACCATATAGGCTGCGGCTGGTCACTAGGTATTCAAGAATTGCAGTTCGGCTTGGACGGTCAGCAGCTGAGTTCTCGGCTTGCTACCACAGTCGACTGCCAATACGGGATTGTGTCCCCAACTTCTCGCAGCCGGTCAAAAAGGGACTATCGCACCACATATGTGGTAGGCTCCGGGAATGAGCTAAGTACAAGGCCACCCGGACCTTCGATATCACACTATGAACCACCAACCTCGGTGTCCTATTCTCATCCTTACCTTTTGACTTCGCACGCGGACAATACCTTGACTGTGTACCTTGTGGTCTCCACTTCGACCAGCCTTTCCGTGACAAGCTGCCAGCGTCTCTGGGGCCATACATCGTCCGTCTCAGCCGTGCAGGTTAGTGATCGTGGTAAGGCAGTTTCGGTGAGCTCCAGAGGAGACGATATCAGAATATGGGAACTTGAATCTTTGGTCTCTTCACTCGGAGGGTACAGGGCGTTCAGGGACGGGAATAGCATCCGAGTAAGCCCAGGGAATAGGGCATATCAGCGACATGATAGCCTTGACTTAGTGTCGGAGTCTTCTCAGGGTCAGCTCAACGCAAACCGATCAAGCTCGGTCGACAACACCTCCGGGTTAACAAGGATGCACAACTGTGTTGGCTTCGACGATGAGCGAGTCCTTCTACTCCGCGAAAAGGAAGTTGGGACGCAGATGCTCGAACTATATGACTTCACGTGAAATGAAAATCTTGTAATCTATAGATACCATAGATCAGAGTTCAAGCCTGGTCATGAAAGCCTTTATGAACCACCTGCTATCCAAAAGTCCGACCATGTCGCTAAGAAACTTCCGAACGTCCATTCGAGAAGAGGAATTCATGGCAAGAGCATTCAGTAGCATGAGGAAAACCGAAGAGTAAGCGTAGACCTTTCTAGATCGACATGGGAAACCTCAAGGTGCAAGCAACCAAGGTGTCCGGTCCCGGAGAGGACCTTGGGAGGGAGCCATAAGAGTCACGGCGTAGTTTAAAGCGCTACCATCCTGCCCTGAAGTACGGATGGTTTTCCTCTCCTCGTACTTTTCTTTCTCCCGCGGTCATGCTCGATGTTCTTTACTGTTCGACACGGGCGGCCTACTAGGGGACAGTCTCATTACAATATCCACACTTCTACCCCTGTGATATAAGGCTGCGCATACACTCGCTAATTGAAAGGCATCTAAATATGAGGCACGGAGGGTGAAAATAAATTTCAGCGACTGATGAGAATATTATCTAGGATAGGATGAGCCTGCTTTCGTCCTCGTTGTCGCGAAGGAAAAGCAAGAGTAATGTACCAATCTCACGAAGGTCTGGTTAGGGTCCCTCCCGCCAAACACCTCCTCTGCTTTCTCATCGTGACTGCTGCGATCGCCACCACATGTACGGCATAATGGCGGATCGCTAAACGCTACCTGGAAAAGCTAAGTAGGACTTGGCTTAAGGGCACAGCATGGGTGTGGGTATGGCGCGAAAAGCCAGGATCTCACCCAGGTCTGGAAGCGGGCAGGTGTTGTGTGTTGCGGCCTCCCGGCGTTAAAGCCCTGCAGGAACCACGGGAAGCGCTCCCCCGCACCGACTGTCCGCATGTCTGATTTATTTTTCCTTCTGGTTATTATTTATCGGCGCTAGCAAGAAATCCCTACCTAAATTTCTGATCGCCCAGTTTCCACCCCCCTCTCAAACCCTCACCTGGCCATCACCATCCTCTCTCTTACTTACCTCTTCACCCCAAAAATTCTTTACCAGTTCACCTACATCCTATATCCACAATGAGTTTCCAAGCTGGAGGTCGTGGCTGCTTCAACTGTGAGTCCCCCCCGCTCTGTTCCGTCGATTGTTAAACCTGAGCCCTTCGATTCTGTCATGCACCTTGTGTGCCTCCATTCCCGCAGTTCCAGCCGAGGGGGAGAAAAAAAAACGGCTTCATTGATCATGATTGCCCATCATCCACCGAGTTTTACTTGGTGTCCTCAGTTTACAGCTGGGATCCCTTGACTTTTCATGATCACTCACCTATCTGTCTCATTTTTTTTTTCTTCTTCATAGCGAATGGTCCTGCCGTCTTAGCGCGGTGGCTACCATTCCTGGTGAAGCGAATCTCTGGATTGGCACGGAAAAGCTAACAAAAGATCTTCATTCATTCTAGGCGGTGATGCTTCCCACCAGGTAAACCTTTCCCCTGTCACCATCGTCCCCTCATAACATCCTCGGCCAGCATTTTCTGGAATTGTTTCTATAATCATGGTTTGGGAACGTTCTAACCTCTAATCTCTACAGGCCCGTGACTGTCCCAAGAAGGGCACTCCTACCTGGTATGCTTAACTTGCACTGTCCATTTTCCTCTTACTGTAAACATTATTGACTAAGTTCGGTAGCTACAACTGTGGTGGTATGTCTCCCGACCTTGTCTCTACATCAATGACCAATCTTCCTCATTCCTTTTCGTTCACTGGCCCAATTTCATTGCGCCCTTTTCCGTTGATTCTTAGCCACTCTATCTAACCGCACCTTTGTACCATCACAGGACAGGGACACGTCAGTAAGTCAACCAGCAAATTCTCCAGTTCTCCGTCGTTTGATTATATATATATCTTCCTTTGTCTTGCCGAGATGCTAACAAGCCTATCATGCAGGCCGTGAATGCACTGTAGCACCCAAGGAGAAGTCCTGCTACCGCTGCGGTGGTGTGGGCCACATCTCCCGTGAGTGCCAGGCTAGCCCCGCCGAGGGTTTCGGTGGTGCTGCTGCTGGTGGTGGCCAGGAGTGCTACAAGTGCGGCCGTGTCGGTCACATTGCTAGGAACTGCCCTCAGAGCGGCGGCTACGGTGGTGGCTTTGGCGGCCGTCAGCAGACTTGCTACTCTTGCGGTGGCTTCGGACACATGGCTCGCGACTGCACTAACGGACAAAAGTGCTACAACTGTAGGCTACTGCACCCTTCACAATCTCTCAGGTTCAGTCAGACACGCTAACACTGTATTCCTAGGCGGTGAGGTCGGCCACGTCTCCCGCGACTGCCCTACGGAGGCCAAGGGTGAGCGGGTGTGCTACAACTGCAAGCAACCTGGTCACGTCCAGGCTGCTTGCCCTAACTAAATAGTTGATCTGCATGCTGCATCGTTTGTCTTCTGTCGCGCTATCATACGCGAGACCAGGATATCGGGATGACCTTTATCGCGCTCGCCGTGATGATCTACAATCTCTTTACCCCGATTTCTCTGGTCTAATGCACGACTTGGCTTGCGAGCCTGTCTCTGATTGACTTCCTCCGCCGGCTGACAATGATATCCAAAATGATATCCAGTTATCGTGGAATCAAACGGATGAAGTCCGGTGTTCCAAACAATAAAAGCGGGAGAATCAGTTTGTAAGACTGATAAGTGGTGGCCTGGGTTTGCGGGTGGGCAAACATGTGAAATGATGTGTAATGCGGAAGAAAACTTGTCCACAAAACTAGCATATGAAAGCAATTTCAATTCCACGGTTCCATCTTAGTCAGGCCTTTGCCTGCTCGGCATGTACCTCCTGGGAATCGTTAGGGGAGTAGTGTTTATCTGTCAGAAACAGGGTGGAAACAATATTTTTTGGTGATCATTTTCAGTTCTCCGTAGCATCAGCTACTTGCATAAAAAATTCCATTATTCTAAACACATCATACGCCGCGGACTAATGTATCGGTCGCGGTTTCTGAGAACACGTTCAAGAACTGCAGCTGCACATCATGGCTCTCTTGAAGCGAGGGACATCCCCACAAAAGCGCTCCTCTTCATCATGATTCTGTCCCCATTCTTCATTGAAGGGATTAAGTGCCATATGCATTACCCTTCCGAGTACCTCTCGATCTCCACGGCGTTCAACACGTTCAATAACTTCATCGAGGATCCAGCCGCGAGGCAGGAACTAAAGAAACATAGCCACCCATTAGTGTCGTGGCGGGCCAGCAGCGAAAATAGTAATGGTAGGCTTACCTTTGGGTTTGTACTCTTCATGATCCTTTGTCTTTCCAAGTCTTGATCAACGCCCCAGTCCTCTATGATTCGTTGTCTCCACTTGTCAAGCCAATCTCCGACTCGTTGCCTCGCGGAATCCTCGGTGTATCCGATGCCACCAAACCCTTCGTTATGAAAGAAGATAGATGCTATCCTCTCTCTCGTCTCTTTCGTCTCTATGTCCGACAGCGATATGTTTGACAGTCTTCGGAAAAAGTGATTGAAGTCTAACTCCAAAGCCTCCAATGTATCGAGCAGTTCCGAAAACAGTACTTGGAAGTCAGTTTCCTTTTGGCTGCGCAAGCCTAGCCTGTTGCTCATGATGCGTTTATATTCGTTCAGGAACACCATCCTGAACTCCTTGCCTGTTCGGTCAATGATCTCCTCCGCACGTTTAATGATGGCAGGCGCGGCTTCCTCTGTCACACCATCCCTCACAAAATCTTCCTTGTCAACGTCTTCACCTGCACCAATGAGTTCTCCGAGTGACTCGCCGAGCCTAACCAGATTCCACCAGATGATGCTGGGTTGGTTCTTGTAACAATATCTCAGGAGATGGTCATCATGGTTAGGCGTGTACTGAGGATCGAAGTTGTCCATGAACGCGAATGGGCCATAATCTAATGAAAGGCCATAGATTGAAGTATTGTCAGTGTTCAACACCCCGTTCATAAATCCATATGCTTGCCAAGCAGCAACGGTTTTAGCATTTCGTCGTGCAATTTCACGGTACAACCTTGCAAACCGATTCTCTTCCGAGCCTGGCGGCCCTTCAACTTGGTCCCAAGATACATGTCTGGGAGGGTTGTCTACAGTATCAGATGACTGACTCTGGTCCAACGGCAGCATAGCGGGCAAAGCCTCCCAGCCCTGGAACACATTCTCTGCGACATACGTCGCCAATTGTCTAATCAGCTCACGGTCTCCTCGTGCCCGTAGGAGGTCAAATGTTCCGATCCTTAGCCACGATTCAGCAAATCGAGCAACTATAGCTCCGGGCTCCAAACGTTCGCGCAACACCTTTGACTGAGGCAATAGGGTTATAGACAAAGCTCGAGTGGTTGGAACACCAAGTGCAGAAAGGGCTTTGCTCGCAGTTAGTCGAAGCTGCACAATTAGGACATGCGGAAGCAATACCTTCTGATACTATGTATTCCCTGATGCTAGAGCGAAGCACAGCCTTTCCATCGGCGAAGCGGGAATAAGGAGTCCGCCCCGCACCTTTTAGTTGTAACTCATAGCGAGTACGGGTTTTCGGGTTTGTAGTTTCGAAAAGGCTGATTGCACGCTGGAAAACAACCAATTGTTAAGCTCCATCAATGAAAAGTTGTATCTAGAAACAAGCACTTACTCCGTCGCCAAGTTGCCCAGCCCACGAGCCGCTGCGATTTGTCAATTTCAAGGAACAAAGATATTTACTGTCCGGAAACATACAATTGCCATCCTTGAAGGTATTAGTGAGTATTAATTTCGGTCTAAGAAATTGAAAGGTCTCCAACGTCTCTCACCTCCGTAACATTGTGCCCAAGGATATATGCCACCCTCGTTTTCATCCCAGTAAAATTCATTTCCCGCAACTAAAGCTTTGAATTTCGGGGAAAGCTCTTCACCGGGCTTTAAACCAAGATCATTCATGGCCTTTGGACTCACCCCCAGAAGTTCGCTCTCCTCCGCCGGCTCAGGTCTGACGAAGGTATATAAAGCACCTTTTACTAACCGTGGGCCGAGTGTCTCACGGGGAGCTCGATGTGACACCTCAGGGGTCTCAAAAGCTGGGTCGGGAGGAAGCTTGGAAGTGAAGACATTGGACTTAGGGAGTTCGGCCAACGAAAGCCCTCCGTTTGCGTCGGAGAGCTGCGACGCCATTTGAGTTAAGCGATTTCGACTGATCCGCGATGGATAGAGGATACTGCGGGCCAACATAAAACGAGCGCGGAGAAGGCCAGGATGAGCGACAAATAAGCCCATGGAAGACCTAAAACAGTGAGCGAGGGATGTGTCAAGTATATACGGACCCTCGACAAGCTACTTAGGCAAATAGGAAGATGGCTTTTACCGGGTTCTATAAGAAGAGTTTTGACTATCACTGCCAGTGTAGCTGTTAAGTTTAGTTTATCAGTTAGTTAACCGACGAGTACTCTCTGTATTAGCAATTGACCTGGGTCAGTTTAAGTAAGCCGGCGAGGCGAGACCTGGGCTATGACATCATTCTCCTCAACCAGTTCCGCCAACCGATCCCGCATTTGTCTGCCTCTTGATGGACTACAGGCTGGTAACGCAATTGCCTACCATTGTAAGATAGAACCTCTTCGTCGGATTATGGCGGGGCAAGGCGGAAGGCTCGGAGATTCAGGGCATGCGCAGCCGCAGCGCGGGATGAAGCTGGATGGCTTGTGGAGCCGGAGCTGATCCGATCCGGTTCGTAGAACGGAGTATTAATACATCATCCATTTCTGCACCCAAGTATAGAACTTCCAAAGGTCTCCTCTGCCTTGCGAAAGAAAAGAAAGAAACTGGAATCAGTCGTGTCTACGAACAAGGATATTACCACACCAGTCATACTGAATAGCAACAAAGATGGCCAACACCCTGAAATCTATGCCATCCGTCAAATTGAATGACGGCACGTGTGTTCCCCAGGTAAGTTGTAGTAGGAGCAGACTCATTTGCAATTCTATTCTTTTGGCAACCAATTCAGTTACATTTGATAACGGAAGCAGCTTGGATATGGCTGCGGCACAGCTTGGTATAAGAAGGAAGGGGACACTAGTATCAACCGAGAGCTCGTTGAATCCATCAAAGATGCTATCCGACTGGGGTATCTCCACCTTGATGGTGCCGAGACTTACAGAACTGAGCCTGAGCTTGGTCTTGCCATCAAGGAGAGTGGCGTGGAACGAGATAAGCTATTCGTAACCACTAAGGTGAGCGTAAACATCGCAGATATTCCGAGGGCAATCGACGCAAGTCTAGAAAAGCTTCAGCTGGATTACGTTGATCTGTAGGTGATCCGCCCCGCCAATATGTTTCTACCGGCTCGAAGAACCTTGGTTTACTGCCAGATGCGAGGACTAACGGGGGTTACATATAGGTATCTAATTCACTCGCCTTTTTTCGCCAGCTCATCTAGCGACCTTCAAACAGCCTGGGCTGCTATGGAGCAGGTGAAGGCCGCTGGAAAGGCACGGTCAATTGGCGTGTCTAATTTCCTGCAAAGCCATTTGGAGGCTATTTTGGAGACAGCCACAGTTCCGCCATCCATCAACCAGATTGAATTTCATCCCTATCTACAGCATGGCAATCTACTCGACTTTCATAAGAGCCAAGGCATCCAAACAGCAAGCTATGGGCCTTTAACTCCTATCATCCGATCAAAGGGAGGGCCAGTGGATGACCTGCTGCCACATCTGGCCAAAAAATATGCAGTCAGTGAAGGGGAGATCCTCCTGAGATGGTCCATAGACCGTGGCTGTATAACAATCACGACTAGTAGCAAAGAATCCCGCTTAAGCAGCTATTTGCGCGCCTTAACCTTTCAGTTGACTCCTAGGGAGATTGATGATATTTCCGCTGCGGGGCAGCAGAAGCATTTCAGGGCATTTTGGCAGGGAAAGTTCGCGTCAGAAGATCGTTCGTGAAAACTATTGGTCATACTTGTATACAGCGTCAAACTCAGGCCTGTTCTGAGATTGTTGGATGAATTTAGATTCAAGCCTGGTGATTTCTGATGAACCGTCAAGCCAATGGTATCTGAGGTCGTTGCCTTTAATGCAGATTTACCTGTGATAACCAAGTACTAGGACATACAGCCATGAGTCTTCCGTTTGCCACTGCACATAGATAGGGACCAAAAGAACGAGGGCCATGGAGAATTGCAAGCGGTACGTAGTCGGAGAAGACTGGTTGAGAAGTAAGAGCTTCAATCTTTGAAGTTTGGTACGGAGTAAGGTGCCTAGTAGATAAGCGGAGAAGACCCGCTCTAGACTAATCATAAGCAAATCAATTACTGCCAAGCGTTTCCGCTTCGACCGCCAGCCAGCATCCCCAGTCGCGATCAAGCCCCCCCAACCCACCCTCATTGTCGGACGGAAAGGCGATCCCCATCTCCAGAGGAAGCTCCTCGGCGCTCTCCTTCCTTGTCGTCTATTCCTTGCTGTTACGCCCACATCAACACTAGCGAGCCAGAGGCTCCCGTCCTCTATCCTTATGGCCTCGAGAGTCTCATTCTAGCTCCGGCATACATTGGCTGTTTGTCGACGCTACTTCTGTACGACAGGTCGGGACTGGTTTCTTATCGCGTTCCCCATTCCAGCCAATTTTGTGCAAAATTCCCCGCCAGCTGAATCCAGACCGGTTGGCTGTGGGTGAATCGATTCGGATTTAAAGCGCTTGTGTTGTTGAACGCTCGTTTATTTCGGTCTCTCTCTTAGCGTCACAGGTCGCAGTTTTGGGGGGGGGGCAGTCGGCAAAGGCCAACGAGGAGCTCAGTCCGCTCGGTATCCAGATTCTGACACAAGATAAAGGGAAAGGGGAAGACTCAATAACAATAAGGAGGCGCGCTGGCAGTTCTTGAAAGGTGACTTTTCACAAGGTCACACTACGTGGTCCCTGAACCTGTTCCTGGGAAGTGCGATGTTCGATAGTGGCGGCAATTGAACTCCAATTCGCGTAGCCACATGATACTGGGAGCTAACGCCACTCAGGGAAGTCAAAAGAGAAGGAAGGAATACTTGGTATTGGTTCATGGTCAGTCGAAAAGAGCTTGCTCGCCGTCAGCCACGTAGGCTTTTGATCAACGGACTGCAATGTCGGGGGACCAGCCCTATCGCTCCGCGGATGATGAAATAAAAGATCCCAAGTTCATTAACGAACAGACACATAACTCCGGTCAATCTTCAATCGACCAACGATTGAAGCGGCTTAGGGAAGAAATCCTTCCGTTCTACCCCTTCCTTCTCACTGTTCCCACTGATGTGCCTTTCCGCCTGGGGAGTCGCTTTGTCAACAACTGGGCTGTGGGTAATGACGGGCCGTTTACACCGGAGGAGCAACAACTACAATATATGACATTCCTTACACATCACGAAGGGGATTCCTTGCTAGTGGCTGTGGGTGACTGGTCTGACGCGACAGGAAACGTCATGTCCGACCAGCGTTCCGGAGGCCAGAGTGCTGCAAGCACACCATCCAACAACTCGGTGAAGAAAAAGATAACTTTTAACGACTACAGGAACAGAAGGAAGAGTGGCGCCTCCGCTTCCCCTGTCGGCCCTGAAGTCAGTAAGCAAAGCACCTCAGTCCTTGATACCCCCGAAGCAAGTCAGCGAGCTGCTAGGGCTAGCCTTCCTAGCAATGACTCGCAAAAGCCCGCGGGAAAACCTCCCGTCCAATCGCGAGCTGCGTCTAACTCGGGGGGCATCGAGCGCAAGCGCCCGTTTGTCGATGGCACCTCCGATTCTTCGAGGTCACAGCATAAGGTCGCGGCCCCCAAAAAGCCGAGGATATCTCCGAGTCCTGCAAAGACCGAGCGGCTGAAGGGTAACGCCTTGCCTGCTCTCCTGTCACCGACCCTTCCCCCTACTTCAAACAGTCCAAGACTGCCTCGGCTTCTGTCTCCTACTCTTCCGCCTGATATTGAGAAGGAATTAGCTGGGCTTGGAGAAGGCCCCCTGGGCCTAGGATCATCACAAAGCGACGGCGCTTCGAATAATGATTTATCATCGGGATCAAAAATCCAGAAGGCCAAATCTGCCGTTCACGCTTCGTCACAGCCAGACTCAACACACTCTTCGGGCTTGCATAGCAAGCAATTTTATCATGGAAATGACAAACGACGGCCCTCAAGCACGGATGTCTCAACTTTGGACAATTCTCTGGCCTCCAAAGGTAATCCAAAAAACCATGTCGGAAATACGATGTCAAGATCAATCGGCTCGCCACCGGTTCTACAGGATGCTTCGGCTAGAGCGCAGTTGGTCGTGAAATTGAAATATGGAAGATCAAACCGGAAGCGGATCGAGGCTCTCCTGAAATTTTCTGGCAAAAAGAAGCCGGCCCCGCCGGGGTCACCTGTGAAGAGTGCACTAGACATTGAGCCCTCTCAGACTCAGAAAGCCAGGCAGGCGGCAGCGAAGGCTCCAGCGTCGGAACATCCCGATCACAACAAGCCACAACGGTTGGAAGGGAAAGGGAAGCATATGGGCACAATTACCGTCTCTCGGGAGCACTCAAAAGTCCCTGAAAAGCCTCAAACGCCTATGTCTTTCTCCTCAAACCTGACTGTAAATCCATCAGACAGATCGAAAGCTAGTTCAACGACGCCGGTAAAAGACCCTAAGTCTTCTGCCAGCCGGTTTGATCCATACAGCGGCAATGACGGAAAGCCGTCTTCTCATCCAGCCGTCAAGCGCCCCGGTAATTCGGCCACTCCTACAAAACTCGCATCTCCGCAATCGACTAATACGGCATCACGTCAATGCGACCGTCGAGCTTGGAAAGATGAGTATCAGAAATATTCAAACCTGGGACGTGATTTAAAGCATGCTGCGGAGCGGCACACAGCCAAAGATCGCGTAACTACCGTTGATGAAAAACTCGCGGCCGCTACAGCAATTGAGGCTATTCTTTGCTTCATCGTGGCATTTGTTGCCGATGATCAATCCAAAGCGCTATCCCGGCAAACTGCAGATTCGTCTTCCTGGCTATCTATCCTCGCATATTGGCGTGTTGTGAAAAAGAATAGCACTCCCTATCCGCGCCTGCATAGCCTCTGCCTCATACTTGGTGCTGTCTCTTATGATGCCATTCACGCACTTGATCTTGAGCGACTTGCCGCCACACCTTTACCTGGGGAGAACACGCCAGCGCCCACTCCAGGGAGCGATGAAAACCCTGCTGCATCGGAAGACCATAAGAAGAGCCGGAAAGAGTTTGTGGAGCTGAAGAATAGACCGCACGAGTGCTATAGAGAATCCCAGAAGTTATGGCTCGAAGGCTCACGCGGTCTTTGCGAAGATGTTCTTTCGCGTGAGTTTCCAAGTACCTGGTCTAAACGATCCAAGAATTTCTCAGAGTTGGGAAGGCAACGCTTGAGAGCTGGCGACTATTCTGGCGAATTTTTTTTGCCAGTTGGACGGACCAACACCCCCCTAGAGGTAGTCCGGTTCAGTCACGCATTTCTGAGTGAGTGGTGCGCCAAGGAAGGTGTGGGATGGAACAGCCGACTCAAGCTGTAACTGTGACGAGTTCATCCAGGCGTTCTGCTATGTCGTTCGTGTCACAATCTGCGGTCCATTTCAATGGCTTTCAGTTGGCGTTTGTGGCAGCAGGCGTGTACAGGGAATATATTTTGCCTGCTGTTATTGTTACATGATACCACGGGTTGTATGTGCTTATGCTTAAGAGGAGGCAAACATTCATCTTTTATTTATCTGCAACGTAGGTCTGGGAGATACGTTGGGGGTGCAAGAATTTTCAATCGACTACATGCTATATCATTCAGCGTACATCCATGGGATTGGAGCTTGGAGACCCGGGCACTGGGGCCTGTAGGGTAATGCGCCTGCACACTTAGTAACCACATCTGGAAAGCGAATCTAACTACGCTACTACGCTAGTGGTAGTCATCTTGAATTTTTATCTTTTCTTATTCTATTCTATGTAATGATTTATTCTCTTCCGGGAGAAAGTCCAACCAGGCGAATTAAAAACGCTCCGAGGTACCTTACGCCAAAGTGGCAAAGAGTCAAATAAGATGATATAGGCTCTAATAACGATCTAGATATGATACCTGGCATAAGTCGTTCAATTAGCAGCAGATGTCTCCCGCAGACATAGTGATAAAGAATAAACACAATCGCTAAGCCGAAGCCTCTCAAACCCCCCCTCCCCCCGAAGCGCAATACCGCCATCACCAGATATTCGAAAATCCTTTTCGAGCTCAGGATTGACAGTGCGGTAATTACTAAGCCGTAGATGTCCTCTCAATGAGAATCTGACATTCCTTTCATGGTCGCACAGGTATACCTACCAAGTGATAGCTCATGGATCCTCAAAGCGCGTATTCCTGGAAACAGACCCAGGCTCTTGGCCGAAGAGCCAGCCAGCTTCTCGGCAGTACCTTGCCTCCCGGCCGTAGGCTCCAACTTCGCTACTCCAACAAATGATTGATGCATCGACAGTATCTGCAATTACACCTTCAATTGCTCCCAGCACACTCCAACCGATCGTCCCAGCAATGATCCCGACCATGTAGGCATACATGCTTCCGCGGATTGAACCGTTGGTACTCATCACACTTAGGCTCCGAGCAGTGCTCACCCAGCCACCAAACCCAAGCGCAAGAGACATCATGAGACGGGCCGCATGCAGAATGAGCTTGGAAAGTCGATAAGGGAGAAGAGTTGCAGAATGCCCACGAGACCAAGAGAACGACCGTGGGTGTAGAGAAGTCGTCGCTATGGAGGGCGTCAGGTTTGTCATCTGCACCAGACCACGAGCGGACACTGTAAGCGGCTGGGAATGAATAGACGCATAGGTGAGGGTTAGAGGGTCCGTGAGGGCAGTTATAGGAGTTGGTACAAAGGAATAGGCGCAGAAACTCAAAAGTGACGCGATACGACCGGGAAGCAACAAAAGCGGGACGCGGATCATTAGAGCCAGGAGGCTCGATAGGCAAATTGTACCAAAAAGGGTTGTAGCGGAGTGCAGAGTTGCGGCTTGGACTATTTGCCTGGAGGTCGGCGCTGGCGTCGTAAAGCGATGAAAATACCATTGACTCACCGCGGCAGCTGTGACTGTACGTCGAATACCAGCGATGACTCCCAGTGACCATGCGTAAACGAGCACATAGTAGATTCCTAAGCACCAGCTGCTTGAATCGACAACGAAAAGGCTGGACCGAGAAATATGGCCTTCCAAAAACACTCGCGTAAACATGAGCATCCATAACCAGGTCCATAAGACAATGAGAATGAGGGCACCGAGCCCCAAAGCTAGAAGCTCTGGATTCACGGCGAGGATGCGGCATGCAAACTCAAGTATGTCGACGGCCCTTCCTATAGCGCGGCGGCCTCGAACGACGTTGTAAATCCATGCGCTGGCCAAAATAAAGGGAATAATAGACCCGCATCTCATGACTTTGTCCTGAACACTTGATCCGTGCCAGACACCCCCAAAGCTCGAGATAAAGGGGTAGAGAAAGAAGGAATACAGTATTATGGGAACGGCGACGAGGATAGCGTAAACCAATGGACGTACATAGGAGCGTAATAGTGCCAGCCAAAGCAGAGATATAGATATCGACACGATGGTATAGGTACCCAGCAGGTAAAATGAACTGTGGATGGTCAAGTAGACAGTGTCACCCCATTTCGACTTGTCACCGGAAGGAGGTGAAGTGTGAAGGTAGATAAGAAATGACGTAGCGAAGAGAGAGGCCACGGATATGAGAAACAAGTGACCCCAAAAGCCATCATGAGCTGGAGAGCTAGCGCCTACCGGTGGGGTCGACGTTCGATATGGCCGTGACGTGCCTGGCGGTTGGGATGTTTCTGGCACTACTGCGTTATCTGAATCTATAGGAAGGAGATCTGAGTCTAGTCCGAGATTGCCCGTTCGTGACTGTGGCTGCTCTCGAAACCGTTGAACGGAAGGCGGTTTATCATCACCAAATTCGGGAGAGTCAGCCCGGTCGCGGCCAACATCGGATGCCAGTGTATCTTCCAGGTGAACGTCAACTAATTTCCCCCTGAGCCTGCTTCTACTTCGCTCTGTGTGAATAGACTCCTCCATTCCGTTTGGCTCCCCGTCGTACTCAACACGCGAATCTTGCGCTCTGTCACTAGTTTCGGCGTCGCGCCAGGAGCTCCAAATGCCCTTCCCCCTAGTATAAGGGGGCTGTTGTTCCTTCGAGCTGGCAGATTCGTTATCGTCGCCAATTTCTGAAGACTCCCTAAGGTAGCTGCTCCCAAATTGGCGCCGAGATTTTTGTAAGGCATAGAAGTCAGCAATCTCTCGCTCATGCTCAACCTCATCATCCTCCTCTCGGAATTCATCGGTAGCGCTGTAGAAGAGAGGCGCAGGTTGAGACACAACCCTTGAACCAAACGGGAAGCCTGATAGTTGAGAACCGGCAGGTTGGTATGGGTCGGCCGCATTCCTGTGGAAGAAAGAGCGCGAAGAGGGCAAAAGAGAATTTCGAGGTTGTTGCAAGAGACGTTCATGCCCCTTTCTTCGGGGTTCTTCTGGATGGTTCACGACCCGTGACTGGGACTGTGCGAGAAAACGGGAGGCATCTGGGCAGCAAGTGAGCGATGAGGAGCACGGTATATGTATAAGAGATGGAATAGTAGAGGGTATTCATACATTCGGAGAACATGTCGGACCTGGTTCTCTATCTTTGTTTTCGTCTTCTTGACACCTTGACCCGACCCTTGACCAATGAGCCGCTAAACCTTCTTATATTCAAATCACTGATTGTCCAGCTTATAGCAGACGAAGCGGTGTGAGCGGTATAAACCCGATGCAGTTGAAATTCAGTGGGAATCGAAGGACTACATAGCAAAGAAGCCAGATGGGATAGGGCTATCCATCAAAAAGAAAAGAGATGTCGGATTGGGGTATAAACCTGCAGAAAGAGTTCAGACAGGCAGAAAGCGTATGAAGGTAGCAGTAGTCTTCCCTTGCGATCAGTAGGTGAGGTTGCAAGCGTCATCAGGCAAGGTCATGGTGATAGATGACTCAGCATCCATGCCATTCGTCTGATCGGTTTAATTCGCTTGGACTGCAGAATGCGCCCAGTAAGTACAAATGTTCTCGGTGTGCAGAGCAGGAAACTGGAGCACTTCAGACCATACCGGAAAGAAAGAAAAAACAAGGGGGTTGCGGTGGAATTTTCCTTGCAGTCAATATATGTGAGGCTTGAATAAGGTAGATAACAGTAGTTTGGGGAACTACTACTAGAGGGGACTAAACTATCGCAGCTCCTCCCGTACTTAACCAGTGGATAACTAGTCAGAAAGACCATCCATTACATAACAGCTACTTGCTCTGTACCCAGCATTCCTCGGTAGCTCCACTATAGCTTGGTTGGTCATCTACTGGCTACTCCAGACTGGTTATCGATTCCGTCCTACTACTTATCTTATCCCGCACTTTCCTAAGAGGTTGGAATCCAGCGTTATACCCGACTGAGTTTAGTAAGGCTGAACGTAAAAAGAGAATCCCTTCCCGTGCTGAGGACGAAGAAGTTCACAGAGTACTTAGCATCATTAATTATCATACGATTATCTCCCCATAGGCCGACTGACACCAGGTTGAGCCAACCTTTCCATTTCCCAAGGCGAGTATCCGTTTTATTTGGTCGCCATCTTCCATCAGTTGATTTTTTGGGAGCATGACTCCTACAGACCTTTGAAAGTCCACGGGCATTGATCGATCGAAAAAAAAAAGAAAGAAAAAGAAAATTATTCACCTAAAGTCTCGAGTGCCGGCATAAGCGACATTCCTCTGCTGTATCCATGTCACAGCCATGGGATTATATTGCTAAACTTGTTTGCATCGGGGACTCGGGAACTGGGAAGTCTAGTGTGGGTACACTCACGCTTGACAGACCATCATACCGCTGACACACGGCCGCGACTTTCTAGTTAACGATCCGACTCTGCGAAGGGCGCTTTTCGTCCTCCCATGATGTTACAATTGGTGTCGAGTTCGGTTCACGGATTGTTCCGGTGGGCCCGCCGGCTTCAAAGGCCTTGGGAGGCGAGTTCGACGATTCTATCCGCAATCGTGCCCCTTCACTCACATCTTCGCCCTCATTGCCCGCTACGACTACAGCCAGCGAATCAGTCGCTTCTGGACTGCCCAGTCCTCCACGTCGGGTACAGGAGCTCCAGAAAAGAATGAAGTTGTCGCTATGGGACACCGCTGGCCAAGAAACGTACAAATCTATTACCCGCTCTTATTTCCGTGGTGCTTCGGGTGCCCTACTGGTCTTCGATATCACTAGACCTTCTACATTTGTATCGTGCACACAGTGGCTCCATGATCTGCGGCAAATTGCGGAAGATGGCATTGTAATTGTTCTGGTCGGCAACAAGAGCGATCTTGCCGCTGATGAGTCGAGATCGCATCAGACAGTCACTAGGCAAGAAGCGGAGGAGTGGTGCCGTTTGAATAACATCACACGGTATGTTGAGACAAGCGCGAAATCCGGAGAGAACGTGGAGCGTGCATTTCTTGAGGTAGCCGAGATGATATACCGCAACATCGAAGCTGGCAAATATGACCTCCACGACCGTCGAAGTGGTGTGAAGGGCTATGGTGCTACTGGTGGATCAAACTCAGGTATCCCAAACACTGTCACTTTAGGCTTGGATGATGCCATGCGCAAGGGTGGAAGTGGCCTGGCAGCAGGCTGTTGTTGATGGATACAGGATATTATACCTTATATCAAGCTTGTTGTTCAAAGTTGTCACGGGACTATATCTTGTGCAAACATGTAACGGTCCTTTATAGTCGCCCTTGGAGAGGTATGGTTGTGTAGGAATATGGAATAGGCACAGATTTCGCCCAGTAATCTCTGTGATCTTGGTTTATATACATCTCGGGCTAATGAGGATCGAGGTAAATGGTACAGAAGAGCGAAGCAATATACATTGAATGCTACACAATAACAGAGGCGCGGGGCGCATATACCAAAATTTGAAACACAGCCAATCTAAATATCTTACAGCTGACTAGAGTAGATAGTCCACGAGCCAACAATAGTAGTGACAAGTATGGTATTGCATGAGGTACAGCGATGACGAGAAGCGGTATATGTAAACAGGTGTTGACGATAAGGGTGGCGATTACGGTGGTGGTGATGAGATGGAACGGCTCAGTTGGCAATCCGCCAGCCACTGAACCAGTTCAAATGAGACCACTGCTGGCTGGGCCCTTCAATACCAAAAACAATAGCCCGAAAGTATGCGAACAAGCCAACGATCGCGCAGTAAAGCAAGGTATAGATCGCCCAACGTAGCTTGTTGCTCATCTGCTGTGTGAACCAGTCAACGCAGAATCCGAATGTGAGTATGGCATAGTAGAGTGCCGGATAGTAATGATGAACGTAAGTCACTCGTGCCATGACCGCAAAAGGTAGATAATGCAACACCCACCCAATGACTGGGTAAAGACCGGAATAGTGGATGTGGTCAATATCCGCTTGGGTAAGTTCAGTATATCCTCGCTGCCAACGCACGAGATACCAAAGAACCAGAAGGGCAAATATTCCAAGACTCAAAGTACTCCCCCAATATACGAAAGGGTTTCCGAGAAGGTAGTACTTGATGGTGTTGTCATCCCAGGAGCACATACGAAGGCCCACATTGAGTATAGGCCATTGCCAGAACTTAGAGGCGAGGTCATCTTGCTTGTCCGGATCAGGGACAAGAGCATTGTTGGACGTCATCATAGCGACATTCAGATGGATAAAATCCTTCCAGAACGGAGACTTGTAAGATCCGGGATCACCTGGTGGAACTATGTAACAAAATCAATATCCGGTCGCCACAATCTGGAAGGAATAGACCAGGAATAGGGGTAAACTTACGCCTCTCGTTGTAGTGTGACTCGACATTCCAATGAGTATAGACATCACTGGGCTTATTCTCCTTCACGCATGTGGTCTCAATCTGTTTGAAGCCCCATTGGGGCAGGTTTACATTTCCTGCACGCAAGTAACAGCCCAGGACAGGATGTCTCAGGCGAAATGCCGTAGTAAGAGTTCGAATTCTGCTCCTGTCCCTGGATGCAACATCATCAACGACTTCAACCGCCCAATGATCTTTGTCATCGCCAATGGTAATGTTGCCATAACAGGAGACTTCAAACTGGCTCTTAGTAACTGGTGCAGATATAGCATGCGAATGTAGGTTACGACCCGTCTGCCCATGGATTAGACGGATGATGTCTCCGTCACCAACGAATCTCAAGGAGTCCTCGGGGTCATAGTCCGGCTCATACCTATTGGGGTAGATGAACCAGTCGTTGTTGGAATCCTTGTGGTGATAGCACGTCACCTGCTGTTGTGTTGACCCTTCAGGATACGTTTGGATATGCGAATGGAGAAGTCCACCACCATACCCCATGTTTTTCAGTGTCACCCTCGATCCCAGTGCTATCTCAAGAGGACTATCCTTCCCGACCTCGGTGCCCTTCAAGTTTGCCTGGAAAAGTGAGCTCATCTGGGCATCTCCTGGACCACTATTCTCGAGAACCCAGAAATGAACATAGAAAGACAGAATGTAGACAATGCAGGGCACTATGATTAGGCCCACTATGCGCGCAACTAGATGTTTCGCTACCACAACCTGCCGAGCATTAACCACCGAGCTGAAGTCGTTTTACATTCCAGTAAGCCGCTTACCTCAGGCATTTTAAGGTCGCCAAACTTATTCCATAGATCTTCAACTGTATAAAGGCCCACAATAGCGGTGCAGAAGAAACCGACCCATTTGACACTGCAGACACAGCCAATGCTCACGCCGGTGAGAAAGAGCCATGCAAACCATTCTGCCGAAAAACTAGCTTTCTGCAGTCGATGAAATTTGGCCCAACATAATGTGGTTGTAAACGTGAAGCAAAGTAGCATGGAATCAAGGAGGATGAATCTCGAGATGGTGGCATACGAGTTTTCGAATAGCACCATCAGACTGATAAGCCAAACAGTAGCCTTGCGATAACCCAGCTCCCGTGCGGTATAGTAAGCAAGCGGGACACATACCGCGCCGAAAGCCGCATTGAAAATACGCATGAACGTATAGTTGACGTCTTCGGGATACTTCTCACCGGATTTGAATTCGAATGAGCCATTATAACCAGCAAGAAATCCCGACAAGCCAACTAGCATCTTCCCCAGAGGCGGGTGTACATCAAAATAAAATTCGCGCTTCAGATAGTGTGAGCCAAATTTTCCAAAGCTGCATATTATTATCAGGACAAGACGTTAGCACCCTTTACTGGCAAAAAGAAAGATTAAGATAGAAAGGTTTTTGGTCATACTGTGCCTCATCCCATGTCACGATATCTGAACGACCAATTTGATACATTCGAGTGAAAATTGCCAGAGCAGTCAGAAAGAGAGGCGCAAATATAGGCTCCCAGCTGGCCACCGCCGAACGAAACGAGGAGGGCTAAGACACGCGTCAATATTATCGGCTATCAGGTGCAGTAAAGCTTTATGAAGCTTCGGTCTAAGGCGAGCATCATACCTCTTGCTTTGATTTCTTGGCATCATATGCATCATGATCAGGAGCACGGCTGGGCTCCTGCGTAAGAGGGGCAGTTCTGCGCCGCACTTCAGAGGAGAGATCAACCCCAGAGCTTGACGCCTGATTTACTCCCGCCATGATTGCGGTATAATGAGCAGCTAAACAAATGCAGGGACAGGGAGTGGCGAAAGAGAAAGCAAGTAGAGTGTATCAGACTGCCACAGGAAGCTGGTTGAATGTAGAGCAGCTCGCTGGGATTGACTTCAGGTGTGAGTTGCAAACATTTCTTATGAGAAAATCACAGTGATTGGTCTAGCGTGCAGTACTCCAGCTTTTGTTGAGAGTCTGGAGAGAAGAAAGAAGAAAAAAGAGAGGGGCCGATGAGAAGGTACCTTGAGAACACAAGGCAAAAGTATGGAGGGGAAATCAGGATAGATTGAGCAGACACCGCTTAACCAGGGTCAAATGGGTAAAGTAAGGTAAAGAATGGAAGGTTTGTTAAAATGATAAAGGCAATCTGAAAATTTGAGGCAATGAAAGGGAAGAATAGAAAGATCGAAAGCAGAAGAAAAGGGGTCGAATGTTGAGGGTGGGAAAGAAAGTCAGCCTCTCGAAGGGTTCCCTACTCAGAATGTAAGACGGAGTGGAAGCGCAAATGGCGAGTTGGCCTGGAGATAACACGGAAAGCTCGGGCGCGTGGCCTGAAAGCTCCGTTCCGCCTGGGCCACTTCTGAAACCTCGACTGCATCCTCCGTCTTGTTCGTCGGCAATGACGGCGAATTACTGAAAGAGGTATAGCGTGTCTAATGGGGGCAGGCATCTATGTCACTGCCATTTGTGGCATCATATATGTGTGTGACCTCTACAATAGAAATTGTACTGACTGTTCAAAGGGTGATTAACCTTCCCATCCTTGGACAGAAATCTGGTCCCAGATGCTTCGAAGTGGCTTTGCTGTTCAACTGGTTCTCCAATTTTCCCCATACTTGTCTAGCCGGGCTTGATTACTGTCATGATTCATCACCGTCGTGCCTCACTGTCGCGGATTAAAGATTTTGAAGAAGTGTGATGCAAAAACGGAGATTGCCGTAGGTTGGTGATTCCAGCTTTTGCTGCTCTCCTTCAATTCAAACTGGACTGAGTATCACCAGTAGAACAGGCATCTGACAGTCTATTAACGAAAAGTACTTATCAGGCAGGTACCATGGAGTCGATGAAGTTTGCCTTTTACGGTATTTTGCGAAAGTTCACGGAGACGAAAGCCAATCTGTCGAATTGAATGCGATTATGCAACGCACAAATTATGAATGGGAACATTTTGGTTGAGTCAGCGTATCCTACCTCACCGGCTGTTGGTTAGACATTCCATGTTCGAGTGTAAAGGTTCTCCACCTCTATTCAGGGAGGAGGAAGGCGGTGTGATCTGCCTGGTGATTAGCTTCAGGGCATGAGGAGCCACGGACAATTCGTAGATGGTTCGGGGTATAGATTGATAATGAATGAATCTGCGTGTACGCAACGAGGGTCGTAAACCCGAACCTAGACGAATAACGTCTACGCTAGCACTATGAGAGGCAGGGTGCTTCAATTGACATAGGGACACAAGTGCGTGCCATGGTAAGCTCCCCAAGCTTCTCATGTATCTAGGTCTGCATAAAACGTACGAAATGATGTTTTTTTTTTTTTTTTTTTTTTTTACTTTTTTCGAAAATCTCGTTGGTACTATAATATGCAAGGGGACCAGTTTTCTCTAATCGTTTATTACCACCCTTCCACATCGATGGATTGTGGTAGCATATTATGCAAGTCAGAGAACTACCTCTGAGCCTGAAAGGCCCGTGATAATACTGGGTCTTCGAGATGATAGTTGCACGCGGATTCTCATTTCTGAAGTCACGGAGTAGCAGATGGCGCGATATGTGCCTCACGCTTCAAACATTTCACAAACTGTCATGTTTTAGAACCTATTCTGGGGCGTGGTATACGTCTCGGTATATATTTACATGCATACATGTAGATGATGTCAGAAAAAAACGGTGCAGTAAATCGAAATAGAGCCTCGACAAGATCAGCATATGCGAGACCAGGGTCGAGAATATCCTAGTATCAGTCCACGAGAAAAGGAAAAGAATACAGTTAAGTCGGTGTACATAAGGATGAAAAGAGAAAACAAGAGTGAAAGAGGTAGGTACAGCAACAGGATGTTTATGTCTGTATCTGTTACATGAGACTGGACCATACGCGGTGGCCCTACTCATTCTCCTCCTGCCCAAGACGTCTATACTGACCGGCCTGTCCTGTTGATTCCGATCCTTTGTGTCGGGTAATCATATTCGAAATCCAGCCTCCAAAGCCCTCTGGTCGACTACTAGTGTCTTCCCGGAAGCCTGTCCTGCCAGGCTTGCTGCCGGTACTAGAACTTACATTCGGTGGGTCAATGTCCAAGCCAGGAATGGCGCTGTCTGCCCCCAGACGGCCATACTGGCGTCTGATGTCAAGCGAAGGTACAGGAGAGCCTGCACTCATGAGAGAGCCACGTTCTCCCTGAGTTGCTGGTGTTGGCATGGCAGTAGTTGCATCCCCAAACAGCAGATTCATGTCTTCCAAGCGGACACCACTCGTTTCCGGATATAAAAAGTAAACTGTGGTAATGTATTAGACTTTTGGTCAATTATGGGAAAATTGACATGGCGCTTACCCAGGACAAAGCTGCAGGCACAGAAAAACGCATGCACCAGGTACAAGCGCCACTTGATAGCAGCTTGTAAAACAGGCGTGACCTCTCCGACAAGCCAATTAAAAGCCCAATTAGTGGCTGTACTAAGACTTGCGCCTTTTGCACGAATGCTCAATGGGAGAATTTCCGGTGGGTAGAGCCATGGTATGGGTCCCCATGATGCACCAAAAGCAGCATTGTAGATCATGACAAAGATGACAGTGAGAGTAGGTGTTGCCACGACGTCGATATATATGAAATAGGAAATCAGGGAGAGTGAAACAATCATTGCCACCGCTCCAGAAAGAAGGATGGGGCGCCTGCCCCAGCGATCCACCAGATACCATGGAGGTACTGTAGAGGCCAGATACGAGATTGCGTTGATCCCAGTCATTAGGATAGCGTCACGGCCAGCCCAACCTGCTGATTCGAATACAAGCGGGGCGTAATACGAGATGACGTTAATACCGTTGAGCTGAGCTAAGGCCTGTGCCGACATCGCTATCAAGACCCTTTTGTAGTAACGCCTGAACATATCAGCGTAAGATCTTTCGCCTTCTTGCCTTTGCAGAAGAACATTCATCTTGATCTCTCTATACTCTTGTCTGGCTTTGTCACTGTGCAAGTCTCCACTTCCATATAGATTTGCAATGACAACCATACCCTCTTCATCGTGGTCATTGTCCAACAGCCACCTAGTCTTGCGTTAGCATGGTGAAAAGCTAAGTTTTCTCCTGCATCACGCATGGACTCACCTTGGAGACTCGCAAATGATGAGGCTACCCACACCAAGAAGAGCACCCATGACGCACTGGAACAATAATGGTAGGCGCCACGAGTAGTTACTTTCTATAAAGCTACAGAAATAATCCACCCAGACGCTGGCTGCGTATCCGGAGATGTTCCCTGTAAACTCGATACATGCCAGTTTCCCTCGGTTGTGGGGAGGCTTAGAGAACATTAGCAAAACGACCGAAGCAATATGCAACAAGGGTGATTGTGAATACCGATATCTCAGACTGGTAGACAGGTACAATTGTCGATAAGGCCCCAACGCCCAAACCTGCGACGATTCGACCGGCCATCATCATAGGCAACCCGGTAGCAAAGGCCTGCAATGCACCGCCAATAAAGAATACTATGGAGCCATACAAGATCGTTTTGCGGCGTCCGATTAAGTCGCCGAGTCGACCGACAAGTAGAGAAGATATGAAAGCCCCTACTTCGAGGATCGCAACCACCGTACCTATTGCAGCTCGCGAGGGTTGATTGAAGTAATCCTTGAAATACCAGCCTCTGGTCGTGTGTCAGCAAAGCCCTCCATTCCGTTGAAGAAAGAGAAGACGGACGTTATGATCCCAGACATAACACCTTGATCATAGCCAAAAAGGAAGACGCCCAAGGATACGAAAACACTCGTAAAGTACCTACATAGCTGGTCAGCAGAGCTAGTAGGTAACATTTGTCGATGACGAAACCCTCTTACAGTAATGGCTTCCCAACCAAGCCATGCAAGTGTGCGCTTTGTCGATTATTGGGTGACATTATGACAGCTAAGAGGCGCTCTGCCCGAGGAATCTTCCGGGGTGGAGGGCAGGGTATTTCAATCTTCTCAAAGTCGTCTTCGCCGATAACAAGCTGGCTGGGGTAATGGACACGATTCTGTTTCTCGGTCCGTACACTGGATTCCACCCGACCAGAGCTTTCACGATCTTCAGAGCTTCTGAGTGGGATCCGAAGATAATCTTCGGCATTAGCAAGCTGTTCCGTCAGATCCCCACTGTCCGTCCAGGTAAAATGCTCAGACCCAGTGGAGTGAGTCGCTATAGAGGAAGAGCGTCGACTGCTCCTCCCACTAGCAGGTTCTACTACCTTAGCGGGTTGAGGGACAGAGGACCTTGAACTTGAAGGAAGATTTTGCAAGGGTATGCCAGAGGAAGTATGGGTCGGGGTCGTTGTGAGAGGAATGTTGGCGGTTGTAATGGGCTGGGATTTACAGCCCCCCTTTCTTGGTTGAATATTAGCTTTTTTCTTTCTGTCACCACTCTTTCACGCGACCAGAATATAAGATCGCTGCGAGTAAAAATCAGGGAGAGCTGGTAATTTTCGTAACGCTCCGCAACAATCCGAATTGTGAGTTTTCATCAAAGCGGCATGTAAAGACAACTGCTAATCTATTTGGAAGGGATGGATCAGAAGGACAGCGGTGCAGAGTAATCGCTGCAATAGGATGGAAGACCACGCGCCAAAGCGGAGACAAGCGAGTGAGGTGAACCAACTGTTCACAAGGATACCGAAAGGGTGTAGAAAGCGGTGATGACAATCCTTGGGGGGTTTGCTCACGAGACAGGCAATACTTGGCAGATCAACAGCGCAGGATGACGGTGCCCGGAGGTCCAACAGCCTAAAAATGATCAGGTGAAAAACTTAAGAGGGGAGAAAGGAAAGCAAGATGAGCTAAGGCTAAATAGCATATGTTTGACAATCAGTCCAGAGGTAACCTTTGGCTTGTGTACATAAATCCGTCCCAAGGTTGCTTGCTGGGTTTCCCAGGGGGACTAAGCCATGATTTAGGGAGGCAGCTGTCAAGCCATCGATGTGACTACCGTTACGTACCTTGATGGGGTTGTCGGAGACCCCGCAAACACTGACGCTAAGTGGGTACGAGATTGTGCCCAGTAAACTAGACTACATACGTAGTACTTTAGTGTACCAACAACCATGTTACCGGCAGTGCCCATCAGCGATTCCATCTGTGGCGGTGCGATCAACGAGGGTACCCTTCCAGTTTACGAAGATCAAGATGACTTAATATGAGGCGCGGTATTTCATGATTCTCACCTACAAGGGTCGTTATTCAATTCTGACTATCTATAACATCTCATTTGGTGGTATTGTTTCAATGATACTGTCATGCAAGGCATATCTTTGGGTGGATCCCCTTCGAGCCTAGATTATGTGAAAAGAGCCCATATAGACCCAGGAATCAGTATCGTATCGTTGATCTCTGTATTATACACTCCTATATATAGACCTGTAATTGTAGGCTTGTGGTGTCTCGGCTAATTACTCGTGATACAACGAAATGCTTCAAAGGAGTGACGCAAAGCTGGCTGGTCATTGCGGCTATCGTCTGGAGCACACAAGTAGACAGACTCCTTGTATGTATTAGCAGATAATTATGATTCGTCCGTAGGACATTGTTTTTTAGAAACATTGTTGTTTATCGCCTGTTTTGATTCTAGTAGATAGTAATCATAGCACGGGTAGCCCCTTTGCTACTCGTCGTTACTATGTATACCTAGCTTTCATGGACCACGAGCGACAACGAACTCTTATCATCTTGACAGTTTCTATCCGAAATCAACTTAGCGGTTATACCGAACACACTACACATCGTTTCTCGATAGCCAATGGCTTTTTCTTCCCCTTGGGGGAAGCGCAATGATTAAACAAGCATATTTATCATGTCAAAAGAATGTCATAGCCATCTTTCTGGATATATACAGCGTCTGCCATATTAGCGTACTTACGACGCACCAGCTCGAATATCACCAAGCCTGCACTAGTGCTAGGTACTTGACGGATGGCGTCCCTTGCAAACCCACGGAACAGCCAACGACGCCAGCCACCTGCTCTGGATGCCTTTCTCCTGCATCTCTTCAAGGTTTCTTGGTATGCAGAGTAATACAGGCGTAGCATTTCCCGTCTTGAAGGATGAAGACTCGCTTGATGGTCAATGTATTCCAGGCGAGCAACATGGAGACTTTGGATAGCACTTAGCGGGTGCTGTATACTCTGTTGAGCAACTGAAGCTGCAACACCTGCAGCCATCAAGAAACATGGCTCCAGAGCATAATGTGGTCTTATGAGCGGTACGCCGCGGTCACTCGATTGGATGTGCTGTAAATGTTCCGCGTAATGAGTCCGCCGTGAGCCGTAGTACCAGGTCAGAAATGAATAGTAGGCCTGCGACTTCACGAACTCGAAGAAAGAGAAAAATACTGCATAACCAAAAGCGTCGCGAGTAAAGGATAAACCCCACCCTGCGAATATACCACGAACTCCAATTTGATTGAGTTTATGGCGGCCATAATGCCACATGCTCTTGTATGGGCCCTCAAGCAAGTCACTCGCTCGGAGACGGACCTGAAGCGCATCCAGAGGAGCGGCTACTACTGACTGAATTGTACCCGCTATAAACCCAGCTGCAAATGTGTTTGAAGGGGGAGCAGGTGGATATACGCGTTTGATGCCTTGGGACGCAGGTTCGTACAAAGCGCCAAGGACTTGTAAATATGACGTGTAAAGGACGGCTCCAATTCTATCTATAACAGTTAGACAACCCAGGCAATTAAATTTGAGACTAGGTAAACCAACCCAGCATTGGCTAGGAGAGGTGGCATAACTTGATTAGGGATGAAGCGCCACCCATATGTGCGAACGGCATGGACAAGTAACCCCGGAGTAGTTGTATGCAGAGACCAACCGGTTTTCGCAGAATGAGGATTGACAGCTCTAGCGAAGGCCTAGCGAAATAACAGGAAGAGCCATATATATCAGTTGACATGGACTCCAGAGATCAGTGCAACCGGGCCGGCGAAGGAACAATGCAACCGCATACCATATAACTGAACAAGAGCATGGGCTGTCAGTGACTGAAGGGACATTACTTATGAGACAGTCTAGTATCATACTCAACTCGGGTGCGAAAAAATGCCTTAATAGGTGCTCTGAAGTAGAATGCAACCAATTGTGCACTAAGAGCCCGCACCCCCGCAGCAGAGGCACCAGTAGCTGCATTCTGTCGCGATTTTCTGCGGGACGGATTCCCCGAGTCCAAGCTCGAGGTATGATCAAATGCGGGTAATGTCTGAGTAGTGGCCATGCTGAGGCGTGTGAGAAAGCATTAGAGGTGACAGTTTATCAGTGATATACAAATATAAGCATAGCGCTTATTCCAATGACATTGCCAGCCCGCGCTGCAAGATTCCATGAAAGATGTCCTAACTAGAGGCACATCATACACTGAATGAGGGCTAACTCGTAAGGTGAGGATAGCTATGATGAAAACTGTTGATGACTAAATAGAATGGCAGCTTCATATGAGGAGCTAGAAGTGAATAGCCCACGAGATACTGAAGAAGTCAATGTCCGAGATGAAATATTTAGCCTTGAGGTGGAGAGGTACTAAGCATGGAAGGGTACCAATGAGCAAACAAATCAAACACCGCTGATTTGTCAGGAACACTTGAGCGAACGCGCCTTCGGAGGTTTCGCGTTTGCGCTACCCTATCTTAGTTTCTTCTACAGAAGTAAGAGCTAGTCGATGAGTCTCAATCTACTTTCTTCCATTGCTCAAGTGAAGATATCCTCTAGTATATCTCTTTCTTTACCTTCCGCAAATCTGGTACATTGAATTTCTCAATACGAAACTTCGCTCACTGACCTCCACTAAATCTCACCCTACCTTCTAAGGTTCCTACGGGGACTTTCTGCACAAGCTGAAGTGTTTACGCCAAGCTGGCAGGCTGCACCGATTGATACACTCAAATCATGGCCGAAGAGATTGTGATAGACAAATCTACTTTCTTCAATAGATTATCAAGCTTCTATAATGCATGGAAAGCCGACAAACGATCTAGTCATGCCAATTTCGGTGGTGTGTCGTCGATTGTGATCCTAATGGGCAAAACCGACGAAGCGAACAGCTTTCAGAAGAACAACGCAATGCACGTATGTCTTTCATTACCCCTTAATCCTATTCTTGTCGGCTCACCTGCCATCATAAATAGTTCTGGCTCCTTGGCTATGAATTTCCCGCTACGCTTCTTGTTTTTACGACGGAGATGGTGTATGTGGTGACTACCGCGAAGAAAGGTGAGTTCTTTCATAAGATATAAATTTAGCATGGCCTCGATTACTGACAGGCACATTTTGTTTGCAGCCAAGCACCTTGAACCCTTGAAAGGTGGCAAGATTCCGGTGGAGATATTAGTGACATCCAAGACTCCAGATGAGAAGATGAAATCTTTCGAAAAGTGCATTGACGTTATCAAAAATGCTGGTGTGAGTCCTACTGTCCTCAGCGTTAGCAATCTTGGATGGAACTGACTGCCCTGAAATGATAAGAAAAAAGTTGGCGTATTGCCGAAAGACACAACCGCAGGTCCTTTCGCAGAAGATTGGAAGAAGGCTTATGCAACATTGTCAAATGAAGTCGAGGAAGTGGATATTTCGCCCGCTCTTTCAGCTACTCTCTCTGTCAAGGATACTGATGAATTAGTAAGTTTTACATGTCTTCGGAGGTGTGACTGGCTGACACGACAAAGGTATCTATACGTAATGCATCGCGGGCATGCAGTGGTCTGATGTCTGAGTACTTCGTGGATGAAATGTCCCGCCTACTTGATGAAGAGAAGCAGATGAGCCACAAAGCTCTTTCAATGCGGATTGATGCGAAAATAGACGACGCAAAATTCTTCAACAAGTTAGCGAAATTGCCGGCCGAATTTGACCCCCAACAAATCGATTGGGCATATGGACCAGTGATCCAAAGTGGAGGGAAATATGATCTCAAGCTGACTGCGATATCCGACAACAACAATTTGCAGCCGGGGATAATAATTGCTGGCTTCGGCATTCGTTACAAGACCTACAGTTCGATGATTGCACGCACCTACCTAGTTGACCCGACGAAAACTCAGGAGGCAAATTACGCCTTTCTACTAAACGTCCGCGAAGCGATTTTGAAAGACGTCCGTGACGGGGCCGTGGCTAAGGACCTATACAGCAAGGCGATGAATATGGTTCGGACAAAGAAGCCTGAGCTTGAATCTCATTTCCTGAAAACTGTCGGCGCTGGCATAGGAATTGAGCTTCGAGACGCTAATATGGTTCTTAACGGAAAGAACGATAAGGTTTTGAAGAGCGGAATGACATTCGCTGTCACAGTTGGTCTGACTGACGTTGAAGACGCGAGCATCAAAGACAAGAATAGAACCGTTTATTCGATGATCATTACAGACACTGTTCGCGTCGGAGAAACCGGGCCTCTGGTGTTTACGAAAGATGCTGGTGTTGACATGGACTCTGTATCGTTCTACTTTGGGGATGAAGAAGAGCCACAGAGACCAGTAAAGGAGAAGAAGGAGGCGAAATCAAGCTCTGTTGCCAATAGGAATGTTACGAGAACGAAGCTTCGTGCTGAAAGACCCACTCAGATTAATGAAGGTGCCGAAGCACGGCGACGTGAGCATCAAAAGGAGTTGGCTGGCAAAAAGACCAAGGAAGGTCTGGACAGATTTGCCGGTACGACTGGCGATGATAACGGAGTCACACAGAAAAAGTTCAAGAGATTCGAGTCTTACAAGAGAGACAATCAGCTCCCAACGAGGGTGAAAGACCTAACCGTTTATGTAGATCAGAAGGCTTCCACGGTTATTGTGCCAATTATGGGTCGGCCAGTACCCTTCCATATTAACACGATCAAGAATGCTAGCAAGAGTGACGAGGGAGAGTATGCGTATCTCCGAATCAATTTCCTTTCACCGGGTCAAGGCGTGGGCCGAAAGGATGATCAGCCTTTCGAAGACCTCTCCGCCCATTTTCTGCGCAATTTGACACTCCGGTCCAAGGACAACGACCGACTGGCCCAGATCGCTCAAGACATCACAGAACTTCGAAAGAATGCTCTGCGGCGGGAACAAGAGAAGAAGGAAATGGAAGATGTGGTAGAACAAGACAAGTTGGTTGAAATCAGGAGTAAGTATTGCTACTCAACCATCTGAATGCACGGGGACTGACTAGATTAGATCGTCGTCCTGTAAAACTGCCTGATGTATACCTTCGGCCTCCTCTGGATGGTAAACGCGTTCCAGGGGAAGTTGAGATCCATCAGAACGGTCTTCGTTACATGTCACCTTTTCGAAATGAACATGTAGATGTCCTGTTCAGCAACGTGAAGCACCTGTTTTTCCAACCTTGCGCTCACGAATTGATCGTTCTGATACATGTTCATCTGAAAACACCTATTATGATAGGGAAAAGGAAGACTAGAGATGTGCAGTTCTACCGGGAGGCAACCGAAATGCAGTTTGATGAAACCGGCAATCGTAGGCGCAAGCATCGTTATGGGGATGAAGAGGAGTTCGAAGCCGAACAGGAAGAGAGACGGCGGAGAGCCGCTCTGGATCGGGAGTTCAAGGCTTTCGCCGAAAAGATTGCAGATGCCGGAAAAGACGAAAGCGTGGATGTTGACATCCCTTTCAGAGAAATTGGTTTCACTGGCGTACCAAACCGCTCTAATGTTTTGATCCAACCCACAACAGATGCTCTTGTCCAATTGACAGAGCCGCCCTTCCTGGTGATTACTCTGAATGAGGTAGAGATTGCTCATTTAGAGAGAGTACAGGTAAGTGCGAATTTTACCACTGGTATTTTACTGCTGCTAATGTCACCAGTTTGGACTCAAAAACTTTGACCTGGTTTTTGTTTTCAAGGATTTCCACAGGGCCCCTGTTCATATCAATACAATCCCTGTCGAATCGCTAGAGGGTGTCAAAGACTGGCTAGATTCTGTTGATATAGCTTTCACAGAGGGTCCACTGAACTTGAACTGGACAACAATCATGAAGACAGTCGTAAGTGACCCATACGGTTTCTTCGCTGATGGGGGCTGGTCATTCTTGGCCGCAGAGTCGGATTCAGAGGGCGGATCAGACGAAGACGAGGAGTCCGCGTTTGAGCTTTCTGAATCAGAGCTGGCGGCCGCCGACGAGAGTTCAGAAGACGACAGTGAATTCGACGATGATGCCAGTGCCGAGGCTAGCGATGACTTCAGTGCCGACGAAGAGAGTGGTGAAGACTGGGACGAACTCGAAACGAAGGCAAAGAAAAAGGACAGGGAAAGTGGTCTGGATGATGAAGATCGTGGGAAAAAGCGCAAGCGATGATCTGGTCCCGCATACTACATGACAGCCAGCTGTGAATTTCGAACAAGTGGCCTTCAATTTGCATCAATCGCTATTTAATACTTGAATTGTACGAGATGTTCATGAATTGTAATCGTCAGTTCCCAAGGAACTCGAGGGGCCAGGAATGAGACATTAATATTCGTGCTGCCATTCTTTTCTATCTATAGCTGGTATATGTGCAAATTATATATACCCCTGCATGCGTCCTCCGTCACTTCCCTTCCCGCATAGCGGACCACATGCTCCTCATCCTCTCAGCTTGATCTGGAGTAAAACTCTCATAACAGTCATCAGATGAATAGTCCATAAAATTATGGATTGCATCAAGGCCAGGAAGATCTGGGCATGAATCCTTCTCGGCGGGGCATCCGCTCGTAGGCTCCGATTGCTCAGGGGTGTCATCAATGTAATCTCCTTCATTATCAGGGGAGCACGATTCACCTTCGAACGTGTGCAGCAGCCCATTCCAATGGCCAACCTCATGAACCGCTGTGCCGCCCTGGTTGTACTGCGCTAAACTACCACCCGGCATGGTATCGGCTAACACGTTACAACCATCCTTGATGTAACTAGAACGAGGGCTGCTGGAATTCACGCTCGGATCAGGCAACGTACAGAAGCCAAGGACAGTTGTTGATGATTGACCCGATACATCTGTTCGTCGATTGCCGTTATAGGGGAAGCCCCGAGAAGTGTCGTCGGAAGACGCCTGAAGATCTGTTTGGAAATAGACATTCAAAGTGCTATAATTGCCCCTTCGTAGGGCATTCTTCATCCCCAATTCGTCATCATTTCGCGCCCAAGAGTCATTTATATGACGAGTAATGCCCTCCAACCGATAGCTGATAGTCGCACTTTCATATGCCTTCTGAAGATAGGAAAGCTAGGAGTTGTTAGTCCAAAACAGGATATTGCGCAGGCATAAGCCAACAAATCAACGGTGACGGACCTGACTGGTGATCATGTCGTCTGATACTGCGTTGGATGCTTCATTGCTGCTTACGATATGAAACCATGTCTCGATTTCAATCATAGACACCACCTCCCGGCTTTCCTCAGCGGTGCTGCCACGTTGGGCCTGTAGATCATACAATCTCCTGTGCTCTGCTCGGAGTGACTCATCGGGCGCCGGTGTGGAGCAAAAGTCACGTCCAGAGAGCTGTGCGCTGCATCTGGTTGAAAGATTGGCAAAAACAATGGCGGTAAAGAGCGCGTGTAAGTTGAGTAACAATGTCATATTGTGTATAGGGCAGTGAAGGTTTTCTATTGCACCGAAGACAAGAGACGAGGTGAGAGATATAAGATCATAAGCCTCATTGCCAACCGTTACGTGGAATCTGTAAAGATCCCAAACAATCCCCCGTGTCAGGAATGCTGCATGCCAGGGAAATGTCCCACAGAAGGGATACACGCGTTTCGCCGAGAAGATTGACACTCTCCCAGATCGCGCCAACAGGAAGGGCACAGCGACTAGCAGGTGCGGTTTATTTTTCCTAGATAGACAGATGTGTCGAAACTATCATAAAACATAGGCCCACGGGAAATACCTGTGGGTATCAGATCCTGTTTAGGAACGCCACCTACAAACGCCTAGTAAAGATTCACATTGTAAGTTAGGTCCGTAGACCAAGAAGAGCATGAGCAGAACCAACATCGATGAACAATAAGGGGAAAATGAAAGTATGCTTCTTAAGTAGCATGAGAACCAAATCTGCCATCCCGCCCGGTTGCCACAGCCGAGCTCTCCTGCTCATTGTTCCAGGTCAAGTAAGTGTGATCGCCAAGTTTCCTAATAAATCAGCCTAGGCACGGACAAAACACGTCAAGTTCACCAAATCTCCTTACCTCGGCCGAACAAGATGTGCAATGGTAAATAATGCCCCGAGAACAATGCATAGTCCACCTACAACGACGTAGGCAATACCCATGAATGGGTTTTGCCCGCCCATCACAGTCCGCGTTGATATGAGTATCGATTTAGTACCTCCGTACTCGGTGACAGGGAAGCCTGTGCGCGTTTTAGCGTTGACCTTGATGTTAAGTTGAATCTGGAAGCTTACGGTCTTCAATGTCCAACTGATAAATTCCTGCAGTCATTGCCGTTGTGTCGTTTCTGCGGGATAGCTTACTGAAAGCCGGCAGCGCAGCAGTTCTCATCCATACCATAAACTCTTCGTCTTCATGAAGATTAGGTATACCGTCGACATAACCGTTAGGGTATCGATCGTGCCAATTAGGCGGAGGAACCACCTGCCACTTATTATACTGAGTCTTCTTGATGAGCTGCTTGTCACTGTCCCAAGCAATGCCTTTATTAGTCATGTTGTAGGTCTCAGCAGTTACACCATTGTTGATAAGCTTTGGGCTGCGGATGGTATCGTTAAATTGAGAATTGGCTATAAGGCCGCATGGATAATATGCTTTGCCAGTTGAGGGGTCAAGTTTGAGGGGGTCACAAGAGCCACCATTTATGGTGTTGTTGTCAACTGCTTTTCCTTTCAACTGATCTGTGTCCATGGACTTAACGTATCTCCGATGGTTTTGATAGAAGTTCGTTAAGCGATAATATAGAAGCACAGGCGGCTCCAAGGTATCCGGAATCTCAAACATCAATCGACAGACTGTAGTTCCGCTCTCATTGAATCTTTGCCACGTTGGAATGGAATTATCGCCTGATGATTTGAAGGAAGATTTAACTTGGTCTGAAATAGAGGCTGCATAGGAGGTGGGCGCCTTCTCAGCACATTCAGAATAGTCTATGACAATCTCTTGTACCTGATGATCGCTCGTCGGTTATTGAGAAGAAACTCTATGGTAGGTATTACATACCTGTGAACTGGCCCATAGCAGGAGACCACCAATGGGGGCGAATATCACACCAATAACAAAAAAAAGAGGCAGTACGCTCTTTGGGGTCAATATTGGTCTATATGCGTCAGCACGAGGGCAAAGTATACCATCAAACTAACTTACTGCCAGGCTTTCAAGCGCTGCTGTCTGAACGCAGTATCTGTGGTAATAAACTAGAGTTAGTAAAGAATGGCCCATCTCATTCACAAAGAGTCAAAAGTCTCACTTGCTGGTCTCCTGTTCTTAGACTTCTTATCGTCAGCTCCCCCCCTATGTTCTTGCTCGTCCAAAGACTCCGCACGGGTCGCTTCGGGATGGGACATTGTTGTTCAAATCCTCCATTAAATGTCCTGGGCAATTACTATAGCAGTTGCAGAAGCAGTAGAAGAAGTGATATTTTGAGAGAGTTATTATAAAGATGGATAGAGAGTGAGGATGAATGATGGTGGCGCAGGCTTAGCAGGCGACGGGATTGCGTAATTGGCGGGCTTTGACATCCCGATATCCGCTTGGGGGATACTGTTACATTGTCATGAACATTACTTTTTGTCCTCGGACGCTCCGAAACTTTTGATCCGCTCAAAAGCAGTGCATGAATTGTTACTGTTACAATATTGACTATGCTACCCCAGTGTAAACTTATTGTTGGAAACATGTCAATTGAGCAACGAGAAACAATCTACCACTCTAATGAAAACTAGACGCCATGGCAAGCCGTCGGCATAATGATCGGGAGAACGACATGAGAAACAAAACCTAACCTATCGCAGCCAATTGTTCCAGCCCTTGAGAAACAATAACGCCAGACAAAAAAAAAACTAAGGGTAATTGAAAGCTGTCTGAAGACGCCAAGTGTTGAATCGAATCAATAACATCCGTATTTGATGGCCTAACGCAGCGAAAGGAAAATGGGGAAAAGAAAAGAGCAATATAACACCGTATGCAGCCTTGCCACTTGTTGCAGAGAATCCAGCTATGCTCAGTGACAAATGTAAGTACCGTATCAATATCCGATGGCTAATTGACGGGCGCGAAAGTTGTGAGTTGAGAAATGCAATTGGACTAATGATGGTACAGGCATGCGACCACGTCTCTGACGCATCATTACCAGTATATCAATGGGGAAGGCAGGTCATCGGGATCCACAGGGTTCAACAGTTCCAAGCATATTATCTTCGATACTGTCGATACTGTCGAAAATGTTCGGGATCGAACCAACCAACCCGCTCATACGCCGTCCAGAGCTTGCTTGCTTTATTGACATCAATCTTGCAAGCCTGCTGAGCATCGGTCTTCCGAAATTCCTTACCAACATTCAAAGCCTTCACGCGGGCTTCGAAAATGCGACGCTTGCTGCATAGGTAGGTCGCACATGAAAGCCTTAAAGTAGCAGCAAGGTTGAGCTCTGCAGAGCTCAGCAAATGCCGATCCGGATCATGGCTGAGATCTAACACTTGGCCTTTCCAATCTGCCTTTAGTGCCTTTGCGTTGCCTCCAAGGGTCTCTATTGAGGGGCAATAGTCCTTAATGGAGTTGTAATCTGTATCATCCCGGTTTGTGCCTATGGCGCGAGGCGGCTTGGCACTCGACGGGGGTGAGTCAAATGTATCGAGGATCCTTTGCTTCGGTGTGGACTTTGGCGTCCGCTTTACCCTTGGTGTCCGTTGCAGACGAGGCTGGGCAGCAACTGCCCTCTTTGCGGGAGCCGGAGCGATCTTCTTCAGCTTCGCATCTATAGCACGTGGACGACACCGATTCATCATCAAAAGCTGGCGTTCTAAGGTCTCCCGCTCTTCCCTAGCCCATGCTGCTGGGTTCCGGTTAAATTGAGCAGATACAATCGGCACGCATGAAAGAGCTAGAAGATATTCGTCACGCGTCGGCTTGTTAAGTTTATTTTCAAATCTCGCCATGTGAGAATTTATATGCTGGTCAACCAACGCTTCCGCCGATGGGGGGAGCATGGACCCAAACAACGGCTCATCAGTGGCAATATCAGTAAGGCCTTCGTGGCGGGGAAAGAGAACAGGGTCCCTGGAGGAACCGACGACGGCATCCTTATCAATCGGTTCTGGTCCATTCGATCGCCGTTTCTTATTCCCAGTATAGGGAGTGACTGGCGGCGATGGCAAGTTCATTTCCGACTGTGTTCGCTTGTGATCACTCGGCATGGGAGGAAGCCTCACTTCATGGTTATACGGCGGATCCTGGGCCATTGTATACGGTGAGATTGTGGTGGGACTGAAGCTCTCGAGGGGCTTAGTCTCTGGGGGGGACATTAAACTCGAAACAGACGGCAGACGACTCATATTGACCTTATCACCACGACTGGGCAAAGAAGCAGCAGTGAATGAGGTCATCGCCTGAAACAATCTGATGGTTTGATTGCTTCACAATGGAAAAGTGAGCAGAATATGTGGTGGGACGACTAGCTGAGAATAAATACAACACGAAATCTGCTTCTGAGGTCAGTTTCAGGTAGTCATCTGTTTGAAGGCGAGAGAACGTTTGTACGCTGATGAGATGGTGATATGGAAGTCAATGGAACAGATGTTTGGCAATAATGTTGGCAGACACACGTGCAAATGATTTGTCAGGGCCGCCTCTTTGTCTGGTGGCAATAAATGGATATTGGTTGGGTCTCGGCGATAAGGCTCACAATGGCCGAGTAGGCTAGAGTTACTGAGTATGAGTAATCAATCTATTTCTCCTGGTGTCCCGTATTGCGTGTCCAAGTTTACTCGAAAATTTGGGTTCCTTGAGGAGACAGAATCAATTAAGACTTGTAGGACAGCGAGCTGGTTCCTATCGACGGGTAAGAACCGGCACTCAGGCGTATGAGTCAATGTGCCGGATGGGAACTACTAGTAGCAGTAATGAAATACATCAACATTGTTCATGCGGGGTTGGCGCGTGGCAGTAAAGGGGAACCGTGCCAGCGTCTAATCCCAAACGCCTAACACCGGATAGCTGGGAGCAAGATCAGAGGTTGAGGCTGGTGACCTAGCGCTTGAGCAATTACAAGTCAAATATGAATCAGAAGGAACGGCCTGGCGCTTTGACAGCGAATGATACGATGTTATGGGAAAGCCATATGATGAGAGGGTTTGGTAAATGATCTACCACATGACGACAACAGCCATGGGAAAGCGGGGTCGAGTACTGATTACTGTGTAATAAATAGAAAAAGGGGGGTGGAGCGTAAAGGCTGTTGGCTGTTTGTTTGGGATCCATTGAGGGGCACCAATTCCGTTTAGCGGTGTACCCACCAATGGCTACTTTCTTGTGACTTGGTAGGCTTTCTCCGGCATGTTAGGCTGAAAACTATGACTATCTTCGTACTGTGGACGGACTTAACAAAAGTCAGATCATCTGTTGCTCCATCGCAGCCTAATACAGTAGCTGACACTGGGCCCCACAGATTCCATTGTTGCCTGACAAGTCAGACTGGGCATCATTCATGACCACCTTAGACAGCGTATTGTACACAAAAGGTGGGGAGGGGGTTTACTTAGCCGTCGATGAGAGTTATGATGCAGTGGCTCCGTTGACCCTTGCATGAATAACTAGTGGGGTATATGTACTTACAGTTCTCTGATCAACAGCCGGACAATCAGTCGTCATCTGTCCTTCATAGGTATAGTACAGGCAATGAATATGATTAGTATAATAATCCATATACGGATTACCAACAGACAATTATAACTGCTTGCTTCGCTCGTACTGATTCTGATAAGTTGGCAACCTAAACAAGTTGCCCACTCAGCTGAGTAAGTCCCCAGTCATCATTTCCCCTACATATAACTAACCATCTATCTTACTTAATATTGGCAAAAGGATGTCCGGAGGTGGGCTCCAACAGTCATTAACAAGCACGAGTGGTTTAGTGGTAAGCTTACAATCTTAATAACATAATCAACGGTTGGACAGCCCACACGATTGGGCGGCCCATCTGGTTATCTTTATAAAAGATGCTTTTTTTGAATCTATTATATCTCAATTAATACTGAAGCTAGTTAGTTCTAACTTCATGTATGGATAATAGACATTATAAAGAATAATATATAATCTTTCTTATATAAATTATGTTAATGTATCCAAAATTACAGATAAAATATATATACTGTATTATAGTCAGATACTATTCATATTTATATATATTTTTTACTCTTCTAGGGGTATTAGATGGTTATTTATATTATTTATTATCTATTTATACCATATTGAGTCTTTTAGACTTATAATAGTTAAGTAATCTTGTCCTTGTAAAATTAACTAGATTTATAATTATTATTATTATTAATATAATTTTTTCTCTGCCTGCGGCTTCTATATCTTTTATTAGAATAAATTATCTTATTTTTACAGATATCTATGTATATATATAAATACTGATTTATTATAATTTATACTTTTTATAGGTATATTTAATATTATTGTTATGGGACAGGTCCCTACTGGAGGACTCAGCTACCCGGCCTTGTTGCTGCGTGCTGACTAACTATAATATATAAAATCTTGGAAGCTCTGAGACCCTATTTTAAATTAGAATTATTTTTTTATTTAATAAATAATATACTTTTAGAATCAAGAAGTAATTTCTAATATTATAAATAATTTTTCTAAATAATTTATAAGATAGAGTCTGACTATACAGCTAATAAAATAGATTGAAATAAAATAAAATAAAAGAATAATAAATAATATAATATAATTATAATTTCTCGCTAATCTTATAAGCAGGTTGGAAGAAACTAAATAATAAATAATGAAATAGTAAAATTATTATTAATAAATCTAACAGAATAAGTATAAATAACTGAATTAATATATTATTAAATTACAGAATATTATTAATATATAAACTGTAAATAAAATTTTTATAATATTATTATTTTTTTCTTCTAATATATAATTCTATAATTAAAATTAATATATTTAAAAATCAAGCCCTTTAATAAGCAGAATAAGAGAAATTATTTTAAATTTAAAATATATTTAAATTTTAAATATTTATAAATTTAGTTATATATCCAGATAATATATCTTGAGTAATTTATATATTTAAATAATTAAAGAAAAATACAGAAAAAAGAATTTTATTATAATATTAAGATATAAATAATATAGCTATCCATAAAGAGATAATAAAAGAATTAAATAAAATCTATAAAAATAAGAATTAAAAAATAAAAATTTTAAAAAATTATATCTTTTCAGTAAGGTAATAAGAATTTTAAAACATTTTTAAAAAATTTTAATATTATCTTAACTCAGACAGGTGGTATAATATAAAAAAATATTTTTAAAATTATAATATTAAAGAATTTAATCAGCTATATTTGATTATAAATTATTATTAACTTAGAGAAAAGCTTCTTCTATAAAAAATATTGTAATTAATTTTAATAATATAATTACAATATAAAATAAATAATATTTTAAAAAAATATTAAAACTGCTAGTAGTATATACAGATTTATAATTTTTATAAAATTTTAATAAATAATATAGAAAATGCCATGAACTGGAAATATATTATTTTAATAATAAATAATAAAAAATAAAAATATATAATTTAATTTAAGAACTTAAATTAATATTACTATTATTATAATTATTTTTTTCTAATTTTAATTAAAATTTTTTATAATACCAGCTGCGCTACCAGCCTGGAGCCAGAAAATTTTTTACTAAAAACAGTGATATCTAGTCTGAATTATTTAAAGAAAAAAACAGATTAAATTAAATTATTAAGGATAATAAGAAATAATAATTTAATAGGAAGTAATATCTAGAAGAAGTCTTTTTGTTAAATAAGATAAATATTAATATTAATTTATTAGATTTACAAAATCTGCTAGACCAAGAGAATAAAAACTTTATCATTAAGATTTTAATATTAAATAGTAAATTAATAATATTTATAATATATTCTTGCTGATATCAGTGCCAATATTTATATTTATATAAATATTAATTTCGTTGTTTAAATAAATTACTAATTTTAGATTAATATTATTCTTCTTGAGACTAATTGTATATTATAGACTTTACAATGAATATTATAATATTATTGGTTTATATTATTTAATTTATATTTATAATCAATAGACACTAGTTCTGTAGTATATTATTTTTAATATTTAAATTAAACTTTTATAATATTATTTTAAAATAAATATAATATAATTTTTAAAGTAAGAAATTCTATTAAATGATTAATAAAGATAAGCTAGTATAGTATCATTATTTAATCTATTTTTTTATAAAATAAAATTAAGATTAAATTATTCTAATAAAATTTTCAAGATATTTAATTATAAAATATAATTAATTAGATTTACTAGTAAAGATTATTCAATAAAATTATAATTTTTAAAAAGATAATTAATACTGTATAACAGATACTCTTTTCTAAAATAAAATAAAAAAGATTTTCAATCTACTAGAGTACTTTACAGGAGGTTTTAATAAAAATATATTAAAATTTAATAAATTAAAATTTTTTACATTAAATTTTTAGAACTTCCTGGAATTCCTAAGAATGAAATATTTTTAATTATAGATAATAATAGATGTTGAGTAAAAAAAAATTAAGGTAATTCTTATTAAAGTTACTATTTTCTATAAATATTTAAGAATTTTTAAATTAAGAATATTTTTATAATTTTAATATAATTAAGATGATTCTTACAGAGAAGATAGAGTTCTAAAATAAAATATTTAAATTAATTAAAAAAATAAAATAAACTCTCTTTAAATATTATTATAATTTAATAAATACTTTAAAATAGTTATTTTATCTGCTTTTTAATCTTATAATTATATTTCTAATTGAAAAAAGATAATTTACTGGAAATAATTTTTTTTTAAAAAGTAATTTTAAAAGAACTTGAAGTTGCCTGTAATTATATAATTAAAAGTTTAGTAAAATATTTCATTTAGTATAATTTTATTTATTTTTTTGGTCTGATAGTAAAGAAGTCTGGAAAAAGATTATATTTATATATTGATTATTAAGAGCTTAATATTCTGACCTGTAAGAATTCTTTTTTTATTTCTTTAATTAATAAGATAATAAATTATTTTAAGAATATAAAAATACTTAGAAAAATCTAATATTCATTAAGATTTTTATTATATTTATATGAATTCTGAACCTGAAGACTTAATTATTTTAAATTTTATTATGATATCTTTAAATATTAGATATTATTATCTAAATTTATTAATAACCTAGTAATCTTCTAATATCTTATTAATAAAATTTTTATAGATTTTCTAGGTAAGTTTATTATAATATATATAAATAATATATTAATCTTTTATAAAAATAAAATAAAATATAAATTTTATATAAATTAAATTTCTAGATTTTTTTATTATTATTACAGAGTACAGGTATCCAGATAGATTTTATAAAAATTATTATAATTATAAAATAATAATATCTGATTATTATTAAAGAAATTTAATTAATTCTTTAATTCTGTATTATTTTTTATATTATATAAAGGATTATAATTAAATTATTAAGTCTATAAACTAGCTTCTTTAAAAGAATATCTTATTTATTTAAAATTAATTTTATAAAAAAATCTTCTAGATTCTAAAATAAATTCTAATATCAGTTCCAGTATTAGTCTATTATAATTTATTCAAATTTATATATATATATATATATATATAAACTAATATCATAAATAAAATGATGATAGAAATCCTTTACCAGTAAATTAAAAATATATAATATTTCATAATCTATTATTTAGAAACTATATTTCTAAGTATAACTATAATATTTATAATTAAAGAATATTAATTATTATATATAATTTTACAGAATAGAAAGCAGAGCTAAAAAATCTATTATAAAGAAAAAGATTTATAATTTTTACAAATTTTTGTGTTTCAAAATATCTTATAATTATTAAAGAACTTAATACCCGGCAGACTTATTAAATAAAAATGTTATTTTATTATTAAATATTAATTTAAAAAGAATAATATATTACCTGATTATCTTATATGAAAAAATTAATTTAAGAATAACTAGTAATTATTATTATCAAGTATTATTAAAGCCTGAGTTTTTAAGATTAGATATAATTTTAAATTTAAGGTTGATAATTTTTATAATATAAAAATCTCTATATTATAAATTATATTCTAAAAATTAATTATACTTATACTTTTCTAGAAAATTTTTAGGAATAGATTTATTAATAAGAAACTAATTACCTCTTATTTATAAAATAAATTATTTTTATATTAAAATAAATTAATAATCTTTTTAACAAAAATAATTTATAAATCTAGTTAGTAGATAAGCTTTTTTAATAATAATCAAAATATTTAGAATAGAGATATCTAATATTATATAAAAAATTACTTGATTTATAAAAAAATATATATATTAAAATTTATTATTTAGATTACTCCAACCCCTTCTAATCTTTAATTAATTATAATAATATATATTTATAGATTTTTATTTTTAGAAGACTATTACAGATTTAATATTTTTCTTATAATAATAGATTATCTTAATAAATAAATAATATTTTTTTATATACAGATTTCCGCCCAAGATATAATTTATTTATTTATTAACTGAATTAATTCTTAAAATAAACTATATTAAATCTTATAGATTAAACTAGAGTTTTTAATGATATATTATTTATAGACTAATATATAAATAAAGATTATTAATTAATATATAATTCAATAATTTATTCTATTTATTAATTATATCTAGAATAACTGTTTAGAATTATTATTATTAATTAATTTTATTATTATAATTCTGTTTCATGAATTTATAGGATTATTTTTATAAATAAAAAATATAAATTTTAAATATTATTTAATTAAATATTTTAATCAATTTATTGTTATTTATTATTATCTAGAATTAAGCCTGTGAATTTACTTATTATATAAAATAAATTTAAATTTTTATATAAAATAGAATCTAGAGGTTCTAGAATTTATAAATATAATAAATTAAGTAATTTTATTATCTTATTAACTTTAATATTGATAATAAAATTTTATTAATATTTATAATTTAAAACATAGCCAGCCTTTATAAAAACTATTAAAAATCTAATATAATTTTATATTTATTATTCATAAAATCAGTAATATATATAGAATTTATTTCTTGAAAATATATATATATATATCCTTTTTTTATTTTCAAAAATTTTAATTATATAATATGTTTAGGTTACTGCCAGGCCAGCTTTAAGATATTATTATATTTATTAAAATTAATAAATAAATAAAATAATAATTAAAAATATTCTGGTAAGCTATCTATAGTATAATTATTTTTGATATAAAATTAAATAACTGATATTTAGTATAGTAGATTATATTTAATATTTAATAAAGATTTCAAGAATACGTTCTTCTAATTTTAGAATTATAATATAAAATATTATATTTATTTCGGATTTTTTAAGTATTTTTTATAATAACTAGCAGCTGTAAAGACTAATAAATTTATATTAAATTATAAAAAAATAAATTACTACTAGTTAAGGACAGCAAGACTTAAATAAAAAAATAATATAATAATAAGTAATATTCTAGAATTATATAACTTTTATTTTATTTATCTTGTTTACTTATGTTATATTATTTATTTATTTTTATATAATTATATATACCTCTCTAAGCTTCTTTTTTTTATATTAGAAATTCTTATTATATAATATGAAATATGACTGTTTAAATAGCTTTAATAATTATATAATTTTAAATAATTAACCTGACCGCGAAGAACTTATATATATAATTAAATATTTTACTAGAAGATATTAATAACTTTAAATATTATTAGAAATGTAGCACTAAATATATTTCTATAATATATTTTTATAAGTTTTTCAGATATTATAACTGTATTTATAAGAAGATAGTAAAAGTCTTTTCTTTAAATAAAGTTATAAAAAATTATAGGAAAATTTAAAGATTAAGTAGAATATAATCCTAAATAATATTTTATAAAAATAATTTTATATTATAAGTAATTGGCCACTGTGTCTGAATTATTATATTATATAAAATTATTATATTTTTTATTATTAGTAAAATATTAATTTCCTGATCTTTTATTATATAAAATTATTTATATTAAAATATCTTTATTTAAGTATTATGTTAAAGCAGAGTTTTGAATAATAATAATATTATATTTTATATATTTGATATAAATTAATATATACTCTTATTAATTTAAATCTTATTAAGTAGTTTAAAGCTATATATGATTAGTAAATTATTTAATTTTCCGTATTTTATATCTTATTTTCTTATATATTTCTATTAATATCATTTTAATTATTAACTTAATGATAATAATAATATTAAATAAAATTATAACTAGAGTTAGAAGAAGTAGTTATTAATTTATTTAAATATATATAATTTAATATTATTATTTTATAAAATATTATATAAAAGAAAGTAAAAAAGTAATACTGGCTGATTATTTATTTTAAATAAAATAATATTATTATTATATAATAACTATCTTTGAGTCTTTTAATATAAAAAATATTTAGAATTTAAAGTAATATAGAGAGAGCAGGAAGTTAATATATAAAAATCATTCTGAAAATTTAAAATCTTGATATATAAAATATAATCTATTTATATATTTTATAATATTTTTAATTGTAATAAAACTAGTTTATTTTAAAGAAATATCTTTATAATTAGTTTTTTATATATTTAATCCCTAGGTATAAGAAAAATAAGATATATATCAACATATTCTTTTATAAAATTAATATCTCTGAGTATCTTTCTATGATTTACTAATATATAAATAATTCTAAAAGCCTAAATAACAGGTATAAACCCAAAGAAATTAAATTATAAATAATAAAATAATTAAAAAATTCAGATAACTATTAAAATCTTTAAATGATAATTTTTTGACTTAAATTAAAAATAATTAGCCGGCAGCTTATTTTATTATAAAGTTTTTTTATTTTAGTTTATTATATATAAAGAAATTGAAATATAGTTATTAAATATTCTAATTATATAGTTATTATCTAATTTGATACTATAATATTAATTACTTGATTAAAATATTATCCGGATCTGGAAAGTTTACTGGAAATAATAATTATTATCTAATATAATAATTAAATATACTAGAAATATAATTTTATAATTATAATAAATTCTTGATAAGTACGCTGTTAGATAATATTTATATAAAATCTTAATTTAAAAAATAATATAATTTATTAACAATTTATATATATATTTTTAGATAATGCTTATAATTATATTCTAAATTTTATTATTTTATATAAATTAATTCATTTTTAAATCTTTTAGAAGAGCACGTTTATAATATAATAAATAATATTAATAATACTGATAATATTCTTTTAAACCAGTAGACTGCAGTTTAAAAATAAAATTAAGGAGAATAATAAAATAGTAAAGACTTTATTATTTAAATTATCTACTAAAATTCTGCAGGTATTATATAATCTTTATTTATATAAAAAATAATAAAATAATATTAATTAAATATTTTTATATATATTAGCATGACAGCAATGTGATGTTCTTTAAAAAAAATCTTAAACATATAATAAAGTAATATTTATAGTTATTTTAGATTAAATAATTAATATAATTAAAATCTTAATATAAGTAATTTTGTAGTATATTTTATATTTAATTTTATATATTTATAACAGGCTGATTATATTAAATTAATTAAATTTATTTCTAAATTTATAAAAGAGGGTTCTGTACCTGCCTTAATATTATATTTATATTTTAAGAATAATAATATAAGATTTTATATTAATTTTTAACTTATTTATAATTATCTTACTTTTAGTAAAGCGAAAATATTAGATATAAAATCTTATATTATATATATATATATAATTTTTAATAAATTAATTCAGTTGTTATACTATAGGAACTAGAACTTAATTATTAATTAATAAAATTAATAAAGATATTACTGCTTATAGAGACCTTAAGATCTGAAATTAAATTAGAAAAATCTTTATAAGTAATAATATAAAAAAAATATAATATATATATAACTCTCTATTGGGTTAAAACCTTAAATATAAATATAATATTTAAATATTATATATCTGTACTATAATCCTCCCAAATAAAAATATTAATATAATTGGAAAAAGTAATCTTGTAGTATATTAATATAAGCTAGTTAAATATTTACTTATTATTAATATTTATTACTGAGTTATTATATCAATAAATATTATATATATAAATTAAACAAGATTTCAAACTATATTTATAATAGATTTTAATAATAATTATATTATTAATTAGATTATCTATACAGGCGTCCTACTTAATAGTAATAATTTTAGTATTATAATTAATATATCCTTTAGTATTATAATAATTAAAATTATATATATATATATATATATTATTACTACTGTAAGTATCTGGCCTGTGTATATTATATAAAATTATTAAAATATGAATTACTTATAAAAAAAGTAATAAAAATTATAATAAGGATTTAAAAATCTAAGGACAATCTCTTTATATTAAAATTTATTTATCTTAAAACTATTTATCTCGACAAATTTATATGATATAGTAGATTTTAAAACTGATATTATAATATTTAAATATTAAAAGATTAATATTCTACCAAAATATTTTTTTATAATTTTTTTATGTAAAACTGTACAGATTTAAATATAATCAAAATTAAAGAATTATATATTTTGTATAGAAACCCATATAAAATTTCTAAAAAAACAAATAAATTATTATATCTATATTTTTGAAAAATTATAAAATAATCAATTTTGAGTTTTATAAGAAATAATATATATAAAAAAATATTTAAAATTGATTGAAAAGTAATATAAAAATATAAAAAAATAATATATTACATAAATTTTTCAATATATCTGCATTGAAAAAAATAGTAAAGATTTTAATTTATTATAAATTTTCTTAAATAATAAATATTATTTACTATTTGTTATACTTATATATAGAAATGATAGTTATTTATTTATATTTAGAATTAAAGACTTATATCTTAATTTTTAAGAAAGTTATTAGTATTAGAAATTAAAGAAATTTTAAGTATTCTGAGACTTTTGACTAGATAGTATATATATATTATAATTCTTTATAATAAGAAGTATTATACTTTTAATTATACTTAAAAATATAATAAAATATATTTAATAATTTATATAAAATATTAAATTATATTATTAAATTTTCTAATAATCCCCTGGTCAGTTATTATATTTAAAAATATTTATAATAAATTATTTAATATTATTAAGAATTTAAATATATTTTACAAGGTTAAAGACTTAGCTAATTATATTATATTAATTAAATTTTATATATTAATTATTTAGAGGTTAAGAAAAAAATTATAATAGTCTAAAATAAAATTATTATAATAAAATTTATAAAATACTTTTAAAATAATCTTATACTAAACTATAAAATACTGAGCAATTTTATCTTAAAATATTATTTATAAATAATTTAACTAGAAATTATTTATTTTTAAAATATTCTCTTATATAGAATCTCTGGCCACCTAGATCAATAAGATTTATAAAAGATACTACTACTATACTAGCCAAATCTTTTTATATTAGTTTTTACTTATATTATATTCTTTATTTATTTTAAAAATTAAAATAAGGCTTAGTTACAGAATCTTATTATTTATTACTTTAGATTTTCTTATTTCTGAGATATACTTTCAGTATTTTGGGTTATTAGAATACTTTATTAAGAAATTTATAAGAATATTAGAAATATAAAAGATTATATATATTTATAATAAAATCTACTTATTAATAATAAAAATATATTAATTAAAAAGTTAAAGACTCGGAGACAGAGACTAATTAATTTAAATATTAATTAGAATATTAGCTTACACATAACTCTAAAAATAATTAGATATAAAAAAACTATAAGATTATTTTTATTTTATATAAAATTTTTTATATTCTATAGTCAAGCTAACCAATTCTATAAAAATTAATAAATAAATATTAATTATAGATTAATATTAATTTATTTTAGATTTTATCTTACTAAGGTCCCTCTATTTGAATAAGAAAATCTAATAATTATCTTAAAAAACTTTAATTATATATATATATTTTATTTATATATAATTATTATATTATTAAATAAAGTTTATATTTATTAACATAATTTATTTCAGATTAATTCTTATAGATAGAACTAGTCAAATAGTTCTAAAGAAATATATTATAAAATATTCTTCTCAAAATATATTAACAAAGTCAAGTAAATAAGGAAATAATTAAAATAAATATAAAGATTAATATAAATAGCTGATTTTAGAGAAAAATAAAGAAATATTAAATATATAATCTAATATATAATAAATTAAAGGACTATTAAGGTATGAAGAATTATATATTATAAATAAATTAAAAAAGAAATAAGTCTATAAAGAACTTTTAATAAAAAATTTATAAAATATAAATTAAATATTATTATTTAAATTCTATGTTCATATTTAGTTTTTATAATATAGATAGATAATAAATTACTGCTTTTCTATTAAAATTATCATAATTAATTTAAATTAAAGTAATACAGTACTATACAGATAAATATATATAAGTAAACTATATATTAATTTTATTCATATATATTTAAACTAATTATAATCTTGGTTATTATAGTTATCATAATATAGTAAATTAGTATTAAGTATTTTCTAGGATTTACTTATCTTAATATTAAATACTGTTATATATATTTTTATAATAAAATAATCTCAGTTAAAGACTTTACAGATAAGTTATAATATTTTATTTTAATAAATTACTGTCTGTATATTTAAATAACTTTATTTTTAACTAAATTAAGTAAAATAAAATATTATATATCTTAAAGATATAAGGCGGTGAGGGTTACTAATAATTTATTATTATAATATTTTATTATCTAGTTATATTAATCTAAGTAAAAATATTATTTTATTTTTATAATGTAGAAAAGAAAGTCAGATTAATATTAAAGATATTTTCTTAAAAATTGATATTACTGACTTAAGTAATAGTAACAAAATATTTATTTATTATTATTATATATATTATAGATTATTCTATAAAAGATTTACAGGATTATATTATATTATATCTTATTATATATCTAGTATAAATAGTTTTTTAAATTTTAGTTTATAGTAAATATTATTTTACAGTAAATAAAATTAATAACTTATATATATATCTAGATTGTAAATATTACTTTATTTATTTTTATATTTTGACTATAATTTTGTTATATAGAATAAATAAAATTAATTATATAAATTTAAAGAATTATTTTTCATAATCTTACAAGGTATAATAAATAAGATTTTTAATTTTATATTATTATATATTTTAATTATTTAATCAAGTATTATAAACTCCTGTTATAAAAATATATAAAATATATATATAAGAATTCTAATATTATATAGAAATTTCTACATATTGAAGTCTAGATCTACTAATCTAGTATAAAAGTAATATATTTCATTGTATTAATATAATTTTTAAATTGATTCAGGGCACTACTAGATAAGACAATAAAAAATTAAAAAAATGTAAATTGTATTGAAAAATTTATTTATAATTTTATTTATCTATATTTTTTTTTAAAAAATGATGCCCCTCCTGCCTGTCAATTATATAAAAAATATTATAATAAAATATCTATGTAATAATAATTATTATAGTTAATAGATATTGTATTCTTCTGTTAATATATAAATTTAATAAATAAGATTTTAGATAAATATTTTTATATAAGTTAGATCTTACTCTGATCTATATAAATAGAAAATATAGAGCAAAAAAAAATACAGGATTATAAATTTATAGATATTTTATATTATACAGATAATATATTAAATATATATTTAATATAAATAATTTTATCAGCTATCCTGGCAGCAGCCTGATTATTAAATTAATATTATTTATTACTCAGCTACTAGAGCTGACCTAAGTATATATATATTAAATTAATTAATTAATTAACAAACTGTACATACAGTCTGGATATTTATAATAATATTAATATATATTTTTATAATTTCATTATTTATAAAATACAAAAAGTATATTGATTCTGATTATAAATTATAATATTAAAATAATTATTATCAAGAAATCCGGACCTTTGTATAAATAATTTGATTAATAATATATAAAAATAACTTGTTAATAATTATTCTCTAGAATCTCTTCTACTCTGTATATATAATATCTATTAATATTATAATTTGATAATTAGTATTAATAGTAAGCAAGTACTTAATCAACTTATATTAATATTTTAGAAAGAAAATTTATATTATCTTAATATTCATATTAATGCAGGCTATAATATACCTGTAATATTTAATTATTATATTTATTTTTAAAACTTTAATTTAATGAATATTTATATATAAAATATTCTATATTTTTTATTATAAAAAAGAAATATATTATTATTTATAAATTTTTTTTCTAATTATAATCTTATAACTTAAAAACTTTATAATTTTTATATATATCTAGAAATCTTCTTTTGTTTTCTTTATAAATATAATTATAATATCTAGAATTTATAACAGAATATTATTTAGATATTTATATCTGCTGCTGCTTTTCTAATCTTATTAAGAATAAAACAAGATAGTTATTTATATATATATATAAATACTTTATAAATATTTTATAATTAGATTCTTTAAAATTATATAATCCTTCTAGTATATTTTTATCATATTATAAATTATATATTGTTTGAATAAGCTAAAAGAACTATATAAATATAACTATAAATAATAGTCAGATATAACTTATAATCTTAATTAATCTTTAAAAGTATTGGTAGGTGTATTTTCACAGGATACTAATATTTATATTATATAATTAACAGAGAAAATAGCATGAATAAAAATTAATATAAAAATATCTGGCTGGTATAACAGTAGTATCTATCTAAATTATATAATTTTAAAATTATTTCTTAATTAATATTAAATTAAATTTACTAATCTTTTTCTAAATGTATTCTAAGAATACATAATATACTTTTATAGAGTGAATCTTATAGATATATAGATATAAATTAGATCTAATTTTCAGATCAAATTTATATTAAACTTATAAATATTAATATTATCTGATATACTGAAATGGATAGTAGAGTTTGGATTTAGAAAATTATATAATTTTTATCAAATTCTAAAATATTATATATTAGTATAATATTTTTCTTGATTATTAGAGAAACATGTCTTTATTAAAGCATTATAATCAATTAATTCAGTTTTATAATCTAACATTATATATATATATTATTTATAGTACATTTTATTATTAATATTATAGAATTAATAGGATGTTTCTAGAACTAAATTATATTGTATATTCAATATGTAGTAATTAAATGTAGAAAATATATAGATTTTGACAGGTGAAATCTTACTTCAAATTATTATAGTTATTTGATTTCTGGTTAAATATAATCTTATTTAATAATTATACTAAAGTGAGTTCTCTGCTTTGTAATAAAGTTTTTTTAAGGTATTATTAAAGTAACTGGTAAGATTATTCATATTTATTTCATATTATGTAATATATATATAATCCTTAAATAGTATTTATATTTATCTTGAGTATATTTGACTTATGTGAATTCGAAGAGACTTGAATCTATGTAGATCTTTATATTTATACTTAAGATTTTATTTGTTAGGTATATTCATTACTGGGAAGATAAGAGACCTATCAAAGCATATGAATTATATATATGAAAAATAAAAATCTTTATTCTCTCATATAAAGGTAGAAATAATAATAGTTTTCATTTCTAAAATCTTATCTAGAACAGCCCTGAGTTGGTCTGGAATTTATGTTATGAAAATAGATTATACTATCTTATATTTCAGATTAATACATTTTTTATACTTACATAAAATTATTGATAAAATAAAAACTATATATATACACTTACGTGCTGTATATATAAAGATAAAATATATTAGGTTATCTATCTGTTTTTTTTACATAGTATTTAGTTCATTCTATGACTTTCGAAATGTAAAATAGTTCTTGAAAAAACTTTTTAATCCATGTTCAGATCAGGACAAATCTCTATATACAGTATATATAGTATTGTATATTTTAGAGAAAGACTCTGGAAGGATTTATCCTTTAGATTAATTATAAAAATCAATTAGTTATTTACTCCACTTTTTGCTAATCAAGATTCTGTAACTATTATAATATTATATTCACATTTTATAATTTTATCTTTCTGTGGACCTTCTTGCAACTATATTAATCTTATTTAGTCAATTTAAAAGATCTTTCTATGTTACAATGATCATATTATAGAGAATATTTGGATAAGAGATTATAGTAACCCGTGCAGAATTTTTATATTGATTTAAATATATAATGTAATATATTTTAGCAGGATTAATACTATATAGTATTACTAAAAAGGCTGCAGAGCTAACTAATATATATATATATATATATATATATATATAAATAAAATATAATATATATAAATAAAATATAATATATATAAATAAAATATAATATATATAAATAAAATATAAAACAGCTGTTCATATAATATATTGTTGAAAATTTCAAAAAGTTTTAAAAAATAAGACAAACATTATATTGCCAGTTTCTTAACTGATATAAAATTTTTTGATATAATATATAAAGTAGTTTCGATATCTTACTCTTCAAAATTCCTGAGATGAGTTATAAATCAAAAATTAACCAAATAGCTGAGGTAGCTAGCCGGTAAAAGTTTTATAATTATATCAAGAATACCAAGCAGGATTATCAGCCGGTAGATTTATAATATTAAATAAACTAATTTATTATACTTATAAAGAACCACTGCTTTAGTTTTATAATGATGAATAAATTATAATTAGTTTTAATATAATAACTAAAAGAATAATCAATACAGGAATCAAGATTACTGAGATAGATTATGATATTTAATTAAGAATTATATTTAAGCGAAAGATTTTGTCCGGCTTAAATCCTTTAATGAGTAAATAGATTTTATTCTAATTTCTGTATTATTTTTAAGATAATTTTTATTATCTAGATTTATAATAAGGGTTAGTCTTATAATTATATTAGTAAAGATTATATACATAAATAATTGATTATTTTTTATAAGCTGCTTCATTCTCTGGATTTTTTAGTATTATTTTGGATTATATTAAGAAAGTAATTTGGCCCTGTGTATAAGAGGTTATATATTAAAATTTCTAATTATAATATATTTAATATTTTACTAATAATTTACTGGGATTAAGTTTATATATTTAGGGGTTTAAGCAGGTCATTAATTCTTTATTTACTTTAATTGATAGAAGATTATATATATTATATATAAATATTTATAATTATCATATTTACTCATATATATCCTCATGATGTTTTTTTTAATATTTATCCGAGAATTATATGAATTTTCATAATAGAAATATAATATATATAAAATATTATCTATTAGATCATATTAATATAAAGCAGTCTTTCATCTTTAGAAATAGAGGTTTTAGATTTGAATTATAAGTGTTGGCCCATAATTGTTAAATTATAATTATTATATATTGTTATATATATATTTCCTATAATAGCGGATTCATGATCTTATTAAATAAATATCATATCATGTATTATAGAATTATTAGAGTTGTATTACAATAAAGTCTTATTTTTTATTATTTTATTATCTATATTTCAGTTTATTTAAAAACTCAGTCTTTTCTAAACTAGAAGGATAATTTATAAAATAATTAATTTAATATATTATTGTTATTTAAGCTGCTTGTTATATTATCTAGCAAAATCTCTATAAGTCTCATATAGATTCTAGAGACTATTATAGAGAAAGCTATATCAAAAATAACAGATTATACTTATTTTACTTATTATGTTCATTATATTAAGAATGATGGGTTAGTAAAGCAGTAATATTATATAATTAAAAATAGAGAAATTAGATTTTAAAAGATAGCCTGGAGTAGGAGATAGAGATTAAATAATAAAGAATATATAACTGAATTGCTTATGAAGTCCATTAATATACTAGATAAGATACGGGATAAAATAATAAATAAAATAATAAATAAAATAATAAATATTATATAGGAGGCGCTACTGCCACATCAGCCAGACTTCCTCTATACTAGCCTTTACTCATGCCATACCCTCCGACTATCTTCTGCCTATTTTAATAAGTAAGACTTGCTCTCTATTAAATAAGACTTACTTTAAGTAGACAGAATCTTACTACCTTTTTATTTTGAATATATACTGCCTGAGGTCTCTATTTTCTGCCTTAAATAATAATCTTAGAGTAAGTAATAAAATTCTATCTAATTTAAAAAGTAAATCTTATCTAAAAGGGAGCAGGTCTTATTTATTAAAATAGATAGAAAATAGCTGGAAGGTGTGGTATAGAAAAAATCTGACTGATAGCAGTAGCATCTCCAAATATATGATTAGATCTATAAAATTTTATAAAATTATATTTTATTATTTAATTTTACTAATCTCGTTAATTTTATGAACCGTTTCAATACTTATATTAATCTAATAACCCATATTTTTTATCTTTACTGGCTTAGATAGCTTTCATTAATCTAAATATTTCTGATAAAGAATTGTACCAGCAGTTTTATTTTCATTATTATTTTAATCATTAATAAAATATTATTACTATATAATATATTTTGGTAAAAATCTTACAGCATCCATTACTGTTATCAGAGAAATTCTATAAATATTCAGATTTATCTTTTCAAGTATAGATACTCTACCAGATTAGAAATTAACTAAGAATAATAAGACTGAAAATATGAGAATATTATATTAATATAAATATTTAGGTTCTGCAGAAAATATTATTTTTAGTATTTATATAAGATTATATCTTACTATAATCTATTCCAGGCTATTTCAATAATAGTATTACTTTATAATATTCAAAATGATTATTATGATATGCAGAAGACTCAGTTAAATAAAAGATAGTATATAGTTGTGTATATATTCAAAAATATAATTAAAAAGAAAGTACTTTTTTATTCCAAAAACACAGTGTATATAACTTTTATTAATATTACTTTTATGAAAATAATTAATATTTTTATAATTCTTCATATAACATATAAACCATGGACCTGTAGCAGTATTAATCAAATATATATCTAGCAATTTGGTCTTTCAGTACACCTTTTCTTCGTTTTCTGGCCCTCTCATTGGTTCAATCCTCTCACTGCTTGCGGCTATTCTGCCGCTTCTCCTGTCTTTTCTACAATCCTCCCCTAACATCTCTTTCTAACGCCTTTAATACATCTTTCTAACATCTTTTTCTGTCTGCTGGCAGTATCTTCTACTCTCTATATTTATTATCTTTTTTTTCTCCTTCTCTATCTCTGACAATAATATCTTTTCTTCCTTATTTTTTATTGTTTCTGATTTACTTAATTTACTTAATTCATTTAATTTACTATATTATATTTTATATTATCTCTTCTCTTTATACTTCTCTTTATTCAGTATCTATAGTCTTTTTTTATACAGTTCATTTTCTTACTTTCTATTATTCTTTCTCTTTTTATATTAACCTTCCCCTGCTGATAACTTAGCTATTTTTAGTCTTTTTCTAAACCTGCCTGTAGCTACTCTTTACTTTTTATTTATTCTATATAATCTTTATTATTCTTGATTTATTAGAAAATTTATATATCTGCTTTTTTATATTACTATCTATATTTCTTATACTATTTTCTACCTTATTATTATTTTTTAACTTACTATAATTTTATTTTCTAAAAAGAGTTTTCCTGTTACTGTTATACATAAAATCTTTATAGTTTTAGTATATATTCTACTATTATATTATTATAGTCTTTATTTTATAAAATAAAGACCTCTTCATTGTATCCTATACTATACTAAATATATAATTTTTGATATCTTATACTATTTATCAGAGTTTTTATTAATTATACTTATATAATTTATTACAGGTATTATTAATATTATATTTTTTATTTAGTATCTGTCTTTTACAAGATATTCTGATTATTTCTAGTTATAATATATAATATAATATATATATATATACTAATTTTTCTAATCTTCTATAGTTTTCTACTATCTCTGAACTCTAAGTCTTTTATAAGACTTTAGTATATTTTATACAGGAATACCTGGTCAGTTATATTAATAGATATTATTATATTATATTAATTTATATTAAAAATATTACTAATATTACTATAATTTTTAGAATAAATATAATAAAAGAAATAGAAAATTTTTTTTTAATATTTATATCTTTTTTTATTATATTCTTCTATATAATTAATTTATTTTTATTTTATTAGTTAATATTTTATAGATCTTTATCTACTATTTCTAATATATTTATTATTTTATTATCATATATATTCTTGCCTTCTGGCAGTAGTTTTTTTTTAAATAATTATTATTATTATTATTCTTTAATATGATAAAATCTTTAATTATAATTATTATTTTATTAAGTTTATTTTAATTTTCTTATATTTTATTATCTTTATTTTATTATTGCTTATTTATATTTTTACTCCTTCTTTTATTATTCTTCTATTATTAGATATAATTAGATTTATATACTAACCCAGTAGTATTACTTTATAAATTATTTCCAGTATTTCTGCTTTTCTTTCTTACTTTAATTTATATTTTTTATTATATATTTTAACTGTATAAACTATTATATTAAATAAGATTTAATCTGCTCTTTATTAATCTCTATTATTTATATATATTTTTACTAACTTATCTCTGTATAAGAACTATATTACTTCAAGTAATATTTATATTTTTTTATAAATAGCTTTGAAATAATAATCTAGCAGCTTTTTATTAGAATTATTAATTTTTTATTTCCAGATATTAAAATATTATATATATATTCAGTATACTGTATTTTTTATTTTATATTTCTTATTAAGTATAAACCAGTTACAGCTTAATATAATAAATAATAGTATTAATAGTATATTATTTTCTAGATTTAATTAGTTTTTATTTACTCCTGTCTGCATCTCAAGAATTCTACTTTATTATATTAATATTTATTTAATCTTAATCTAATATATTTATTCAGGGACCTTAACCTCCGTTTTTTTCTATATATATTTTTTTATTTTTATCTGTATATTAATATTTTCTGTCCTGATCTCTTCTGGATAAAATATAAATTATAATAAATTTTATATATTTTCCTGCTATAGCTTTAGTCTATTTTTAATATTATATATCTGTTTTTTATTCTCTGATTATTTTTTAGCTTTTTTTTTATTATTTTTTATATTATTTTTTATTATTGATTCTTTTTTTTACTTATTCTTGCAGTTCAGACTTATAGATATATATAAATAATTATATTAAAAATATTATATTCTCATAAGTCTCTGGTAAATTATTTAAATAGAATCTATTTTTATTTCAGTTATTAGTATATATAATTTTTTTATTATCTTTTTTTAGTTATCTTCTTTATTATTAAACTTCTTTTGTATATCTCTGTATTTATTCCATTATATTTCAATTAATTATTAGATTTATATTTTTATAATATATTTTATTTTAATAATCTTTGATTATAGATTTTTTCTTATTTTCTTTTTATATATTTATTTAAATAATATAGATATTTATTTATTCTATTCTATATACTATGTTATCTAGTTAATTTATTTATTTTATTGTATTTTTAAATAGCTTTATTATAATTTATTATATAAATATGTAATTTATAATTCTATATTCTAATAATATTATTTTAAATATTTTTTATGTCTTAGCTTACTTTCAGTAATCTTTTATATATAGAATAATATATTTTTATTATTATTATTTATATTATAGGGCCTATCTCAGTTATTCTTTTAATTTATAAAATTTTTCTAAATATTCTTTTTATATAAATATAATTTTACAGGGCGCGCCGGTATTCTTTAATTATTATTAATTTTATATAATATATATTAAGCAGAATTCTATCTCTAAATATATTATAAAATATTTTTTATATTAATTTACTTTTATACTTTCTGTATCAGTTATTTTATCTTTATTTATTTTATCTAATTTCTATCTTGTATCATTTTTTTATTTATTTAATTTTTTTATTTCTGATATAATTACTGTAATTTTCTTTTATTTTAGTATTTTACTGGAATCTTCTTCTGAGCTAACTAGACTTATTACTTTTATAATAATTTTACTTATAATATTATTAAAGTAAAAACAATTTTTTTAGAGTAAGATCTGGAAAAATATTTATTTTAATAATTATTATAGAGCCTGTTTCAAAGCTTTACATTAAAATAATAAATTAATTTTAATTTTTTAAGTCTAGCTCTTTTTTATAGTATAATAATATTATCTAGAATTTAATTATATAAATATTAAATATTTTTATTACAGTACTATATTTTAGAAAATAAGATTTATTCTAGAAAGACTGGTAAGTTATCCTGGATTAAATACTGTAATAATAATAATATTTTTTTATTTAATATTAAATTCTTCTTCTTTTCTTTATTACTAGCTTGATTTAAATATAAGATAAACAAAGCTATTTCAGAAATAAATTCAAATTCTTAATAATATATTAGTATATACTTTTATTAATTATTAATATAATATTAACTTATATTTATATAAGTATTTTTATATTTTTTAATTATAGAATATAATATATTATATATAAGACTTTCTTAGTAATCAGTTTTTATTATATACTTAACTTTATTTTCTTGATTATTTTACTGTTACTAACTTTTAATTATAATATAAATTTTTTCTGGAGGTATATCTTACTATTTTAAAAAAATTAGATATTTTATTATATACTTATGATTTTTATTACTATATTTTTTTATATTTATAATATTCTATCTACTAGCTCTGAATCTTTACTTTTTTAGTTTCTTAAATAAATATACTATTTAGCTTCTATTTCTAATATTAATATATATATTCACAGCTTTATTTAATCTTTAATTATTCTATTAGTTACTCTTATAATTTTTTATTTATTATTATTCAAATTATTATTTTCTTTCTGATATTACATCTATATCTATTAAATATAGAAATTATAATTACTATAATATTTAATTTTATTTATATAAAATTCTTATCTAGAACATCAACTCTTCTCTTATTAATAAATTAAAATTATTTATAGAAAATAATATAACTTTATTTATAAATTTAAATTTCTAGTTTTCTAAGCTAGATCCTGCTTAGTCAGACTTAGATTATAATATTTTAATTATTTTATCTATAAATCAGTCTCTCTGTTATCTTTTATATATTTATTCTGAGTATATTTTTTATATATTTTTATATTATATTTTTTCTATTTTACTAGTAGTTACAGTTCTTATTAATATATATCTTTTATTAGTTTTATTAGAGCCGGAAGGCCTTATTAATATAATAATATTAATTTTAATAAATTCTATTATTAGCTGCTTTATACCTGTAAGAATAACTTTAATATTTTTTATTATAAAAATATATTTTTTTAGTAATAAATTATAGATACTTTCTTAACAGATAATTTAAATTATATAAAGTATTTTTATTTTAATTAATCTAGTATTTAAGCTGATAAATATATTAATATTTCTTATATTTTTACTGAGAATATTAATTCTTTTAAAATAAATAAAATCTGCTTTAATCTTTTTATTTATCTTTATATCTAATATTATATTTATTTATTTTTACTAAATAATTTTAGATTAGATGGTGCTTTATTTTTCTTATTATTATAAAAAATAATATTTGTTATATATAATAATATTATTAGAATTTTATAGTAATTATCTATTATTATAGAAAACTATATCCATTTATTACTTTTATCTATAATTCTTATTAGAATGAAATCTCTGCAGAGCTTTTCTATAATAAATTTAATATTTTTACTTAAATATGGTATAATTATCTTGACTTAATTATTTATATTTTTTATTTTAAATTAATAGCTTTAATTAAAAAGATTATAAAGTCTGATAATATCTTTGTTTCTTATATTACTAATATTTATATTATTAAATATTAAAAATATAATATATTATATTTTTATATTTTTCTTTAATTAGACGTCACGACTTCAATATTATTAAATTAATTAGTTAGATTACTTTAGTAGAGTTTCCTGAGTCTAATAATAATAATACTAATTATAAAATATTTAATATTATTATATATTATTTAGTCTACATACTATACAGAGACTTATATTTATTTATTTTTTATATAAAAGTTTATAATAGCAGATTTATTTATATAAAAAGATTTCTATAATCTCTTTTATTAAAGATTATTTTTATAACTGACAGCTATCCTACATATAAATATTATAATAGTTATTAAATTAAAATTAAGTATTTTATATAAAAAAAATAAGACTTTTCTTATTAAGAATAAATAAATAATATTATATAATTAATATTTTATTTAAAAATACAAAGCACATATTAATACAGAAATATATAATTTAATTGAAACTATTAAATATATATATAAATATAGATATAAGGGCCCTAATCATGTAACTCTTAAATTTAAAATTGATATGATTTATTAATATTTTAATAATTAATTTATTAGCTCTTCAGAAGCTATCTAGCATTTATTATAATTTTTTATTAATTTAATAGAGCTCTTAATTATAGTATTAATTATTTACTATAAAAATAAATTTACTGTTGAATATAATTTATTTAATAATTCTTAACCTACTGCTGAAAATATATAAAATAATCTTTTTTTTATTAAATTTTCCTGATACTATTGTAATAATCCTGATAACTATAACTTTATATATTTAGATATACTTTTATATCTTACCTGGATAAATAGCAAAATCTAGAAAAAATATATTTATATCTATTTAGATTAGTTATTTATATCTTATTTTATTAATTTATAATAAGCTTTTTTATTTATAATATCTTCTTATTATTATAAAAAATCTTAAATTATTTAAAGATTTATGCACTGTTGATATCAGCTTTAAAAAATATTAATAAATAATTATAAAATTATTATTTATTATAAGATTATTAATAATATTAAACAGGCAGTTCTGTATATTATTTATTATATATATTATAAAACTTACTATACCCGCGGTATCATATAATATAATAATAAATAATCTTATTATTTTTATAAAGCTATTATTTTATATACAGAATAAGAGTTATACTATATACATATAATTATTATATTTCATAATAATTTAAATAATAGTTTTTTAATATAGAATCTGTATAAGAATTATCTATATAAATATTTAATAGAAAAAATATTAAAAAAATATTATTCTTATAATTCTTTATTATTTTCTTTATATTTTAATTATAACTTGTTCTTGATTACTACAGACCTTTATATAAATAATAAATTATTTATTAACTTTAATTTTTTTACTTATATTAATAACTGGGATGCTCTTATAAGTAATCTTATTAAAAAGAACTAGTATATAACTGATATAAATAATAATATATTACTAAGTATTTAATATTTTAATTTAATACTGAGTAGAAGTTTGCTTTTAACAATATTATTCTAAAAATATCAAATAAATTAATTTATTTTAATATTTATTTCTTTTTATATAGACCCGGTAAAACAGATAAGATATTTTTTATTATATTTTATATATTTTCTTATAATTTAAGAAAAGATTATTTTTTTATATAACTTTAACTAATATTACTTCTTTATTTCTTCTAGAAAATTATATAATTTATAGATATTTTTATTTATCTTTTAACCTTACTCCTGGAATATAGAGAAATATTAGTTATAATATTAATTCTATTAAGCTTTTCCATGCAGTATCTTTTATTATTTAAGAAAAGATATCTATAATATATTAAAAATATTTTAATATTATTGATTATAATCTTCATGATATCTGAGCTGATCTTTCTGGTAGTAATTAATTTTTTAAAAATATTTTTATAATATTTAATAATAATTTTTAGTAATATTTTTTTATAGTTTCCTGTATTACTTACACTCAGAATATTAATTTTTATTTATAAAAAACTATAATATAATTTTATCTAGAATATTTAATTTTTTATAAAGATAAGTATTTACAAGGTGCTTTAATTAGAAATTATTCTTTATTTATATAGTTTCAAGATATAATTTATAATAAGATTTATTATAATAAAATATTATTACTAACTGCTCTCAAGTATTGAATAAATAATTTATTTAAATTTATTAATTATATTTATTTTTTTATTATATTATAAACTGCTTATATAAATCCTGATTTCTTTGATAATTATATAATTTTAATATATTAAAATAAAAATATTTATAAATTAAATAATATATTATTTTATTACATGCCGGGTACTGCTCAGATATTCTTTATTTATCATATTTATATTATAAATATAAATAAAAAGTTCATCTATTTTGATAAAAAAAATTATAGAATTTCTGAATAATATATATTTTAATAATTTATTTCTTATATATCTTCAACTCAAATCTAGTACTTTTATTATAATTATATATAATTTAAATCTTGTAAATAATTTATATGATAATATTTATATTATTATTATATACTATACTAAGCATATTTTAAAAATCAAACTTAATAATATATTTTTTTTAAATTTTTATTATTTAATTTACTATATAAAGCTTTTAATCTTTAAATAATTAAATTTATTATTTATTTTAATCTATAAGCAGTTCTCTGTTTAACTAGTATATATAATAACTATTAATAAATTATAAGAATAATTATTAAAATATATTAATATTAATTTATAAGTACAGGTCTTTTTTTATAATTAATTTTATATTATCTTATCCCGCACTACTAATACTAATAATATTATAGTATTATTTAATAGTGAGAATTAAAATTATATAATTAATAATATTATTTATCCAGAGATACTAGAATCATTTTTTAAAAATTAAAAATATATTTAATTATTATCCTGATCTTCTAAGTTTATAATACAGAATTTTTATTTTTATATAGTATTCTTATATATAGATATTATTATATATATATGTATTTACAAGATTAGTAGTCTGTATTAATTTATAATAATTTAATCTTATTTTTATTTTAGACTATAATATTAAGTCTTAGCTAGTATAATACTATAATTATTTCTTTATATTATCTAGATTTTATTTATAATTATTTCTAAAATATATATATTTCTTTATATTTTATTTTTCTAGTTATTTCTAATATCTGTCTCTTTCTATTCTTTTAATATTAATAATATTTTATTTTTAAATTTTTTATATATTATAATAGACTAGAAAATGCTTCTTTTAAAGATTTAATTATTTTTAAAAAAATTATTTATAAAATTTCTTATTATAATAAATTTAGTTTTTTATACCAGTCTAATCAGGCTGTGTAGATAGATAGTACTTTAATTATAAAAAAATATAATTATTTTACTTTATATATAATAACAGATATAATATCTCTGTATATATTATTTATATTATTTTTTATATTTATTTTAATATTATATAATTAACTCTACTTCTTTCTTACAGATTTTCTAGTAATTTAATTAATAATATTTATTTTAATACTTTACCTCCTGTCTATAATCCTAAAATATTATTAATAAATATTATTATTAAATATTATATTAATTCTAGTAATATCTGTATATTTGTACTCTGTTTAACTGTTTATTATAAATAAAAAATAATAACTTATATATAACTTATTATATAATCTGTAGGATTCTGAATATTTTTAAATAAACTCATTAGTAATTTTCTTATATTAATTAACCTGTATATATGTCTGGCCAATATATTAATTTTTATTCTTAAAAGAATTAATATATTATATATATAATATTAATAAACCTGTCATATATTTCTAAGGTTATTAATATTAGTAATTCTATCTCGGATATTTTTATTATATTATATAATTACTGTAAAATATATATTATAGATAACAGTACTTAAAATTTCTTTATAAATATATTTATTTAATTTACTTTATATCTAGTTTTTTAAGTTTCTAAACTAGTGATATGGACCTCCCCGTAATAATCAATATATAATTATTATATTTTTTTTATTTTATTTTTATATTTCTTATCTGATTATCTGATAATTTACTAATATATATTCTATATTTTTAAAGATAATTTCTGTTTTTATTACTCTTGTATCTCCTGCTTTAATTTCTATATTTATAAGTAAGATAAAGAACAGTCTATATATAGTATAAATTATTTTTTATTCTATAATAAAAAAAGATAAGAAAAATAAAAAAAAAGAATATTATTTAAGAATTATCTTCTTTTATTTATCAGAGTTCCCCGGACTGGGATTCTGATATTATAAACTATAATAACTGATTAAGATTATTGATATAGTAGATCAGTCTTAATAAAGTACCTGATTTAATAGTACTTTCTAAGGCTTGTTTTACATGGGATTAGGTAAGATATCTATATTATTTATAGTTAGTGGATTATATAAAGAGAATCATGTTGATGGTGACATTGAAAGGTTATATTATAATCTATATAGTTTATATTTGAAAGGTAATGGTCTGCTCTGTTACGGTTTCTATAAGTGCTAATGACAACTGGCTAGTTACTCATTACACTGGGTATCTGCGTTGTCGAGTGTTATGTAAGCAGCGCCGGAGGCGCTGCCGTACTACTTGTATATATATATATATATATAATTTTAATATTTATAATACTATAAAGTTTTTTGATTCTAGTTATAGATTAAAATATTAAAATTATTATTTTAAATAAAATTCCTGTACAGATAGTCCAGCTGATAATATAATTATTATTAAATTTCATTATTAATATAAATAAATAACATTTTATAATAACTTTCTTCCAAGACTATCTCTAAATTATATATATAGTATCTGTTAATATAATAAATATTCTAATAATAAATATCAATAGTAAATAGATATCTAACCAGCTTATATGAATATTTTGAAAAATTACTTCCCTTAATTATAATAATGTCTATACTAATTAATACTCAAATATTATATCTACTCCCAGGATCTTGACCCAGGGGATGTTTATATATATCAAATATTCTATATTTTTGTAATAGAAAGTACATATAAATATTTAATATTTCTATTTAGCGGTAATCATACAGCTTAAAATCTTAAAGTCTCGATAAATAATAGGATTTTCTTAATTCAAATAACTAGATCATAGTTCCTGGATCAGAGCAGTTAAATTACTATACTAAATATTTTCTGTATATGTAATTTTATATCTTTTATAAAATATTCTAGCTCGGCCGGGATCAAGATTCTTATTAAAATTAATTAAAGCAAACCAATACTACTGTTTTTAATATATATTATATGAAATTAGTTAAACATATATATATTCTAAAGATTGATATAATCTCTAAATCATTTCTGAATATAAGTATAGTATTGAAACAGATATAAAATTTCTACTTTCTAACATTATAATAAGTTTAATTAACCTGACTTAATCAGCTTACTGTCAATATATAATATTATTATTTTTAGAAAATTCTTTATAACTATATCCAGCAGGAAACCACTTACTATTTTCTCTATGAATTTAATTATAATACCTAAAAAGCTCAGGAAAATACTCTCGAAAAGTTTTTATCTATTATTACTCTTCTGAAAATATTCAAACTTAATACTATCTAATAAGATATTCAGTTGAACATGTAAACTCTTACATACAGTTAGGTTAATTACTTAAGATTATATGCTTTTCTTATAAATATTTATGATATTATAACCACACAACATTAAAAAACACTGAAAAAGTGATGTAGATAGCCTTAGAAAAGTGGTTAGATATAATTATTTTGAGGATCTTAACCTCTAAAAGCTTTGTGGGTGTGCTTTTGTAAGATTACCAGCTCTTCCACTTACTATTATGATTTATAATATAAATAAACTTATTATGAAATAAAAAGAAATTATATTATATTATTATATATAGACCTTTTTTATTCTACAGCTATACTGATAAAGAGATTCATATTCTTATTAGAATATTTTCATAATATTACTTGAAAGATTTTATATTTTTTACTGAACTGCAGAGTCAGGAATAGACTTATAAGGGAATTTTATATATATTTCATAATATATATTGAAATTTCTATTTATATAAATAATACAGGTAAGGAGGATTACAGAAGTTCAAATAAAATTCAAAATAACAACCAAAAAGTCAATAATATCATTAATTATTTATATTTCAATGAAAGATTTCCTTAGCTTAAAAATTATTAATAATAATATCCTTAAGATATCCTCCAGTAACCTGAATAGATATCTTATGATAAAATATGTTTAGTAAATAATTAAATTTCAAAAATCTTCAACCCAAGTACTAAATCCATTTTTATATCATATATAATCTAATTATAGTAAATTATACATTTTGGAAATTATTGAATCAAGATTATCAATCTCTAAAAAAGAATACTCAATTTTTAAGATAATATTATTTCATAATTATAATAACATATAAAAGGGAATATTAAGTTTATACAGAAATATATAGACCTTTTTGAGAAAAAAAAGAATTACTTCAATATCTAATAATAATATCTAAACTGGAATAAATAGATCTAAGCTGTAATATAATATTGTGATAGGATCTACTTGTCAGGGTAGAAAGCCTGTCGACTAGGTAAGGAATCCGCCACGAAACGCAATAGATTGGTCTAACAATCGACAAAGGTAGCCTATATCCACGAGATAGACTGATCCTTGAGGGATCAGTAGCTCATTACAAAGGAATCGGCACCTTATAGGTGTCGGGGAGGTGTAGAACCTCTATCGATGACCTCACGACTCTCATAACCATTGTAATACGTCATTCCGATGCCCAAGGCCCCGATAGCTAGGTTATTCTATCACAAATATTAAAATCTTAAAATATTTCTATAAATTATAGGTATTTATAATGAATATCTAATTATAAATGATATTAATCTGTATAGGAATAATTAAACCTTTAAACTAAAGACTATAATTAGTACAGTTATTAACTATAATACTAGTACATAAATGCTGTTTCCTCAAAAATAATTATAAATAAAAAGTGATACTACTGCTATATTAGCCAGACTTTTTCTATACCAGTCTCTGCTTATACTATATCCTTTAACTATCTTCTATTTATTCTAGTAGGTAAGACTTGCTCCTTATTAAATAAGATTTACTTTTTCAAATAGACAGAATCCTACTGTTTATTACTTTAAGATTATTATTATCTAAGACAGAAAATTCAGACCTCAAATAATATATATTTTAAATAAAAAGGCAGTAGGATTCTGTCTGCTTAAAGAAGTAAGTCTTATCTATTAAGATAGATAAAAGATAGCTAGAGGGTATGGCATGAGCAGAGGCCGGTGTAGAGGAAGCCTGGCTAGTATGACAGTAGTATCCCTCTAGATAAAAGAGATAATTATTGAACTATATTACTTATATAAACTATTTCATGTTGTAAAATAGTTAACCAGGTATTAGTCTTATAAAAAATCAATAATAAAATAATAATTATAGTCTAATATTGCTCTAAATAATTTTCAATCTGCTAAAACCTCCGTATTGGAGTAATAAAATTAAATAATTATTAATTGAAAATATTTTTAAGAACTTTTCATTATATATAAATTCTATAAAAATCCAGATATTATATTAGATAATATTACTGTCAATATTATTATACTTTATCTTATATTAATGCTTACAGAAAGAATCAATAAAGTAATCAAAAAAGAAATTATATGATAATATTATGAAGCATATATTGATATGATAATATTATGAAGCATATATTGATCAATCTAAAAATATAAAGATGAAGTAGATATAGACATATTATAAATATATATATTTAATATAAATAAGAACTTGTATAAGTCAATATATAATATAAAGAGAAAATAATTATCAAAAATAGCAAAGATTATATTATATTAAAAATATATTAAAAATAAAAAAGAGACGTTGATACACGACTTCTAATAATTAATATAGTAAATATATTTTAAAAGAAATTTTAAGTCTATTCTTATATCTGTTTTATATAACCTTCGTGAAATAAATAATATTTTTTATAAATAAATGAAAGAAAAATCTAGATTATTCAAAAGTATTTTTTCTGAAATCAGTGTTATCAATTTAAGTGATATTATTTAATATTATCATCTAATAATATTATATATACTATAAATCATTTTATGAAAGACCTGCTGGATTATATATTATATTATATTTTATGAATATTTGTTCAAAATAATATTCTAAGTCTTATTTTATAATAGATATTATCTTAAATTAGATATATCTTATTAGAATATGGAATATATATCTGTATTATGAATATTATTCTATATATTAATATACTTGATTATGATTACTTTACAGAAGTTAAATACGGGTAATTATCTCAATAATAAATGCTAAAAATATCTTGAAGTATATAATATATCTTCTAGAGAAATTCAAACTATTCAAATGGAATAAATATTTTATTATAATTCTCCTTGATTTTTAATATATCGAGGACTTATAGTAATTCTTTAAATTTATATTTATTATATGATCTTTTCAATAAAGACGTATACCTAATACTTATAAATCAAAAGAAAATTATCTTACCAACTAATATATAATTATTTTGGTAAATATAGTCTGATTTAGTAATGCATTTTTATATTTATTATTTATAATTATATCTCATAGAACTTAAATTTATGAAACATTAAGGCATTACAATATTTTTCATATTTTAATGTTTATGTTAAATTTCAATCTATCAAAAAAAGCTTACTTTAAACTAATCATAATTTAAAAAATACTTCAACTCAATATTTATCTTATTCTCTAATACTAGCTTGATATAGAAAGTACCTATTTGAAAATTTTAATATATGTTGTTTAATATTGATTTCTACAAGTGAACCGGCCAGTTGATAGATAGTATTGGTTAATTGATCATATATCTAGTTCTATCTAGCCGTGGTAGGTAATTTTTTATAGCCTGTATAAAAGATAAGCAAGACTAGTTTCTTACTTATATATAGGATTAAAATACCTAGTGTCATAGTTGATTAGATTTAATTACTAGAACTAGAAATATTATATTATTTGATTTACTAATACTTTCTCTTAGAAATTAGAAAATGCTGTCTTACAGTAATATAGTATTTGTAATATTTATAATATTTATAGTATTCATAGTAGTCATAATATTCATAGTACTTATAGAATAATATACTGTCAGAATTCAGTACTAAGATATAATTTCAAAGATTTAACAGCTTTGAAGTACTGGAGAATATTCTTAATAAAGATTTAGTAAGGCTGTTGGTTAAAATATTATATTTTATATTAATATACTATATAATGATGAGTTTTTCAGATTTTCTTGGATGAAGTGGTATCAGATATCTACAAATTTAATATATTAATAAAATTTAGGTTTTATATATATATAAGAATGCCTTAATTATCTCTATAAAACTGAATATATTTTTTAAAAAAATATTATAGGTAATAGGAGCGATGTAGGAGATGTGATAAGTTCAAATATATATATATATATATAAACACTAGCTACTATTCTGCTTAGAACTGATTACTAGCTTTCTACAAGACTAAAAAGTAGCAAGGTATAGATAACATAAAAATAAATTATATAATCTTATCTAAATCATGTAATTTATAACTCCATATAGTATTTAGATTATTTACTAAATTTTTAATTTCTAGTTAACCTTCTTTAACTTTAATATTATTCTTTTTTTTCTAGAGACTATATTCCTGTAATTATAAGAGAATCTATATATTTTTATATACTTTTTAATTAAGAAATTACGAAATTAATCATTAATAACTTATTTAATTGAAAGATTAAGATCATGATCTTTTTACTCTTAATGTATAATATATTTTTCTACTTTAAAATATTATATAAAAGTATAACACTGTATACATATCTATAAAAGAATAATATAAAATAATAAATATAGGTTTAAAGACCTGTATTCTAGTAAATAAGAATTAATCATAAATAATTTTATCATTTATGATATTTAATCGTTAAATCTCTTTTCTTATAATATATTATTATAGTGGCTTGCTTGCTCAGTAGTAGTAATTTCTAAGATTTTTATATTATTTTTTTTCTATAAAGATAATCTATTCATATACTTTTTTATTATTTTATTTTAATCTTTATTTAATATGTTTTCCTTGCTGATCTGGTTAGATAATAATTTATATAATAAAAACACATGGTCTGCATTTTATATTAAATAATTATATTATATATTATATATATATTTATATCAGGCTGCTCGTTTTCTATTTTTCTCAATTATATAACTAGATATACCATTATTTACTTGTGAATAAAATTAATTGAGCGAGCTTGCTTTTTATATTTTATATATTATTTATACCCGTGCTGCTACTTATATTATTATTATTATTATAAATAACATTTCTACTGCCACTGATTCTGCTGTATTTATCTTATGTTTATAACAATATTTATATTTATTTTTATTAATATTATCATTATCTTTCTTTCTTTTTTATATACTGTGGCTGTTTTATATATCTCTAGTATTACTAGTATCTTGTTCTTACAGAATTCTGTTCTAAAACCAAAATTTATTATATAATCTTTATTAATTATATTAAATATAAATATTACTCATTCAGTTACTACTCCTGCATATAGATAAAATTGTTTTTATATTAGATCTATAAAAATGATTTTAGATTAATTTATATGATAAATCCCTGGTGAGTATTATTATTTGATAACTATTATTATAAAGATTTATATTTTTGATGAAATCTGGTAATATCTTACTTATATTAATTTATATGTAAGCTAATAGTATTAGCTTTTTAATATATAGTTTCTTAATATTTATAATCCTTGTAACACATAACTACTAGTAAATAAATATATAATAAAAAATTATTTATATTAGTTTCATCAGTGTTTAGGTACTGCTTTTTAGATTAATGAAAACAACTATTTTTGATAAATCTGTACATTTCTAATATTTATAGATAATCCCTAGGTATCTTTCTCAGGGCTGCAATCTTACAATTATAAGAAAACTTCTTAACTTTTTGGCTATGTATATGAGAATTCATTTTACTAGTTATTTTAATATTTATTAATCGATACAAGAGATAATTAACAGATTTTATTTATTCAGGGGTAATAGGGCTTTAGAAACCAAACATGAAAATTTACATTTAAGCTTTTATATCTTAATAATAATTATAATTTATATAATTAGAATCCCCCTTAAATAGAAAAAATAAATTTATTGATAATCAAATTTATATTTAAATGATTATAATATCTTTAATTCATAGTTATAACTTTTTATCTTATCTGTAGACTTTTTATATTTATAATTAAAACATATTATTATAATTCTTTTATCTTATCTAGTAAAGTTTATAGTAATTTTTTAACTTTAATAGATATATTTATCTACTTCTTCACAGTAGGTACTTTATTTGAAAAGGTTTTTTAGTTTATATTTATTTATAGCTGTGTCATAAAGTCTATTTCAAAAATCTATAAATTATATTATTATAAATTATTAAGTCCAGTTATCCTGGAGGAAATTTAAGTAGACTTATAAATAATATTTCAAGATCTACTTTTAATGCTTTATCTGCAGACCTGTCTATTTAAGAATAATATATTATTAATAACTCCTTAAAAATACTTATATAATAATATAAGAAAGATTATTTAATATCTGCTTATAAAGATAGTTTTTCTATTAATTATTAATTTTTTATACCTGAGAATATCAGATACCTTATATGTATATATTATAATTTTATAAATTATAAAACTATAATATTCTTCCAGCATAATAAATAAAATATATATTTAGTATACGTATTTATTATTATTAGAATTGTATTATATACTTTTCTTTGTTATTTAGAAATCTGTAATGAAATCAATAATTATTATTTTATAAATTTATTATATTACAGTAACTCCAGCTTATTATGAGATATATAATAATAAAATTAAGTTTGTTGATAAAAAATATTTATTTCTATATATCTCTTTATCTGAGTATATAATTTATAATGCTAATATTCATATTAAATATCTTCTAAAATATATTATTTTCAGTAATACTTATTAGTATATTATAATTTACTTATGGTATTTTTTATTATTTTCAATTAAACTAGCCAGGATAAATACTACATACTTATTTTTAATAGACTTACTTTACTTATTTTTTAGATTGAATTACTTAGCTTTCTATCGATAAAGATTTAAATGTTTTGATTTTATATCCATAGATTTTTTTATATTTTATAAAATAGGTCTGCCATGGAGTCCTCTAGATTCAAATATATTATTCTGAATTTAATTTTTTTTATATATATAAATTTATTTTATCAGAAGATCTAGAATTTCTGTATTATAATATAATTATTCATATATTTTTTAAAAATATAGTTTAATACCTGTACGTATTTTCTTTTATAAATATATATTTTGATATTATTTATCTTTTATATGATTACTTAAATTATTTTTTATTATTTTTTATAAAACATCTGCCTATTCTTCCAGATTTATTAAATTTTTAAATAATTTTATTTAATTTAATTTATTAATAACTCAACTTCTTAAACCCAGGACTTAGAAAGAGTATAAAATTTATATAATTATATTTTATCACAATCAGGAATTTACTTTCTTTAGAATAATAATACTATGATTTAAATATTTTTATAATAATAAGTAATTCTTAATTATTTATAAAATATCTATACTCTACTTTCATTATTTTTAAAGAAAAATAATAAAAACAGATTATATTTTTTCTTCGTGCAGCTATAATAAAATTATATTAGTAATAAAACTTGGGAAGTTTTTAAATTTAATCTATAATTATGGCTTAAAGTGCTGTAAAAATAATATATTTCAAAAAAAATTTAATTTTAAAATACTTTTTTTATAAATTGGAAATTAGTCCAGAAATAAATATTATTAATAGTTTTATTCTGATATTATAAGAAATTCTATTTTTATTTCTTTTTTTTACATGTGAGCTCCGTGAGGAGGAGAATAATATAAAAATAATCTTTAATAAATTATTTATAAAAATTTATAAATTCTGTAAATACCAGAATTTTATATATAATTTTTAATTTTAATTATAATTACATTATATTAACTTATTTCTTTTTCTATTAAAATCTCTTTTAGTCTAATTTTAAATTTTAGATAATATATTTTCTATATATAAAACTTAAGTTATATTTAAAGATTTTTATTACCAGCCGGTATTTCCTTAAATAATCTAGTATTAGTTATATATATCTGATATATTTTTTATAACTTTACAAGTATATAAATATATAATAAGAATATATAATATAAATATTAAATTAATTATTAAATATACAGTTTATATAGCTCTAGAACATAATAGATATATTAATCATATTTAACCCAAAGTAATATATATAATCATATAATATAATACTTTTCTTAAAAATAAATAGAATAAATATATCTACTAAATTATAATAGAAATAGATTTATTTTTATTATAAGATGATTATAATAAATATATGTACAATCTAGAGTTCAATATTCTATAAAATTATAAATTAATTGATATAAAATTTATTTTCCTGTCTCTAATATAATTAACTAATTATAATCACAATATAACATAATAGTATTTATCTATTCTTCAGAAAAATATTTATAAAATTATTATATTTATTCATAAGCTCTGGTACAGTATCTACTTTTATTATTTATATATAAATAATATTTAAATATATTTAGATCTCTACTATATAGATATATATTCCTTTTTTAAAAATAACAATAATATTTTTTCATTAATTATTTTAAGATATATTTTCTTCATGTAGTAGTACTAGTTTTTTTTTTAAATTAATATTTAAATTCTAGGTTTATAACCAAAACATACCTAATATTATATTAAAATCTTATATATTTATAATATTCAATTATTATTAATTATTTTTTTCCTGCTTTTTATAATCTATAATATTTATTATAAGATTATATCATTTATATAAGAATATATAATAACCATCTAAGGTCTGTATATAATAAAAGATTTAGTTTAATAAATTCAGTTATTACGTTATTTATAATTACTTTATAAGATTTACTTATATACTGCAGTCTATCAAAGTATATATTAATATAAATTTTCCAAATATATTAACTGTTATTTATATATAAATAAAGTTAAAACTTTTTGATAATTAAAATTATAGTACGGATGCTATATATATAACTAAAATATTTAATTTTTTATTTATATTATATTTTCAAGCTAACAAGTTCTTATATATTTTAATTTTTAATAATTATAATATTTAATATTCAATATAAAATGATTTATATAATATCTTTCTTTTTACTATTATATTTAGATTTATTTTAAAGTTTTATATTATTTAGATTACTATAATTTTCTTATAATATTCTAGTATTCTTTTATTTTGCTATAAATATTTTATACTGTTCTAATAAGTAAGTCTTAATAATTTATAAATAAATTATAAAAAATATTATATGTATCTAAATTTTTAAAATATTCTAAAAAGACTTTATAAAATTCTATAATATCTAAGTATACAGTTTATTTTTCTATTCACTTTTAGTATATGATTCTGGAAATTAGATATATTATTAATAAATATATGATATAAATTTACATATAGATTAATAATTTTTTATTTTATATTTTAATAATATTGATTTACATCTCTTCACAGATTTACAAGACTATTAAGTTATTAAAAAATTTTAATATTGCAGATAGATTAAAATAAGATAATAAATATTTTTTATTATCTTATTTATTTCTATTAAAGAAGTGAAAAATATATATAAAAAATAATATCTATTATTTTTAGTCTATTTTTAGTCTATTTTGAATAAATAACATATATTTTAAAATAATTTTTTATATTAGTTATATAAATATAACATTTGATTACTTTTTTGTAATATTTCTTATCTATTGTAAATATACTTAGTAATTTTATTAATTATATAAAGTTTTCTTATTTCTTTCTTAGAATTTCTTCTATTATAAGGAATTAGTATAGACTCTATAGTCTAGAATATTATTATTTTATATTTTTCATTCTTATCTTTGTAAGTTTTCTATAATTAAAAATTTTAACTAGATTATTCTTCATATATAATTATTATGTTAATTAAATATCTACTACTCACAGTTTTAGTTATTAGAAAAGATCCTATAATAAAGTTATTGGAGAATTCCTGTAAATCTTCTAGTATAATATTTTAAAAATAAAATATTTTTTTATTTATCAGGTCTTTTTTCATGAATAGAAAAATTAAACCTATTAAAATTAGATAAAAAATATAATGAATTTTATTACTATATATAGCTCTAATTATTATATTATAATTAATCACTATTCTTTCTTAGTACCAGAAAGCCAGTAAAATATATTACTAAAAGGAAGTTATATAATCTTACTTATGATATATAATCTATGATTATATATTATTTCTGTGATTTACTAGATTACAGTAAGCCAGCTAGCCTGCTCTAATATTTTTAGACTATTTTAAGTAAAATAATATATATTCTATAAAAAAGGTTATTATATAAGTTATTTATTTCACTTAAAGATCTTTCCAGAATATTATTACTTTTATATAAGACTTTACTTAGAAAGTCTTTTACTAATATTTTAGTATTTTATTCTATTATTTATTAATCCCTGTATAAAGAAACAATTATAATATTTTTATTATATAAATCAAGAATCTTTGTTATAGATATAAAATTCTTATATAAATAAAAATATATCTTTGATAATATATTCTTATTACTATATTATATATTTATTATAATGTTTTTCTCTGTATAGTTAACTAGCGGGAAAATAATATATTATTATAGAAATATATAAAATTATAGAACTATTATTACCTTATAAAAGAGTATTATTGCTCTAAAAATCTTATAAATCTGATAAAATCCTGAATTAATCTAGAATTTATATTATAATAATAATATTACTTTACAGGCTAGACTAGTAAATCTAACCTCTAGTACTTATTAGTAATCATTTATAAGATATTTATTTATTTTTATTTATATACCTGCGTGTTGTGTATATAAAAATAAAAAATAATAAAATTAATTATTTTTTATCCTGCGTAAATACTTAATTAATTTTAAAATTAATTTTAAAATTTTTAAATTATATTTATCTTAGTGTATAGCTTCATATCTAGTATAATTTATATATATAATAAACATCTTATAACTGAGCTCTGGAAGAATATATTATATATATTATATATATAAATTAATTTTTCACTAGATTTTCTATATTATATTAACTAGAATTTTTTTAAAAAAAATAGCATGCTGAAAGCAGGATTAGTTTAAAAGTAATAATAAATATATTAGTAATCTTTTTAAATAATATTCTTAATACTAGTTAGTCTTAACAACAATATAATTAACATATTTATTATTAAGAATCTTTTCATGGTTTGATAATTATCATATAAAACTTTATAATTAAGAATATTAAAATCATTTTGTATATATAATAATACTTTATCAAATATATTAATTTAATAAATAGTGATTAAAAAATCTAATACAGGCCTGGATAATAATCTAAGTATTAAAAAATAATTATTATATATCTTCAGCATAAATATACTATATCATAATCGAAGAACCAAAACTTAAATTATTAATTATGTTATATAATATAATTATTTAATAGAAGACCAAATTATATTAATATTAATTAATTTTTTTAATATATATTATATTATATATAGTAATTTAAAATTTACAGGATAACAGATGCTAAAGAATCTAAGAATTATCATTATATTAATATTAATTTTATAACTATTGCTATCAGTATAAAGATAAAATCAATCTTTATTAAATTATTAGTATTATTTTAGTATTAATCTATTCAAGTATATAATTTCTGTGTACAGTAAGCTTCTTAAAGAAATATATTATAAAATTAAAAAATTTAAGATTAAATAGATCCGCTGGATCTTTATCTAAAATATAAAATAAAAATTATTTTAAAACTTTATAAGAAAAAGAGTATAAGGTCTTAGAACTTTTATAATTAAATATTAGACATATATATAATATATATATAATAGAATTTTAAATAAAATAGTAATATTCAGAGCCGCAGATAATTATTTTTAACAACTTTAGAAAAATAAATTAGAAAATAAATCAGATCTTAAATGATATAAAAAAATACTATATAGAATATTTTGCCGATTTAGTAAAGTACATAGTATTGAATATTCTTATAATTTTGAATAATATGATAATATATTTTCTTAAAAAACTTTCATATTTTATATAAGCCATGTGGAGCAGCTATACAAAAATTTAAAAAATAAAATTATAAGGAATTTTTTCTATATTTATACTAATAGTAGTAACTGTTGAGGCAATGGCTGGAGTAGGCGTAGTCACGTGCCTGGCGCCCAGGAACAACCCCTTTCCTTTGACCGCTAGATCACCTAGATAGCTACAATACAACACACTCTTCTGCGGCGATTCGCGTTCATTTTTACTGCTTGCTTTGCTAAGCAAATTAAATCTTAATAGATTATAAGCCCGGTCTTCCATCCGTGAAGCTATTCAGATTTCTATATTATAGATCTAGATCTTAAATAAAGTAAAGGACTTACAGCTCCTATAAGTAATAGGAGTAAACAGAGACATGCTGATCTTAAAGAATTATTTAAATTTAATTTAAATATTTTACTATATTAAATATATATTATATTTAATATACTTATTAATTTACTTGTGCTAAGCACTCTAATCGAATAATATAATATATTTAGTAGAATAAAATATTATATTTAAAAAATATTCCTGATCCAGATAAATTCTGTAAAATTAATAATATAAGTAGATCAGCTATTAAAAACCTCTTCCAAAGATTTATCTGGAGTACTGCTTTTACTGAGAAAATATTCTAATTATACTGACTGGAAGTTTTACTTAAAATATATATTTAGAAATACCAGATTATAAAAAATTTTATTAACCTGAATTTATCTAGACCTGATAATAAATATCTGAAATATACAATATAATATAATTATTTGATAATAATAATTAATTATTTTATTAACTAGCTGGGAGATGAAATAAGAAAATAGTTTAAAAAATTTAAAAAGAATAAAAGATATATTAATAATATATTCAAACTGATTTATTTTATTATATTAGAGTATGATATTATAGAATACCAGCTGGTAGTAATAAAACTAGTCAGAGATATATATTCTAATTATTCTACTGTATATTAATATATTAATAATTTTATAGAAATATATAATATAATTATAAAGCTTGACTGTCTGATTTTTCTGTTTATAGTAAATCTTCTGATAATATATAAACTACAGGCAGAATTTCTTATATAAGTATTAATAATAAAATATATATTATCAGGAAATACAGATTAAATTTATATAAAAAAGTAATTCTGTAAACTCTGTAGGGGTGTCTTAAAAAAATATAAAAAATTTAAAATAAAAGAATTCAGTATTATTATTATTAATAAAAGTAAAGATTTGAATCTGTTTAACAAGCTTGAAACTACTAGAAATTAATAGAAAATAATTATTTATCTGGAAAAAGATATTTCTATAAAGAACTATACTGTAAGAATATAGAAAAAACTATAAAATACTAATAGAAATTACAGATATTATAATTCAAGGAATTATAAACTACTAAAATATTAATATATTAATTTTAAATCATATTTACCAGGCTGGGTTCTATATATCTTAGATATCTAGTTTTATTATAAAAGCAAAAGATCAGATTTAAATTTAAAAAATATTTCTAAAATATTTATTATATAAATAATAGAAATACCTACTCAACATATTACTCTATGTGAAATAAAGTTAAATAATAAAAATTTATATATTTTAAAATTTTTAAAAATAGTAATAAGAAACACTACTAGCTGCTTTTTATATTAAATTTATAATATAAAAAACTTTTAGTACCTGACCCCTGACCGCATCTTATTTAATAAATATTATAAATTTAAGGTCTCTAACTTTTATAAATACAGAATATTTAATGAAAATATTAGTATTACTAAATCTATTAGCTACTAGATCCTAATTTTATTTATAAATAATAAATATCTTAAAATTAAGATTAAAGTATTTTATTAGCTAGACTTTATTTATAGTCTTTTCTCAGTAGATTACTTGTGCAAGGAATTCAGAATATATATAAATATAAAGAATCTAACTCTATACAGGGAACAGGATAATAAGATAATAAATTATTTATAAATATATAAAAATGTGTTTTTTATATATACAGAAGAGGCAGGGCTAGTTTTTATTATAATAAATCTTTTATTTTTATACAGATAATATAATCATGCAGGATTCCGGAAAATTATTTCTGTTATAAAAAAGTAATAAATTAAACTTAAATATTATAAGAATCTCTACTGCAAGATATATTTTTTAAAAAAAATAAAGTAATTAGTATCCAGAGATTCTATTCTAAAGACTACTGATCTTATCTAGCTATAGTATATTAATATATAATAAATAATTCTAATCAGGTATGGAGAATTTAAATACTTTTTAATTATAATTAATAATATTATCTGGTTAGTATAAATAACTATGTTAAAACAGAAAAATAATATCTTTATAAAATTAATTTAAATAAATAATAAATATAAGAATATAATTAATTATTATATAGCAATGTGGTATCTTAATAGGGACTATAAATTCAATTATTTCAAAAAATAAGTAAATCATGAAGATTAAGAAATTTATATTATTATATTATTTCTTTAAATATCAGAGGCAAACGGCCTTGCTGAGTGATATGGTAGATTACTTAATTAAATAAATAAAGTTATAATACTTAATTCTGGCTTATCTGCTGATCTTTAGCTATTTATTATAAGATTAATTATACAGATTCTGAACTACCTGGTACCTGTAGAAAGTAAGATTAAATAAATATTTATTTATATTAATTATATTATAATCTTCTGAACCTCATATCTTGTTTAATTTCTTATACATTTTTAAGTATTACTGCTACTAATATATATTTATAAATAATTAGATTATATCTAGAAAAATATTTTCTCATACAGAAACTGGTTATTTTATTAGATTTAATAGAGATTATAATTATATATATCTAGTTTAGCATCCTGATTTAAATGAGGTAAAGAGATTGAGGAATGTGATTTTCTATAAAAATTATATATATAAAAATAACTATAAGAATCCTGGTAGAGTAACTGTTATATTTATTTTTAAAAGTCTGATTATACCGGAAACAGGTATTTTAATCAACTTTAAAAATATATTTTTATATTAAGTAATTATAAATTATAATACTAAGAATCTTGCTAAGGATCTCTCTGTATAAGATAATATTACTAATAATTTTATATATAAAAGAATATAGATATTATTTATCTTTATTGAATCTATTAAAAATAATCTGATTTATTTAAGATACCCTCTGACTATGAGATACCATTTATTAAATATTTAAAGTAAGATTTCTGTCTTGCTGAATCTGAATTATTTATTATTTTTTTTACTATAAATATCTCTGATGCCACCACTGAGATAATTATAATATATTATAAAAAAATAGATTTCTTTATAGCTAGAGAATAAATAAGTAGCTGCTTTAGAGCAGGAATCTAAATCTGATTTATTTTCTCTGTTTATACTTAAATAATATAAGATGACTGTATTGAATATTTATAAAAAAATTATCTTATTATTACTTATCCTGTACTGATAAGCAGTGATAATTATATAAATTAAAAAGATTAAAATAATAAATATTTATATGATAGTTAACTAATCTTAAAGTATTTATATAATTCCAGGTAAGTAGATATTTAATCTAAAGATTAATATAAAAGATATTATTATATAATTTTGTGCTTGCTGGGTAATTTATAATAATTATTAAATATCTAGTATTAATTATAATAAATTATTTATTCTGGTAGTAAGTAAGATAATACTTAAAATATTTATAATTAATATAGCTATAAAAGGCCTCCACTGGGAGTAGTATAATATAATTTCTATTTATTTATATATCTAGATAGAGAGCAAGAATATTTATATGAAATAGCTAATAGGATTTTATAAAAATCCTCCTGAATAAGTATGCTTACTTAAAATAATCTTATACAGACTCTGGTAAGTAGCATATCTCTAATACTGTATATTTAATAAAAAATTACAGAAGATTAGTTTTAAATCTTTACTAAAGAATCTCTGTGTATACAGAAATAATAATATATAATTTATTATTTATATAGATAACTCTGCTATTACTGGCCCATGGAAGATAGATTTATTTTCAGTAAAGTATTATCTTAATAAGATATTTAGTCTTAAGGAACTAGACAAACTGAAAATTCTATTTAATTATAATATTATATATAATTATGAAGCAGGCAGTATCTTACTTAGGTAATTTACTTATATAAAGAAGTATCTTACTACTGTAAGTATATAATCTTGCTTATATATTATTATTTTTATAATATTTATTTATAGAAAGGCGGACCGCATTATTATGTTAACTGAAGAGGTTAATTTAAATAAATATAAGAATTTTATAAACAGGCTGAATTAATTAATTATTAAAATAAGATTTAATTTATGTTATATTATATTTTGCTTCCAGAGACAGATATATATCTTTATTATAGTAGATATAAAAGTATTAAAGATTATATATAAATATTTATAAGGTATTATTATTTATGGCATTATACTAGCATCTAATTATATTAAAAGAATAAAAGTCTATGTAGATACTGTATATATTAATTATAAAAATAATAAATCTATAGAGAAATATATTATATTTTATATAGATAGCCTAATTGCCTGATTATCTAATAAATAAGATATTATTACACTCTTCTCTATTATCACAGAATATTATATGTATGATGTTGCTGCTAAGAAGGTTCTGTATATTAAAAAATTAGTATAGATATTTAATTTTAAAATATCAGATAATAACAAGATACCTCTATTCAGTAATGTTGTTAATTTACTGTAAATTCTTAATTATAGTATTTATACCCGGTCTACTAAATGGCTAGATAATTGTTACTTGTTTATAGTAGATTTTATTAAATTAGATATTATATTAATTTAATATATTATAGGTGTTTATAATCCTGCAGACAGTCTTATTAAACTGCTGGATTGGAAGAAGTTTAGTAATTTCTGTAATCTTTTAGAGATGATTTATTGGCTACTCTCCTAGTATTCTAGATATAGTACTTAATATGTGGAAGATTGCCTATCTAGGAAATATTAATAGTTTTATTTAATGTTTCTTTGTATATTCCTGCGTCTAGGGGGCCGTGTTGAGGTAATGGCTGGAGTAGGTGTAGTCATGTGTCTGGCGCCCAGGAATAACTTCTTTTCTTTGACTGCTAGATTATCTAGATAGCTATAATACAATACACTCTTCTGCGGCGATTCGTGTTCGTTTTCGCTGCTTGCTTTGCTAAGCAAATCGAAACTCGACAGTAACTGTAGTAATAATATTAATATCATAATAATTAAAAATTTTTTATATTATTAGCTGCCTTGTAGAATTTAATATAATTTATATAATATATATAAAGAAATTTCTTGACATAAATATAATTCTAATTATTATTAAATAACTATATATTACAGATTTTATTTATTTTAACTGTTATCTCTATTATATTGAGCTTCACATTTCCAAATATATAATTATAATATAATTATTTTTAATAATAACCAGATTATTATCCAGGCCTGTACTAATCTTTTCAATAATTATTATTATATATATTAATTTATTTTGATATATTATCTAGAGAGTGTTTTTATAATAATATTCTAATTATAACAGAACTTCTAGTTATCTCATCAAAACTGGTACTGAGACTATTATATAAAAATAAAATACTAATATTAAATATATGAATAAACTAATCCTGTTCTTAGCATTCTATATATATCTTAAAATTCTAGTTAAAAACAATATAAAAAACCTCATTTATATCTAGTTTTTATAATTTTTATATATTAAGGCTTCTTCCAGAGTCTATTTCTAGAATATTTATTTTATATAAAATTTACTAGGTATAAAGTTAGGTAAATATTGATATATTATATGAAATTAAAAAATAGTTAGTCTAATATATTTTATTTTTATATATATAACATGTAGGTATATATAAATAATCCTATAAATCATCCTGGCAGTAATACTTGATTATTAGATTAATATTATCTACTACTTGGCTATTAGGACTGATATAAATATATATAAAAAATAATCAATTAATCAGTTAAAAAGTAATAGAAGATTCTAAAATAATGTTTTATATTATTGAGTTTTCAAAGCAAATCTAATATTATATATTTTATTAGATTATGCTAGTTTTTTAGGTAATATTTTACAATTTTCTAAATTTATTTATATTTATTTTTATTTAATTTAACATAAAACTTTAAAGGTAACCTGCATAGTATATTATTATTTTAAATTATATATATAACTAATAATTAATTATGAAAAAACTTTTTAACAAAATATAATACTTTCTTTTATGAATATTTATAATAGATTTTATTAAATTTTGAAGCTGTTTTAATCTCAGTATTACTAATTTTAGAATAACTTTTTAGTAAAGCCTACTATATACAGAGATTATGAATTTATAGAAATATTTATGTAGTATTAGTAATTTAATATTAATTATTTATTTTATATCTTTACTTGTAGTAAGTAGTAACTAAAGAATGAAATTAATATAATAATTATCACTAGATTGTACTGTATTTATTACATTATAGATTTTGAAATTGCTTATATAATATATATTAAAAGATATTATTAATATAATTCTAGTTTTTCTTTCATAATTTTATTTTATAGTTGACGTTTCAAAATAATTCTAGGAGGTCCTGGTCTTAACCCTAGATATAATTTAAGATTTTTTCAATTTACTAATTTCTATATCTCTAAAAATATATAATTCAATTATTTTATAACCAAGCTGTTATCCAGGCCTGTATTAATTAATAAATATTATCTGGTATTCAGTTGTTAGAGCTGATATAAGTATATATAATTTAAGTTAATTAAACTATTAATTAAGGGAGGCGCTACCGCCACACCAGCCAGGCTTCCTCCACACCGGCCTCCGCTCATGCCACACCCTCTACCCTCCATTTAAGGTAAGGCTCGCTCCCTTTTAGGTAAGGCTCACTTTTTAAGTCAGGCAGAATCCCACCGCCTTCTTCATTAAGATATATACTGCCTGAGGTCATCTTTTATACTGCCTGAAGTCTGAACTTTCTGCCTCAGGTGATAATAACCCTAAAGTAGTAAGCGGTATGGTTCTGCCTGAGTCAAAAAGTAAGCCTTACCTAAACGGAAGTGAGCCTTACCTAAAAGGGAGCGAGCCTTACCTTAAATGGAAGGTAGAGGGTGTGGCATGAGCGGAGGCCGGTGTGGAGGAAGCCTGGCTGGTGTGGCGGTAGTGTCTCCCTTAATTAATCAACTGTTAGGAGTCTTGTAGGAGATATAAGGTTAATTATATATATAAATACTAACTACTGTTTTATTTAAAACTGATCACTAGCCTTTTATAATATTAGAAAAGCTAGTAAAGTATAATATAATAAATTATGTAATCTTACCTAGTTTACATAATCTGTAATTTTATATTATTTATATGATTTATTAAGTAATAATAGATTAGCTGATTTATTTTAATATTATTTTATTTCTTAAAGGCTGTCTTCGCAGCTGTAAGAAAACTTATATAGTTTTATATATTTTCTAATTATAGAAATCAGAGAATTAAAATAATTTAATTGATTGTCTAATTAAAATCAGAGTCTTCTCCGCTGTTAATATATAATATATTTTTTAATTTTGAAATTCTTATATATGAATATAATACAACACATGTATCCACAGTAGGCTGATATAAAGTAAAATATATTTATTATTTATTTTAATGATATATTTTATTATTTATTTACAGTTGATACCTGACTTTATATGAATTTATATGATATAGATAAAGGTTTTTTTAAGAAATAATATTAATGTTTTTCTTACCAATTATTTTGAAATATATTTCTATTATATAGTAGTATTATCTTTTCTATTTTTAATTAGTATTTAGATTCTGTTGTTGTAGTTAGGATATATCTTGTATTACATTAGAACCTTATATATTTATAATATTATATTACTGTTAGCTATTCTTCTTTTATCTTATAATTTATAATATTGATCATAAAATTATACTACTATATAAGAATATACAGTGCCCGTTTAAGATCTTTATATAATAAAAAACTTAATAAATCTATTTATAACTTTATTCATTACTAGTTTATAAGATTTTATATATTATAGTTTATTAAAATATATATTAATACAGGACTTTTGGATATATTAATTATTATTTATATATTAATAAAATTAAAAATATTTTATAATTAAAATTCTAGTATTACTACCGCATACAGGACTGAAATATTTAATTTTTTATTTATATCATATTTCCTAAAGAATAAGTTATTATAGATCAGTTTCTAGTATCTATAGTATTTAATATTAGATATAGACTTATTTATTTAAAATCTTTTTATATTTTTTAAAAATCTATCTTGAATCTTAGAGATTATAAATTTTAATTTTTTCTATTATAAGCACTTCATGCTTTAGTATTTAATTCTTAATAATTTATAAATATTTCAAAAATTTTAGAAATTTTTTCTAATATTCAGACATATAGATAATCTCTATAATTTTTAATGTATAATTTTAAAAGCTAAATCTACTATTATTAAATATATTATATAAATCGTGTATAGACTGATAATTTTTTATTTTATATTTTGATAATAATAATTTAACCAGATTAGAGCAGGCTACTTACTAATAAATATTTATTATTATAATATCTTTACTGGATGAGTAGCAGGGAGTAAAAATGAGAAATAATATTCATTATTTTTAAATTATCCTAAATAAAATAATATAAATCTTAGATAAGATGATTTTTATATAAGTTATATAAATATAATATTTAATTATCTTTTCATTACACTATTTTTATCATTATAGATCGATCTACTTAATAGTTTTATTATATATAAATATATATAAATTTTTAACTCTTTCTTAGGAGTTTCCCTGTTATAAGAAAGAGACTAGTAGAAAGATCTTATAATTTATAATATTATTTTATATTTTTCATTATCTTGTAAAAATCTTTGAGTTATTTTTATAATTATGTTTATTAAATTTAATGTTTTCTTATATAATTACTACTTTAATATAATAATGTTTTTATTCTTGAAATATTTATAAATTCAGAAATCTCATTAATTTTAATATTAGTTAACTATTCTCTTTGCAGTTTTAGTTATTAAGAGAAATTTTTAAATAAAAATATTAGGAAACTTTTATGTCTTCTAACTTCTTCTGATATACTATTTTAAATATAATATATTATTTTATTTATTAGATTTTTATTATAATAAAAAGAGTTATGAGACCTGTGAGGGGTCTTATATAATATATAATAAATTTAATTATTTATATATATACTAGCTATTATTTTATTTAGAACTGATTACTGAATTTTCATAGTATTAAAGAGACTAATTAGATATAATATAAAAATAATTTATATAATTTTATCTAATTTACATGATTTATGATTTTAAATTACTCATATATTTTATTAGATTATAATAGGCTAGCTGACATACGCTAATATTAATTAATTAAAGATTAATTGATTAAAGCTAGTTATTCTTATATAAATAATTGAGTTGAATATTTATATATACCTGCTGCTGCATATTAGATTATATAATTTATATATTTTCTATATTTATTTTATATTTAATTTAATATATTAATAAGTTCCTACTACTTTATTTTATTATTAATAATATAATAAGCTGTTTTAAAGACCAGTAATATGAATCTTATCATGATCTTTAAAGTTTTAATTTATTATAAGTAAATTAAATAATAATTAAAATCTTATCTGATACGTAAACCAAGACTTTTCTAGATTAGATTATATAATAAGTTTATTTTATAAGTAGTAATTTTATATATTATTTGTATTATAATCTATTTGAGCTGAAAATACTTTATGAATTGTTATAATTACCACTACCTTTACAGGCTAGGCAGGCTATTTATTGAATATAAAGGGAGGCATTATCATCATACCGGCCAGGCTTCCTCTATACCAGCCTCCACTCATGCTATATTCTTTATCTTTTATTTAAGATAAGGCTTGCTTTCTTTTAGGTAAGGCTCACTCCTGTTTCGGTAAGGCTTGCTTTTTTAAAAAAGCAGAATCCTATTATTTATTATCTTAGAATTACTATTATATGAGACAGAAAAATTCAGACCTCAGGCAGTATATATCTAAAGTAATAAGTAGTAAGATTCTGCCTGACTCAAAAAGTAAGTCTTATCTAAATAGAAGTAGGTCTTATCTAAAAGGGAGTGAGCCTTACTTTAGGAATATGGTATGAGCGGAGGCTAGTATAGAGGAAGCCTGGCTAGTATGGTGGTAGTGTCTCCCAATATAAATAATAATTAATAATATTTTTTATTTTTGACTTTTTATCTTAATTCCTATAATTATTTTATATTAATTTATATTAATTTTTATATTAATTTCCGTAATCTTACCCACCCATTTTATATAAAATTAAAATAAAATATATATTAAAATTTTTTATAAGTTTATCTCTGATTTTATAAATTCTTAAATAATATAAAGTTACTTTAATATCTTCTACTACTTATTTCTATAATGACTATTATTATTAAATTGTTCTAAGAAGAAATATTAATTTCTTTATATAATTGCAGAATAAGAAATTTATATAAAATTTTTAAATTTGCTGTATTTATATATATATATATATATATATATATATATAATAATCTTATATTAATATAGTATATATTATAAGAGACAGGAAAAATATAAATAATAATATTTTAATTTTATGAATATATAGAGCTTTATTATATTATTTTTTTGTATTAGTCTAATAAATCTAATATTTAATATATATCTGTAATTTACTATAAATAATCCTAATTTATATAATTTTATTTATATACCTTTATGTTATATATATAGGAATGAAATATTTTAAATAAATTATGTTAATATATAGTATAGACAGTATATTTTATAGTATTAACATAATAATATTAAATAATTTACTGTAATTGATAGAATTATCTTTCTAGTCTAAATTTATATTAAATTACAGTTTTATATTTAATATAAGCCTGTATATAGAATAAATACCGAAAGTCTTAAATTTAGAAAAGATTATATATATTTAAATTTTATATATTAACAGATTATTATATTTTTTATATTTTATTAATCTTTTATATATAGTATATTAGAATCAAGTCATATCTAATATTATTTTATAGTTAGATAGTATTCTTGATACTACTAATAGTTAATTATTAATATATTGATTAATAGATAGGTTCCTTTATAACTAGAAAGCTAGTTTAGAAAGATTTTAATTAAAATATTTAATATTAATTAAGATTTTATATTAATATTCTATATGTAATATTAATAATTTCTTGAAATAATATTTATAAGATTAATATAGGGCTGGCTACATTATGGCCAGGTTATTAATAGAATAATTAATTTTTTAATAAAAAAATTAAATTTATTAAATTTATTAAATTTATTAATATTGTAATATATAATTTTCTAAGTTATATTCTTCTATTTAATGGGCTTTTATATATATATAAAGAATAATAAACAGACTATTGTTATAAAATCTAGTTATACTTTTATTTATATAATTATAAAGTATATTATTAATATTAATTATTAATATTATATGAGTATTTTCTTTTTAAATTCATGATCTTAATATATGGCAGATCTCAATAAAGAAAAAGTTACTTCAAAAATTTATATAATTTTAGAATTCAGTAAATCTACTAGATTCTTATCTAAATTTATCTAAAAATCAAAAAAAAATTATTTGAAGCGTTTATATACAAAGATATAAGATCTTGAGATGTTATTCTATTATAAAATTAAGATTATATATATTATAAAATATTTAATAAGTCAGTAGGACTAAGATTTACAGATAGCTTACTTCAGTTGTTAAATTATATGAAAATAAAAAATACATAATAATAAGAACTGTGGTAATCTGATGGATTATATAATATAAAATATATTCTAATATATAATATAAATCATAATCAGGCGGCCTGTATAATCACGCGGCCTATCAATAAATATTATATAAAAATTATTTTTTTTGTTTCTCTAATATCTCAATTATAATAGAATGATATGACTTTATCTTAGAGAAATAAATTATAATAATCAAAGATTTATGTTTAATATTTCTTTTAAATATTAATAATTATGTATAATAGCCGGTATTATATAACACCTGTAATTTACTTAATATTTAGAAGAATATCTAAATAAGATATAGATAAATTTTTCAAAAATATGTAAATATTATTATTATATTTATTTTATTGTTATTATTCTCTATTTATTATTGTAGACTTATATTAAGTATAATTATTAAAATATTATAAGTATTATAAAAAATAAATTCTGTATAGCTTTACAAGATGGGCTGTGTAAGTATAAAATATATTATAATATATCAATCAGCTGTATAAAAGCTAGAAGATTAGATACAATATATATATATCAAAATTAAAAATAAAATAATATTTTAATTATTCTAGATTATAGCTATCTCAAACACATTTCTTCTAATATAATAAAATTAGTAATAAACTCTAAGATAAATAAAATTCTTTTCCGAATAAAGTTTTAATATTTATCAATAATTATTTGTTTAATCTCTCTTATTCAGAAATAATAAATAATAAATAGAATATTATATTATTTAATTAGATAAGCCAGGCGTACTAAATTAATAAATAATATATATTATCAAATTACTTAATGTTGAAAAATAAATAAAATATAAAGAAATAAGAAGTCTTATAGAATATTAATAATTATTTAATATCTTGTTAAAATACTTCATATCTGTAAAGATTATATAGTAAAAATAAATAAAATACATTATTATAAGTTTTGAATATTTCGAAAATCAAAAAATTACAATAAAATACCTGGAAATTAAATAGCTTCTAGATATTAAGAAAGTAGAAATCTTTAAATATTTTTTGTACATAACATAATCTATTTCAATAGATTATAAATATAGAATTAAAATGAGAAATTATTATAAATGTAAAAATAGCTCACAGAGATCTGAGTAATTTTAAAGATTTTATTATATATCTTAAATATTTTAATATTTATATTTACTCTCTGCAAAATAATATATATTATAATATTTAAAATTATGTATTTACTAATCATTTATAATTTAGTAAAAATCAATTATTGAAGTAAATAATAAACTTAAAAAATAAAGAATTATATATTATAATAATTTTCTACATTATACTTCTAGTATTTTCTGGAAAAGCTATGATTAGTTACTGTAGTTATATAATAAAGGAAACTATTATGAATCAAAAATTTAAGAAGTTCTGATAATAAAAGGTAGAAGACCTGGTTATGAGTTTTTAAAATTAAGTTTTAAAAAAGAGTTTTATAAATAGTTTAACAATTTTTGATAAGATAACTAACTCTTACTGATACAGTAAAAGTCTTAATCATTATTTTTATAAATAAATACTATATTTATAAAAGAAAGCTAATTATACAAAAATAACTAGTTAAATATATAAAATACAGAATACTACAAAAAGTATTTATTATATATACTTTAATTTGTAGATATATAGAAGATTTCTTATATAGAAAAGTTCTAATATTGTTAGAGCAGGTTAGCTGGCTTACTGCGACCCATGGGGGTAACACACAGTCACAGATCACGTAAAATAGGTAAGGTCATGTAATCTGCTTTTAATAATATATCTTACTACTCTTTCAGTACTTAAGAAGAGCAGTAATCAGTTCAAAACAGAATAGTAACTAGGTTTATATATAGTAATTAAATTTATATCTTTTACTATACCCCTAACAGTTCTGATTATTTTTTTAAATAAAAGACTTGATAAGTAAAATGGTAATTTATATTTAAAATATTATATTTAAAAAAGACTTTAAAAACTTTCTTCTAATTTTATTATTATTAAATTTTTTTCAATAACTAAAACTGCGAGCAGTAAATATTTAATTAATATAAAAATTAGTAAGATCTTCAAGTTGTATAAGTTCTCTGATAATAAAAATATTATAATATTAAAATAATAATTATATAAAAAAAGAGACTTTATTAAAAAATTATAATTATAGAGATAACTCGCAGATCTAGATAAAATAATAAAATAATAAAATAATAAAATAATAAAATAATAAAATAATAAAATAATAAAATAATAAAATAATAAAATAATAAAATAATAAAAT